>NC_134179.1:27124515-27433112 GCF_964188355.1 Buteo buteo
ATGGTATAGATATAGCCTTGGGATAACAATCTATAAGTCAAGATGCTTAAGGAAACTCAAGTGTGTTCAGAAAATAAACATTATCTCATGGACAGGTTTGAACAGACTGTTGTGAACTTCCTCAGTCTTTCAGGTTTGGCAAGATGAAGATACAGTATAAATAGGTTTTTTTGTGGTATTTCTGTCATTTTGTCTCCTGGAATTTATGTAGCAAAATACATCTGAATAGCTTGCTGGGAATGCCTGGCCTTAAATGGAAGGGGTAGTAACCATTTGCAAACTGTAGTAAGTCTTGCTCTGCTTCTCAGTTGAATGGACTTGGTCACTCCTCAGTTTCTAACAGGTCTATTCCACCTCACCTTTTTCACACTCATAATGCTTGCAACATCATACTTTTTCCAAATACTTTAAAAGTAGACATCAAAATTCTAATAGAAATTTAGTGGGTTTTGGTTTTTATTTTTATTCAAACTCTAGCAATCAGGTTTTAGCATGGGTGCAATGGCCACGGCAGTTCTTTCTGGATTGGGATAGCTCCTGTTAATAATTGAAGTGCATTGTATAGTAACAGCAATAATATTTTGTCTAACCATAGGAAGTATTTTTGCCTTCACAGTTTAGGTTTTGAGTCACTGTCAGATCTGCTTCCAGTTACCAGATTGCCTGTTTCTCCTGGCAAAGACTGTTTGGTTGGAAAAGTAAACAAACACTACATACGGATTTTGAAAAACCTTACATCAAATGGCACAAATTAGTTTAGCCTACTGTCCCAGTGCAAGTACCTGGATGATAAACTACATTGTTAAGAATATTTTTTTTTTTGTGAAATGTCTAGAATTTACTTAATTTTACAGTCATACAGCTAAGCTTTATCCATTCTAAAGTAGAATTAACAAATGTAAACTTGTGGAATGCTTTTCCTTCCTCTCACTGAACATCAAACATCAGGGACCATTCTGTTTAAGAATTGGAGATAGAACAAAATGACCAAAGCACAACACCAAAGAAGCCCAAATAATGTAATAATATGCCCTGTGGTCACTTTCATTCAGAACCATTATCAGGGGAGACTGATGGTATCATGCAGTGCTTCATCTTCAATGGAGTAGGCTCCTCAGATGAGGATGGTGCACTGCATGTTGGCACCAGTCATACGTGCAGATTGTACCAAAGTATTACGAAGGAGGGCAGCTATAATGTACTCATTACTGAATTCCTGAGCAGCTTTCAGTGCATCAGTCTCTGATGGGAGTTTTGGACAGAATATATCTCTTTAAGGCAGCCACATTCCTAACTGAATACCTGCAAACAAGATTCCTTGTCAGCCAACTCTGGTGCTTGCAGTGGTGGTTCCTGCTGCTCTGTCCCCTTCTCTGGCAGGACATGCAGAGGGGATCTTAATGAATCATTAGGGCTCCTCTCAGGAAGCTCACTAGAAGAGGGTGCTCCCAGGAGTTGTGGTCTCTTTTGTAGCTGAAAGCGGTTCTAGGGGGTAGAAAACTTGTGTAGATAGTGAGAAAGGTTTGCTTCAAATTAGCCTTTGAACGCATTTCCTGACTGAATTTAGTAACTATGTATGTATGATACAAGTAAGTGCAGCTTGCCATGTATTAAGCAATTAGCTGCTTTTCAAATTCTTTGAATGATGTGTATTTTCTAAACAGTTTACTATGTGCTCAGCTTGGCTTTATAGAAGCCAAACTTACCACATATCTGATATAAGTGCACAAAAACAAGGGAATGGAAAGCTTGGACACCTGGACAGTTCTAGTCCTCTGCTGGCTGTGACCCACTTTAATGTACTCACAGGCCAGCAAATGTACAGAAAGGGATGGTATTTCAGATTTGGGAAGGTAACAAGGTCCCTCCTTCTTGTCTGAATAACAAAAACCTGTAAGGCAAGTAACACCAAAGCTCACTATGTTAAGCCACCTACTCTTATTTCTCTGAACAGAATAAGAAATGCTGGGTGTAAAATGGATCATACTATAATTGATAGTTTTGTCCATCATCCACTTAAGAGACTTCATTCTCCATATTGTATTTTCAGATGCCTTCTCCAGCACATTGTAAAGCAGTGCTCCCATGAGGATCTTGGTACTTCTCTCAAGAAACTACTGCAGATTCATCAGGTGAAGCCTATTGTGTGTAACACTTACAGTCATCATACTGTGAAGGAGTGTTTTGAGCAGCTGAAGCTCAGAGACGTGGGTAGGTAGGGATGAGTTCCACCTCTGCTTGTCCTAGACAGAGTCAAAGAATGATGTATCTTGAAAGTAGTCCAGCTCCACTTACTTTTAGAAACATTTTGCTGTTTATTTTATGGAAAAGTTGCTTACTTAAAATCTATTAGTTACAGCTATTACTACTGAATTCATGGAAAACATACCTATATTGTAGGGTGAATCAAAAGTGTCACTATATCAAACAACCTACTAAATAGATATATTTTAAGATGCTGAAGAACAAGAAATAAAATTTTCTTGTGACCAATTAAACCCTGAAACAGTGACAGGGAATGAGGCTGTCACCTCCACTAAAGTCTGCTTTCTACTGCTTTGGATAATGTGTGAACAATGCATATTTTTAACAAATACCATATGCACCTCACTTTCCCTAATTGTTACTGTCTTGCCTGACTGCAAAGGGAAACCCACATGAAAGAAAATAATGACAGTTTGAGGAATATGTCCAAGGTCCTTGTGGGAACTAATAGGAAAGTTCTGAATAGGAAGTCGCCTCTGCCAGATACCAAATTGGTGGGCAAGTTTGCCCTTTCCAGGACCAAGCAGGACACTAAAACTTTTCAGATGCTGATTCAAGGGAAGAAGTGAGGTTAAGTGGGCTGTCAACAGCTGCACGGGAGGAGATGACTGACTGAGGGACACATAAGCAAGCTGAAACAAAACAAACAGTCTTGCCTACCCCCACCTAACATAGAGATGGAAGTAGCAGGATAAAGCTGAATTTACTGAGGCTCAGATGGAAAGATGAAAGCTGAGGTAAGGGTCTTTTGTTTGTTTAAGCCCTTTTCTATGTGCTTGAGTGAATAATGCTTTGTTTTGGAGAAGCTGGCTGGGGTCACTTCAATTCATCTGCTGTCATAGGCTCTTGGAAAAAAAGGCATATTGATGACAAACACAGTTGGGTCTGTCAGTTGAACATGAGTAGTAAATGAGATATTGCCGCCAGGATTTCCAGTCTGAGAGTGGTGGGACCATATGGCTCTATCCACAGAAAGCTGAAGGTAACAAACCTCTTCTCAGGAAAGTGTGCTTGAGAGGTACGAAAAGGCACTTCAGTATAGCTTAACTGTAGTTGCAACTAATCTTACAATTCTTTCAGTTTAAGAAAGCAAAATATTCTTTACTGGAATCCTTTCCTCTAATTTAAGCAATCTAAAAAAGAACAAACGTTTACTTAAAAATGTGTAAAATGCTAGCATCTTTGGCTTCCTGCCAACAGTTGATGTGCACAACAAATGATCCAGAACTAGCACATCTCAGTTCAGTGCTTAAAAAGGAATATTTGGTAGATAAGTTCCTGTATGGGGTTAAGTTTTGCTCTGAATAGCTGGATTTCTGCTCACATGGTTTAAAAATATTTGAAGAAATGTAATTTGCAATGGCCTTAAAAGATGAAAATTTTATATTTATTTAAGGATATTATCTTCCTTGCAATTTTCTTTGAAGCATGACCTGTAAACACCTAGTAGCCAGTATCGATTACATGTTCCCAATTAATGGAACGCTCCTGAAATCAGACACCAGCCCTGCAGGCAGGGGTGGGTGTGTGGCCCAGGAAGGTTTCAAATCACATTTTTTAACAGATCAGGGTAGATGCCATCATTTGAAATGACAAGTAGGGGAATCTTTTTTTTGTGTCAATAAACAGGAAGAACAAGAAGGTATGTTGAGTCCTCATTAACATGTATGAGGTATTAGAAAATCTAGCAGCAAAATTATTTCAGGTTATTATTAGTTGTCTGCTGGAAGGCCACAGGCAGGAGATTATGGGAAAGAAAAGGCAACTTACTTCACCCCAGTCTTACTTTCGTATTTGTATTTCAAAGGCACCTCTATTTTTGACTATTATAGAATGAAAATTTGATCTTCTTTTGTTAACTTTGGGTTATACAGTTTGTTTCACTGAATCTAGAAATAGACTGTTTTCCTTTTCTTGATAAATGCACTGTAAGTAAATGTTTAAACTGGAACATACAGGGATAGATATTCATATTTAATGTTGTTGCAGATTCATCAGTGTATCTCTTATTCCAGGACTGATGTGCCAGATAGCAGATTTTTCTTTCCTTTGAAGGGAGGAAGTGAGGTGTAAAAAACAGGAAAAATATTTTTCCCTTGAAATAAGTTTCAGAGTTCATGATTAATGTTTCATCTGAAAAAAATATTTAACAGTTTCAGAAGGGAAATGATCTATGGTCTGTCTAGAATTAATGTCCTACCACCTCAACAGAGAGGAAGGGCCACAGACCTTGAAATACAAACAATGCCTTGTAATAACAAAAGAAGCAAGTAGTTCTGGGAGTAACAAATCTGTAAAACTAATTTCTTTCTTTCGGTTTTAGGTGCCAAATGGTGGGAGCTCTAACAGAGAGGTTCTTGGTGTTGAAGCTGTTCAAGAGTTTTCTCCTATCTGTGTATATATATTGTTAGAATCTCTACTATGGCGTGACTTGATAATGCAACACATCCTTCAGGCCCACTTAATTTACTGGAATATATATTTTTCTCCACTACTCAGTCAAGTCTGGCTGAATCAGCAACTACTAAATCCAAAAGTCACTGGAGTTGGAGGCAACTCAAGACAAACTCACATGCATGTGCACACAGGTATTTCTAGAGTGATTCTTTACTATATTAAAAGAGCTATAATGGTGTATCGTATTATGCACCTGGCTGTGGATGGGAATAGAACTTGAAGACCCTCTTCTAGACATCTCAATGGTGTTCAGTGTTTCCTCAAACAAAAGAACATGTGGAGTTTTCTCTAGAAATCATCTGTGGCACCTGGGGCAGGTCCAAATTCTGACCTCATGCCAAAGCCCGGACAAAGCTAGCTTTTTGAATATCCTTTCCTGAAGACTGTGGAGAAGTACTGTCCATCATCAGTCTCTGACTTCCTGAGACCCACAGCTCTCTGTCAGGGAGTAAAAGACATTTTCCTAATCATAAGTGTGATTTTAGAACAAAGGTCTTGAACCTTCATACTCTGAAAGTTTGGAAAATTTGCAACTAGATGCAACATCTGCCATTACATTTTTTTTTAAGCATACAATAATGTATGTTAGAAAAGAAGCATGTTAGGAAAGTTAGGCCTCAGCTTACTGCAAAAACTTTGGCCCACATTCATCTCAAAGGAAGGTGTAAGACCTGATGAACATCTAGTATAGCTGTTTGTAGCTATCAAGCAACTAGCACCCCTGCTGGCATGAAAATTGCTGGTTTAGTCCTGATTTGAGAAGCTGAATTGTTATTTAGCCCTGTGTGCCTGGGACTCGGCTGAGTCAAAATTACTGGGACTGCTTTCACAAGTAAATGTATCTGTTATCCCCTCAAATAAATGTAGCCCTCCTTTTGGACTCTCATGCTAAAATCCTTGAAGTGTTTAGTCACTTAACCTTGCTTTAAATAGGAGTTAAGCTTCTAATACCTTTGAACTTAAAGTTTTGCAGTCCTGGGTCACAACGTGTTTCTACTCTTTTCTGTGTAACTAATCTACACATTTGCCACAATACAGGACACTGCTTATTTCATTTTTTTCTCATACAGAGTTAATCTAGTCAGTCCAAGATTTTGTCTGAACTTGCCTTTTTCTGCTGCTGGACTAGACAAAATCAATATAGTAGCTTTCTTCTCTGTTTTTGCAGTTAACCTGAATTTGGACAATTTAAAAAAATTCAAAGGCAAATAAATAGTTGGAAAAGTATAGTTTCTTTTCCCTCCTCCCCCCTTTTTTTTTCATCATCAGACTCTACTGATGATGTATTATGCTATCCTTGCCCTTTTACATTCTAAAACTACTTTAGAATAGCAAAGAAAAGGATCTTCTTTGCACACCTCACACTCAACTCTTCCTTTTTGTGGTACATCTCAGTCATGGTGTGACACTGTGATGAAATAAAATGTTGAAAGAGGACATTTTCTGTCCAGCATTACTCTGAGATACTGCCTTCTTTCTTTTGACTCTCAACTGCAGTGCTAGGAGCTATCATCTGGGAAGTCACCTGCTTGCTCTCTCCCATTTTGCCTATGTCGTGAGTTGAAATAATGAATCCAAGACAACCCCTTTTTCTTCCCTTTCTCACTTGATGTTTAACATTGTCTTTCCCAAGGGACCAGTTGACATCCTGTAGTCAACTCATGTGCTTTCTAGGCTGCCCAGAAAGGTCACCAAAGATGTCTCTGAATGTCTTCTTCCAAACTTGGAGGCTTATCATAAAGGTTTGAGGACTGGCTCTTAATTCGCTAGTTTTGGGTTGTATAATATTATTTTGAAATGCTGGAGGTACTGTTCTGCACCAGGATGAGGAGGAGCAGGGTTCCTTCTGGGTCTCTGTGTGAAAGGCAGAACAGCAATTAGAATAAGGTAGAAAGTAGGAAGAGAACTACAGATAGCAAGCCAATCTTATGTTCCTTCAGATGGCAGGAACCTCAATTTTATGCAGCATCAGGCAGACACCAGTTGGGCAGCTATGGCATGCTATGCAGGATTCCCATCTGTGGAGACGTTCAACCTCCCTCTCTACAGTGGCTCCTTATAGCTGCAGTAGCAAAACTCTGTAAGTTCTCTTGACAGGTAGAAATGTTCTCTCTTTCTTAATGCCCACCAGACCATATCTAGCTACATGTACCTAGGAACTGTATCCAGGATCAGTGCGTACCCAGGGTATTCCAGCATGTTCCCTTACATTGTTATGTGCATGTGGTTATACTGTGGTCATTCATGCTAGCACACAGGTTTCTCAAGCCTTATGTAGAAGGCCCAGTATAGAAGATGTGGCTTGCTCAAGATCTCTAACTCGCTGAATACACTGTCTTCTGCAAGACTCCTAATACAAGTACTTACTTGTATCCTGAAGAGCTAGTTTCCTTAATTGAAAATGATTCAGAGGAAACCCTCTAACTATTCTAAGTGCATTTTAAAAAACGTCATCAACTGCTTTTCTGTTAATGTATTCCTATAAAGATCACTAACTTTGTCATTGCATTATAGTAACAAAAATGGATGTCGTGGTTTATCCCCAGCCAGCAACTAAGCACCATGCAGCTGGTTGCTCACTCCCCCTCACCCCTCAGTGGGATAGGGGAGAGAATCGGAAAGAAAAAGATAAAACTCATAGGTTGAGATAAGAATAGTTTAATACAACAGAAAGGAAAATACTAATAATGATGATAATAACAATAACAAAATTACAATAATAATAATAAAAAAATTGGAATATACAAACCAAGTGATGCACAATGCAATTGCTCACCACCTGCCAACTGATGCCCAGGTAGTTCCCAAGCAGTGATCCCCTCCAAGGCCAACTGCTCCCAGTTCATATACTGGGCATGATGTCACATGGTATGGAATACCCCTTTGTCCAGCTTGGGTCAGCTGCCCTGGCTGTGTCCCCTCCCAACTTCTTGTGCCCATCCAGCTTCCTTGCTGGGTGGACATGAGAAGCTAAAAACCCCTTGACTTAGTCTAAACACGAGTTAGCAACAACTGAAAACATCAGTGTCTTATCAATATTATTCTTATACTAAATCCAAACCATAATACTATACCGGTTACTACTCAGTCATCATATAGGATGATGATCAAAACTAATTTGCTTAAAAATATCTAGTAGAGATTCTGTGTTTTAGAGGGAATATCATCCTCCATTTTTATTTGCCAGTAGGACAGCATCCTGTCAAATAATTACTGCCAAGGAAAGTTCTGATTCCTCCTTACCAAATAAAGAAATGATTGATTTAAAAAAAAAATCAGGATCTTTTTTAAATTATCACATCTGTTTGTGGTGAGTTTGTGTATGACGGGGGTGGGAATGAAAAGACATATGAGGTAAATAAAATATGAACTGTGGAGTTACTTCCACTGATGAGATCAGAAAGGGTGAATGTTGAGTTTTCTACCTTTTTTCCCCTGTCTATTTCAATTGTATTTTCAATTGGGTACCTTTGGCAATTTCACTGTTCTGTCTATTTGTGGTACCACAAGGTAGAGAAGGGGTGATCCACTAGATCAATTCAGTCCTTGAAGGAATGTAGTTCTCTGGTAGTTGCAGGGTGGTTAATTAAAAAAATACATCTTTCTGTAGGCTGGTAAAGGATATGTTTGTTGACAGGGTCTTCTGGGAGAGGTGGACTTCAAAGCGATGGCTTGTTCAGAGCAAGAAAATCTGCCTATGAGGACAGATATTATCAGAGTGTAGAGCTTGTGGCTTAAACTCAGGTGAATAGACATGTCACTTTGGCAATGATACAAAAGTGAGAGTGGCCAAGCCTCCTCCTCCTTCAGGGGTGGGGGAAAAGAAGGTATTTTTTTCTGAATTCTGAAACCATTATTTTTTCAATAAATGACTTGAACATTTAAAATACTCTGAGCAGTATTCTCTTCTCCTTTTCTGTTCCCACATGCCTGCTACATATATCTGCCCAGCTGTGCTAGTAAATATGATAAGGTATTTTAACAGTCAACAGTGAATTACTTAACCTGCAGTTTTATCAAAGAGCATAGCTGCAGAAAGTAATCACAGCTTCACATTTTGATGCATAGTGTCATATTTCCTTATAGGCTTTGATACATCATTGACTTAGTTTCATATCTCATTTCTGCAGTTTATAAACTAATTGACTATTTCTTGGGATGAAGCAGATCATCTTTTAAAAATTTTCTTCTGACATATTATAAGCTATAGTGTGATATTATCTGTGTGTCTTGATGCAGTTATGATGACTGAGCTGCACTCTGCTAATTTAGACAATCACTGGTTGGACACAAGGTGTTTTGCAGACACTCTGTCTGCTTGGACACTCTCCCTCTGTCACAAAAAGTGCCCCATGAAATACGTCACGTTTTGCTTTTTGATACACCATGTAAAACCTGAACTTTTTAAAAAATCACTGACATAAAAGGGTTCCACTTATTTAAGAGAGTTCAGGATACTCTTAAACCTAAAGACACAATTATTGAACTGAAGATAACTGAATCAGAAGTTGACTTTTCTGTGAAAGAAGTTAGCCAGTATTTAGAACAAAATCCAGAACAAGTGTCTGGATAATATTTTCTTATCCCCCCCCGCCCCCCGTGTGTTTTTTTAATATTATTACAAAATAACCATTACAAAACAGTGTGACAGTTAGGGGTAGAACTTCTGATATTTTGGTCTCCCAAGGTCCAGAGCTTCTGCAAAATATGAAGGAATTTCTGTTTCTACTATAATATAGGTTGATCAACACTCTAGAAACATAACAATCATAAAACAAAATACATATTTAACATTTGCCCCTTATTCCTATGTTGATTAGATTTCTAAAGCCAGAAGGAATAATTAATCTGACCTAGTGTATAACACGGCCATTTAATGGTAATGACTACATGATTTTCAATAACCTGTCTTCCAGAAAAAGCCACTACACTAGATGTAAAGACTTTTAAAAGATACTTATTTTCCCACTAATCAAAAAGGGTTGTCTTTGGGTATTTCTGACTGGCAAAGCTTTTGAAAGGTAGAGAAAAATGGGTAATTTCCTTTCAGAATACAAAGTACCTTGGTTTCCTTGTCTTCCCCTGTTGATTTCATATACATTGCAGCAGGTGTCAGCAAAAAAATTACCCATTGAAAATACAGAATACTTAAACAAACTTGATAAAAGATCTGTGTTAATTTTAGACTGAAACTGGTTTTCTAAAATTCAGCCTGGAATACATATATAAGAATGACTTATTAGTTTTGGTTATCACTGAAGATAGCAACTTAGAACAGAAATGCTGACCTAATCTTAGTTGGAAGAAATATGAATGTCTGCACAGCAATCTGCTTGCAAAGAGTTTTTAGAGTGAGCATAGGAATTTGGGGGGTTTAAGGCAAAGGAAAGCAATGCTCTCATTTTATAAAAAATTATCAACACCACTTTTTGCTGTTGCACTTTTTAGGGAATTTCACCAACAAACATTTCCAGGAACAAGTGCACACATTCTCGTGGCCTTTTTGGATGATCTAAAACTTTAAATGATGTTCAGTTGATAGTTCCAAATCTATATCCACATTTTTCATAAATATCTACTCTTGAGAGCCTTGGCAGGGAAAAATCAAAACTTTTCCAATTCATTGTATGACCAGACTGAGACATTCATCAAAGCTTTAGTTCCCATGGACTGTCATTCTCCATTTTCACACCAATTAGAATGTGACACCCAGGGTTCATTAAAATAAATGAAGTTTAAGCATTGTATATAAAGGTGCTTGGTTTTTTTCTTTCTTTCCTGCATTTTTAAAAAATTATTAGTTCATGTGCATCCTACCACCAATAAAATCATACCGTATATGGTCTTCCACAGTTTTCCATCTGTGATTCATTATCTGTTAATGCTGTGACATGGAACTGCAATGTAATGTGAGTTTTGTTGTAATAGGCACACATACATGTACAACCATTAATTGTTTTGAAGCCTTCGTAGAAGTATTTGACTCATCACCAGAGGACATTTTCAGTGATGCTGGCTGTCTAACTCCCATTGTCTGAGTGCCAGTCATGCCTTTCAAAACTGACATTATAAGTCATGTTATTACACAATTTTAAATAAATGAAATATAGATGCCATCACCTTTAGCTCATCTTTCAGTCTTGTAGTTCTGAGTCTCTCTTTAAGTTAATTTTGTCAGTACATGCACAATTCATGGATATGACTGGTAAAATTACAAAGTGAAATCTTTCTTGTCTGAAATATCTCAAAGTCTCTGTGTGAAACAGTATTTATACATTTACACAAACATTTCATTCTTGAAATTAAATGGATTTCAAAACATAGCCATGTAGAGGGATCTTCAGCTTCACTTGTCTTTCTGTGTAACAATGCTGAAAATAATGATTTAAATGTTTACCTCATGATTTTAAGTTTGTCTAGTTTTCTTAGGATCCTTTTTCACCTGTGTTGGCACATGCTTTAAAGAATGCATGTTACATCTTTTACTTAGGAGGCAAAAGAGCCTTTTAGATGCCTGTGAACAGATGTTAATTTTTCCGGTTTTGGCATGACAATGCTCTGTTACAACTTTCTGCTCTTTGCTGAGTTCAGCGCAGAGTTAGATCTGGCAGAGGGAAAATCTAGGAGGTTCTTCAAATCTAGGAGAATCTTCTTTCAGGGAGGATAAATCCATTCAGAAATTTACAGAGGAAAACTGACACACACTCAAGATTGTCATTTCTGCATGCCCAAATATCTTCAGGCAGTGCTTCCTGCAGAGCTCTCTGTGGACAGAAGCTCCACCTACAGAGTGTAACACAATGGAGCTTTGGGCTTTCCCTTGAAGGAAGGAAAAAGGAAATGTATCACCTCTTTATTTTCCTTGTACAAAATAGATCTTGTCATAAAGTGTAGTGAAATAAAAAATAATCTCTAAGACACTGAACATGCATAATTCTTATAAAGTTCTAATTCCTTTGCTTGTAGATAGGAATATAACATTTTGTCTTCACACTATTTTCTGTGCTAATTCCTGGATTTTTTTAAGAGGTCTGCTTTGACTACTTCATACTTTCCTGTTACTTATAGTACTGCAGAAGAACGATATATTTCCTAATTTAAATAATCTGAAGTATTGGTGTTACCGTCTGGCAGGAGTCATTGATCCTATTGTATTGATTAATGATTGTGGAGCTGTGTAATCCAAGGCTTCCAGTATATCTGCAGTATCAATGTCTCCTCTGAAATGATACTAGAACACGGGGAAGATGTGTTAGCCTTCTTCCCTGGAGCTATCAGGCTATGTGTGATCTCATGGACTAGAAGAATAACAATTTTCCTTTGGTACTGACTTTCCCATGAAAGAGAATAATTAAAATGCAGTTGATAGGTGGTTGAATAAAGACACAGGTCAAATGGCAATATATTGAGTGTCACTGTAACTTTCTGAGGCCTGTTGGTGTAAAGAAGCAGTAGTATTTCTTAGGCTGCACTACGAAGGCTACTGAGCTCATTCCACAGATGATATAGAAAGAGTTACTGAATTCCTATTTGCTTTATATCCACTTTAACAGGATTTTACTAATTTGTAATTCCTAAATCTTTTAGTCTGTGGAAAGCAGGCACTCCATGGTTATACAGCTGGTCTATTATCTACGTAGGGCATACACATTTTTCCTCAGGTACTGAGAAGTGGTAGTTATCACTAGATCTGTTTGTGGCAATTCAAATGCAGAAAAAAGAACCCAAATGCCATTAATGAAGTCATACTCTTCAATTGAAAAATATCACCCTGTTTTCCCTTTCATGAATTCAATTTTTGTATCCTTTGCTGCACTGCGTCTGTTTGTGCAATATTCAGTATCCATAATGAGTTGTTAATGAGCTGTCAATTATGAATGTAATTTATAGACAAGAGAGATTGAGGAATTGAGGTACTCTTTCAACAAATAGTTCTGTATCTGAGTTCTCCTTCATGTACAAATATACACTGTTTCTGTTACAGTATCTCTTATACTAAAATCTTAATCTGAGTCACTCTGAATGTAGTTACACATTTAATGAGTTTCTTTTAATGATATATTGACTATATCTTGAATATTGCAATGAACAAAGACTACAGTATAATGAAAATGCTTTGTTATACCAAGAGCAGACTCAAAGAATTATGCTCATTAAGCTGTGATCCTGAACCAATGAATTTAATGGGAAATTTGCCATCAAATTCAGTATGAACAGAACCAGAACCTAATTTCTTAAAGGCATTCAGAAATATGGTCTTTAATAACAGTTTTGTAATACATCATGATAGAAAGAGAATTAGCTACAAGCAACCTAATTATACTGGAGAATGAATTGGCTAATGCTCTGTACATACAGCAAAGACTCCCCTATTCACAAAACTTGAAGTGATTTGCATAGTTTGGGGCTTTTTTACCTTTTCTTTACAGTCAGGAGTAACTGAGGCACAGATGCTAAAACAAAAGTCAAGATTATATATAAACAATGGCAGAAATGAACCCAGATCTCTCAGCCGTTAACCTGTATAATCATGTTTGAACACAGCAGTAAACCCTAGTATAAGAATGGGCATCAGGTGGACTGTGCAGTCATCAGGCAAATGAGGTCTAGTCACTCCATTACTGTTAATTACAGTTTTAGTGGTCTGAAATTGAGGCAGCTCACGAAACAGAGTTTCTCCTGAAAAAACAAGTTCATAGACAGATTACCTTGAATGAACCCTGAGATTTTATGAGCTCCATTCCTTTGCTGAGTAGAGGAATTCCAGCATGAGCTTTTGCCACCATCAGAGACTTACATATTTATTAGAGTTTGGTTTGAGAAAAATTAGTTGCTGGTGCTTAGCAGAGAGGATGCTGAGGTCTTAACTTGGCTACTTAAAGCATGAGATTTAGCCCTCCAAACATCGAAAGCAGTCAATTGTCAAATGGGCATGTTGTGGTATTTCTATTTATTTTATTTTAATTGATATCTTTCTGCTGGGTCAGGAAATGTTACTTGTGCACAGTAATTTTCCAGACAGGCAGAACTAGACATTTTATTTATATTTATTTGTTTGTTTTGCACTAGCTATAATTCACCCATGTTGAAGTTTTGGAAAAACATGGTACTTTTTCTCCTCTCAGAATCAACATCTGGCAAGAACCAAAGGTATGGAGGCTTTCAAATGTTTTCTCTGAGTTTGAGAAATGCAGCTGTGGTACTGTACTTACAGCCCTGCATTGCTCTTCTGAAACCTGGGAGAGAAAAAAAAGAGGAAAAAAAAAAAGCTGTTTAAAATCATATGACAGGTTATTATTTTGTTTAATGTGAAATGTTCATCTGACAAGCTTATTGAGCTTGATTTGTGTATGGAACCCTTCTGCAAATCTACAGTCTATCTGATTTCCCTTCCCCCTCCTCTTTGCTCCCCCCTCTGCCACTAGCACTGACATCAACCATTGTGCCATCTGAGGGAAAAAAAAAGGCACCTGGAGTATTAAAGTGATTTAACCAGTTTGATTTATGTTAATGGTACAGAAGAGAATATTTTTTGGTCCTCAAAAACATAACAGGCAATTGATGTGCCATATTGCAGTATGGTTTTAGCTATCAACATGTCAAGATTTAGTTTTGCTGTTAACATTTTACGATTTAGAAGGCTATAAGAATATGTGCAGTGTAGCAACAACTCAGGCATCATTCCCACAGCTATATTTATTGGGCTTTCATTTTTTCCTTTTATAGAAGAAATTGAAAAAGAAAAAGAGGAAGGAAAAAAAGACAGACATTTTCTGTCTTTCATTTTCTTCAGTCTGTCAAGTTGTGAGAATAAAGAGAAAGAAAACTGACTTGTAATGGTTTGTTTTCGGACCAAAGTAGATTTAGGGCAGAAGAATTCAGATGTACAGTTTGTTGATTTCTTGCTAAACTAAAGATAATCTGTGCATAAACTGCAGCTTCATTGCTTCTACCTCCTCCATTTATCCCTATAGCTGAAAGCTGCATGTTTAACATGCTGTGGAGATGGTGATCTATATAAGCCAATTGTCTGAAAATCTGGAAGTACCACGTGCAGTGTACATGGTCATATAAGAATTTATTTTCCTTCTAGACCTTCATTTCCTTCTGCTTCTGCTGTGGAAAATCAATAAGATGTACTTCTTGGTCTGTAAGTGAAAAACTAAGTTTTTCATACTAGAAGAATGTCACAGTGGCTAGAGCTGCTAAAGTAAGGTCTAAATTCCTCTGTGAACTTTAGTGGATATTTTACTTGCCCCACGTTTTTAGTTGTTGGTCATCAGCTAAAAATTGTTGCTGACCATTTAGAACTAGCACTGCAAAGTAAATGAAGCACGTAAAAAACTGATCTTCATCTTCTGAAATTTCCATGCTTAAACTTCCAAATTAAAAAAACATGAAACATAGGTAGTAGGAGACACTACAAATTTTAGAAAATATTTCAAACTTCTTTCCATGTACATTTCAAATTTTGAAACTCAGTGTCTGGAAAGTATTGAAATTCTCTGTGAAGGTCTAATTAATAACTTTTATTTTTCCAGTTGCTCTGAACGATGAAGAAATGCCTAGTATTCAGGACATGAGCCCAAGAACTCTATATTCCCAAAGTTGTGTAAGAGGATGTGAAGGTAATCTGGAACTTTGTAGAGGCACACGAGGAAAGTGTATGTTCCCACTATTTGTTCTTATCTCAAAGCATTCTGCTCTTCATGTCAACAGTAGAAAGAAGGACATACATACATATTTGTGTCTCATCTGTTTCACAATGGGCTCCACTGAACAGAAAAACACTTAAAATGTCTTTTTAATCCTTCTATTAATTTCTGTCCTAAAATTTCATAAACAATTGAACATTTAAAGACATAACGACTTAAAGTTATACAGCACCACAGTTTTCCTCATCACTTCCACTTTTGATTTCTGGAGCTCAGTTTGGCATGTACTTATCTACTATTTATTTTACTGTGGCTGCCTTAGATTGCCTTTGTTTCAGAGGACAGAACTTTTTCTCTTAACAGTGATGACGGTTAGGTCATATTCTTTTCATGTGATGACCTAGGGGCTCGAGCTGTTGTCTACAAGAGGAAGATCTGTGCAGGCTCAAGTCACATTTCCCATCTTCCAAGAGAGTGAACCACTTTACACTTTTTATCTTTCCCTTTTAATCTGAGCTATTGTGCATCTAAGCTACTTTGGTGAAATGCTAAAGAATTAGGAAAAGCTACAGAAATCTGTTGTTACATTTGTACACATAAAATCAGAGCAAATGCCAGACCTTTTGTCTCTGGTCAAGTTTAAACTGTGGAACACAAAAAACCTTTCCAGGTCCCAGGTCCAAAGGCATGGCTACCACACTGAACAGGACCTAGACATGTGCCACTCCTCCACTTCTTCTTTCCCATTCTGTGGTTTTGATGGAAGTCCAAAAACGTGGGCCAGAAGGATGGTCAAGAGAAAAAGACTTTCAGATCCTACCAGAGACTAATTGTTCCCTAGGCCTTAATTCTCCAAAGGTTTTACCTGCTGAGGATATTGCAAAGATGAATTGTTTACCTTGCGTCCTATTATGATGACAGCCATATCACAAAGAAATCTACTGAGAAATAAATATTATTCTGCTGAGTGAAGAGACTGGAATAAATAAGGTCAGAACTACACAATAAATGGGAGGATAAGAAGAAATATTGATTAGCTGCTCATGAGGAGAGAGCCAGTCATCTTGTGCATTGTGTTGAAAAATACTGGGTAATTACCTAATTAAAGATTGTATCATCAATACACATAAACAACACAGTTGAATTAATAATGTACAGGCAAAATTCTGATGTCAAAGCAGGTAAATATGAAAATGCTATAAAATCTGTGAGGATTTTGGTATTGATATTGATTTTTTATGGAAGATATTCAGC
This sequence comes from Buteo buteo, assembly GCF_964188355.1. Classification (NCBI taxonomy): domain Eukaryota; kingdom Metazoa; phylum Chordata; class Aves; order Accipitriformes; family Accipitridae; genus Buteo; species Buteo buteo. Next base: position 27,141,147 of record NC_134179.1, read on the forward strand.
TCCCACAGTGATGGACTTTGATTTACAATCTAAAGTAGAAAAAAACTGATTTCCAACATTTTTTATTATTAAGGGATTAACTTGCCATCCTTAGTGTTCTTTGAATATAGTAGTATCTTTTAAATGTAGAAGAGTGTACACAGTCTTTTATTTGAAAAATAATTTGTATGGGGAAAGGTAAAGTAGGCCATGCAGGGTTTTTTTCTGTAACAGAACATCTGATTCCAGCAAACCTCTTTTATGATTTATAAGAGCATTCACTTTCCTTTCAAAAAACTGCAGCTTTGTAGTTATTTAACATTCATGTTTACTGTAAAGAAATTGGTTTACCTTGACTCAAGTCTGTTTTTAAAGAGGAAAGTTGCATGAGGGTAAAATAATCTTTGAAAGGCAGGATTTTTAGCTAGTTGATAGTTTTTGGACTGTATGTTGCCATGAGCTGGGCTTTTCGTAATACCTTTTGTTTATTAAAAAAAATATAAATTACTCAAACATGTCACTCAAAATAGAGTTAGTAAAAAGTCTGAATGGATCCAGATGACATAATTGAGATTACAGTCAGATTGGGTACAAAAGTGGTGTAATTTAAATTTTAAGTAGAAGTCTGATTTAATTCCTCCTCAGTACCATGTTATGGTATCTCCTGTGTATAAAAAAAAAAAAAAAAAGAAAAAAGCTAGGTACAGTAATTTAGAGAAGTTCTTATTAACAAAATAAGTTATTCTTATTCTGTATGGAAATCAGATTGTATGTTTTGACTTTATGCATGAGGTTTGGTACCCTTGGGTATTGTTTAAGGAAAAGGAGCAGCTGATTTCTTCATTTGCAAGCCAGAAACCTGACAGCCACAGATGCGAACTAGTCCAGCTTAAGGTGTGAAAGCTGTTTTATGGAGCCAGAATCCAGGCAATTAAGCCAGTTCCCCTTGTGGTAGGCTGGTATTTAGCCAGACTGTCATTACTGAATATGCTGCTCTAGAAACAGAAAGGTAGACTGTGATAGACAGAACACCTGAAGCATTTTCTTGAGAAAAAAAACCCCAACAAATAGCTAGGAATTGAGATTGCATATTATTATAAATGCATTTGTGCCTTTGGTTCCTCAATATTTCCACTAAGACCCTTAGAGGTATACTGCACAAATGACACAAACAGGTTGGAGTGCAAACCCTCGGTGTACCACATAGAACAGAATGTAAACTGAGGCTATTCCTGAGATATGAAGTTGTTTACCCAGAGATGCATGAGTAATGCAGGGCAAAACAGTCTACCTCAATCCACCTTCGTATCGCTCCTGCTTATTAAGCAAATGATTGCTCAGGTTAATGTGTGCTTTGATAATGGATTTTTGTGTGCATGTGTAACAGCTATATACATAACCTCTTTTTTCCATAATCCAGTATGCTTGGTTTAAACATGTATTAGCCTTTCCTGACAAAAGCATTGAGAAGTTAACATTCATACCAGGCAGAACTTTCTGAAAGTTGTTCTTGTACACTGAGTGTCTCCTAAACCCTTCCCCCTGCCTTTGGCCCTGGGTCTGAATGTGTACTTAAGAGTATGTTCCTCTCTGCTCTGATGTATAGGAAAAATGCTCTAATGAAAAAGTCTAGTGGTGTTATGCCAATGTAAAACAGATGTAGTGAGCGGAGTACCACTAATGAATTTAAGGCCTTGATTTTCTGTCCAACTTAACCTTTCCACTTACATTGCACATGTAATATTACACCTCATAACTTAAACCTAAGATTGCAAGCACAATTGTTCTTACAGTGCTCCTCATTTTCTGAAGTCTTGATGTTTGCGAGTTGATGCACTGCCTCATGTGACAAGACTGCATGCTGGGGTTTAAGAAAAGGACTTCCCCACATGCAGTGTCATCTACTGGGGGTAGCCCAGGTCCTGGACTGTATGACAGGTGAGTAGTGGATTGCGCAGCAAACAGGCACAAGATCATCAGCGGGGAGGGTGTCTTGCTCCTCTTGCTAGCCCTGGCTGGGGGACAGATTCCCTGACCACAACAGGGGAGTGTAACTCCTCTCTTATTCCAGCCCCCTGCTGCCAGTGTGGCACTTGGCTTCCCAAATTGAAAGGCAGTGACAATTCTGTGCTACCCCTACTAACGTGGTTTGCTGTGACCTCCATAACAGGGGAGCACATGAAGTAAGAGCCTTCAAATGAATCACTGAAGGATAGCTGACCAGTGTGCATTTAGTTGTTTGCCTTGTCTAGGTGATGTCAGGTAGTAAGGCAAGCGCATGACTCCCAACACTAGAGTTTTAAAAACCCTGAAGCCTGAAATATTGGAGTATAAGTATCCATGTTTTCACCTGGCAGGCTCTCTGGTAATATTAAAACCCACATCCAATACAAACAAAAAGCAAAACCTTAAAACAAAAATTAGGCAAAAATGAATAAATGGATTAGCTGTGTGATATAGCAGACAGAACGTAATCTAATCCTGTCTTATATTTTCTACAAATTTATCTGGAGTCCCCCCATAAACCTTCTTCAAAATAGCCTGAGTCAATTCACCCTTGCAAGAGTCTATTGACAAGCCCATTCAGTTTCAAAAGAGATGAGATAACGTTTTTAGATGTTAAGAGAGGTTTGTTATCTGAACAGAAATGGATCATTTAGCAAAGCATGTACATCATTTTTATTGCAGTCTCTTTTTCAAGAGCACCATAGTAGGTCAGAACTAGCATATACTTTTGCTGTCAGATTAAGGAGTTCATTGTTTCAAAGGATATTACAACAGTTTACTAGGTCTAAGATAGTTTCTTATATCACATTTTAGAATGTCTCTTCCTTGGAAACATGTCTAACAAACCTACCATTCTCTTACCCATATAGGACATTCTTTTCTGGACATTGTTTTTGAAAGAGGACAGGGCAACCTGTAGACTGACTTTCAAGGAAGTTTTATTTTTTTGCTGGGAATTCATTGAGGACAGACAGAAATTTGATAGTTTTCGCTGACAGCTTACTCAACCATCTCGATGTGCATCACAAGGAACTGATGCCCTCTATGTGTATTACCTTCCCTTCATGAGCAGTATGTTTTCGGTGTATGGAGTTCAGTGGACGTTTGAAAGGATGTGACTTATGTATTGTCCAAAACATTTTACAACTAGTACATATGGCAAATGAGGGATGTGGTGACAGACAGGATTTATTACTGTGGTTGATTTCTTGTTTTGAAAATGAAATGCAATATGAGCCTGGAAACAAGCTGGACAAACCTCTCGCAGGTTGATCTTGCTCCTCAGAAATCTTTTTCTCAGAGTGAAACCATTGTTACTGGGGATTGGTGTAAAAAAGCACCTTGAAGAACGATAGCTGTGGGGACTCACACTTATCCAGAAGGCTACATTGTCATCTCCTAGTCTGAGATTTGACTAAGAACAATTGAGCAACAAAGCTTGTTGTAGTAGAAAAGACTGCACTTTGTGATGAGTTTAATAAAAAATATGGTTTAGTAATAGCAATGTCTGAACTGCTGGAAATCTGCAATAGATCTTTAGAGGGTATAAACCAGCATTGTTCCCCACAGTGCTCTGCCACTGTAAGCCAGCTGAGGTAGTGCTATTTTAACTTTCTGTTGCTTGACATTTTCTTATTTCAATTGTGTAACCTCTGTGTTGGACTGTATTCTGGCATTAAAAGCCTCACCATCCCCCTCTTTTGATTGCTGCTTTTTAAAGCAAGAGGAATAAAATTAATTGCCTCTGATCCACCACAATGGTAATTACATAGTCCCAACTGGGACCTGACCAAGGATGAACTGCTGTTGTTGCTTTTTGGCTGGAGACACTAAACAGGGATAATAGAGAAGTATGTCTGTTACAGTGCACTGGTTGTTTCCTGCAGCAGAGAATGATAGAAGTCTATTGCTGTACAATTACAGTGTGGCATTCACAGGTTGCAATAGCCTCCAACAAAGACCGAGAAGAAAAAAAAAATCATTTCCATTGCTGTATATCTCACTTTGCTATGTGTATCAGTGAAAATAGTTGGCCTGGTACCTCTTTACTGCTTGAATCTTCATTAAAACATCATGCTGGTATTATGAACCTAGCAAAATTATTAAAAACACAGCTTGTACACTGTATGGCCTTAGAAGAGAAAAAGAAGCAGTGATGGTAAAAAAGGCTGAGAATGGTTAGGAAATGCTAGCATCCCAAAGGTGCCACAATCACTGCATTTAGAAGTATTTGTCTATTTGTTATCTCTTTTAGAATCTTAAATAGGAAGCTGATGGAAAGCATTAATGTCTTTCTACATAAAAGGTATATACATTCTACCTTCAATTATTTCTACAGAAAGCACTAGGAAAAGAAACTTTGCAGTAGGCAAAATGTGTGTGTGTGTTTTATGCTTCCATATCTCAGGAAGAATAGGAGGAATTTTGCTGATCTTTAAAAAAACCCTAACACTATATTTAAACAGAAAAAACCCACGTACCTAAGAAATATTGTTAAGTGTAAAATTAAAGCGTCACATTGAGTTAGGTCCCTAAATTCATGCTGCTGACTTAGAAATGGTTAGGCTATTAAAGAATAACACATTTTATTTAACTTTTGCATTTCTGTACCCTCAGAGTACAATTAATTTTTTGTATTGAGCAATGGTGGTCAGGAAAGATTTTTTTCTTCTAAAGCTGATTTTCTAATATGATCTATTGTCTTAAACAAGCCAAACTTGTAAGATTTACCATTAAATTACAAGGTTGAGCAACAAGAATATAAAAAGCATTGTCTTGACTATGACCAAAACTGGAATAGTTTCTTCGTTCAGGTCTGTGAGTTTTGCAAAGGAGCTTTACAGAAAGAATATGTAAGATGTAAACAATGGTGTGAAATTTCTTGTTGGCATATAGTCTTCAGAGAAAGCACAATAACATACAGATATCTAAATGCTTCTATAGCTGAACAAAGGCTTTACATGACATAACTGCATGTGCTTTCAAATACATGCCCTTTGAAGATCTTGGTTTGGCTTAGTTAAGATCTATTAAATGTATCAAACTGAAGGCAAACTTTACGCAGCAAAGAGTATGGTGAAATTCCACAAAAATCTTCAAATTATTGTGTAAATGTGGCTGAAGTTCCTCAGCTTTCAGTCTCAGCAATCTAGCACTGAAATAAACTGTGGAGATAAATGTCTTCCTTCCTCTCCATGAGATATTGAAAAGTAATTTTATTGTATTAGATTTCTGATTTAGGCACTTTCAAAGTACACCTGAGTAATATATTCAAGATTTTCTCTGCAACACAAAGCTAGAAATGTACTTGAAAAATAAAACCTGAATTTTTATGCATTTATTCTTCCTGGAGGATGAGACTTCAGGCAAGCTAGCAAACATTACCAAAGCAAGTCTTACTGAATCTTCTGCTAGTCCTTTGAGGTGACAAATTTCACTCAATGTCTGATTTTAGCATTCAGAAGCTGTTTTTGTAGTCTGTGTTGCTCTCATCACATGGCATGCAATTATGTGTTGAGTAACTGAAACTTCAGTTAGCAAAACAAATATACTGAAACCCTGTCATCTGACAAATATCAGCCATTTTCTCAAACTGCAATTCTGGAGAAATGTCCATTTTCACCTGATTACCATGCCATCATAAAAAATCATGGTGTGAGTAATGTCTGCCATATCCTTAATCTCGGCTCCATCCTGCTTTACAGGCACTTTAACTTTCAGGCAATTATACGTATACCAGGACTTCAGTGGTCAAAACACTGTCTGTTTACATAGAGAGTTGATATTAATGTAGGTTTCTTGCGGCGACTTTACCTTTGCTATGACCATTTTTGCCCCCTGGAGCCTGGGCTATGCCTCAGTCCTCATGTGGATCACCTTTGGTGGACCAGATCACCTCTACCAGACTCTGGCCTTGGAGGTGTCTCCAGCTGTTAGTGTCCTCCCATTCTTATGCCAGCAGTGACTGCAATCTCTGAAATGGTCTTTCAGGCCAGCAGCCTGGCTGCCAGAAATAAAACACATTCCAAAAATATATAAAGCAAGTTTAGAGGAATCTTGTGCAGAGGTCCCTAAACAGCACATAGAATTCAGTGACAGCCATAAATATCCAGCTACTTATTACAAAGGCTGAGTGCAGTTCAAAGAGCATTCTGGGAACAAGCAGCTTTTTAAGTGGATGTGTCAGGATTTGCTAGGGATTCTCAGGGCAATCCAAATCCACAACCCGCAGGAGAACAGCAGGTCTCTCTGGGCAGTGCTGTTGCTCATCTGACTGGCATTGCTAAGCTGACGTCAATCAGGAGAGAGCAGTATCAATGAAACCTGCACAGATATGCTAAGCAGAACACTTGCAATCATTCCTTGTGAGGAAAAGCAGTGAAACACAGGGGAGTGGTTGCACATTTGATGGTGCATCACTGCAAATCTTTGAGAAGGTAGTTTCGTGTCAAATGCTTTTCTCCATATATCCCGCCTTGGAGATAAAAGAACAAGTCTGGGGGAGAGCCCTTCCTTCTGTCGGCAATCCACACAGCGGAGGCAAGGAGGGTGTTTGGAGAACACCCTTGCTGCTGCTGTGCCGGCATTGGCACACATGTCAGCTCGCTGGCTTCTGTTGGTATGCCTGAAGCTGAACATTTCAGGCTTGTTCCTGACCTCCCCAGCACTGTTCAGCTGGAAGGAGAGGGAAGCTGTAGTATAAACCATGCATGCCTTACTTTTCTTGGAGGTAACTGCCATAAACCAATAAGAGGTGTGAAAACATGCGCTATTGACAGAAAATGATGGGATTCTGTTAAAAAAAAAGGTAGGCTCTGGTAGGATTCTGTTTTTCAAAACAAAATCCTGCTGATGAAAAAGAAATATTACAGATGCAAAAATGGGTATGTAATGAAATAATAATTGCTAACATGGCTTTATAAGTTTATTATGAAATCATTCCAATAACATTATCCTGTCTGAAAGACCCACTGCTGTCTATGATTCAGATGCTCGTATTTAGATTTTTTACATGATTTTTGCTTCATTTTCTTCATTATTGGAAGCATTTGCATGATAACAGGATCTTTGCTTTTAAGAGTTCATCAGCTCCTGCCACTTAGTTCCCACTTGAAGTCATAATCTTCTGTTTATAATTTCATAATTGTTTGCAGTAGAGGTGATTAAAATCTCACAAACATAGCATTATTTTGACTTCAGGCAGGGAACAAACAGCAGATGAACTCTTAAGGAACAGAGATGATGTTTTCATGTAAATAGCCCAACTCATACAAAGGAAGGGGAAGAAATGAGTAAGTGGAACACAACCAAATGCAATGTTTTTCACTGTTTTCTTTTAGGCAACAATAGTTCTTTGAAACCCATACATTTTGGAACCTCACATCTTCCAGTAAAATACTTCCCTCATCTCTTATGAAGTTTTCCTGTTTCCCACTCTAGGTACATGTTTCTAAGCACAGGTTAAATATTAATTAATGCATTAATTAGGCACAATAAATTCTCCTATGCATTAATTGACACAAAGTTCAGAACTCTTCCAGACAAGCCAGCATTTGATTTTCACCCTCGCAGAAACACAAGTCAGTGCAATGTCACCATCAAGTGATAAGGATATTCTAACAGGAGGCACTGAAGTTTGGAGTTTGTGCTATTTGCCTTCGCTCCTGTGTGGTCTGTAGAGCAGGCTGTCAGGGCTCATACAACTGTCTGCGCAGATCCTTGTTTCTGACCCCAGCCACTCACTGGTGCTTACCCTACGCATCCTGCTGGGACAGGGACATGTTTCACACTGTGTAAGCAGACAACATGTGGTAATTCAGTACATCTAGGGTTTATCAGATGGGTGAGGCAACAAATTCAGGGTGACTTCTTCCTAAACATATCCCCTCTTCAGGTACTAGGCTGCAATGGGAAAGATAGTAGTAGTTTTATATCCTGTTTAAGTTGCTGAATACCAAGAAAATTCATTTCCCTCCCTCTCACTAACCCCAAAGGAACTTGTAATCCAATGATAAGTGATTATCTCTCAGAAAGAGTAACTACAGAGATATGTGCCACTCTTTTATGCACATAATAATTCTTTAAATTCACTGAAAGATGTACTGATTTACCCATTTTATTATTTAAATAGAAACATGGAAAATACTAAAAAACAATGAGGCATTTTGTTTCTTCTCCTCAGTCATAGGTATTTTGCTGCATGTATTAATTCCACAAGAACAGGACTGTGAGAATGGGACGTCTTTCCCTGGGAACTGTACAAGCCCCACCTTGTATTTGGATAATGCTGCACATTTTTTTTTCTAAAAAAAACACCCCCAAAGATAGACTCTGGGGGCTAAGCAAGTAATGGGAATTTTTAGCTATGCTCTTTGCCCGGTGACTTTTCATTTGAAGGTTGAGACAGAGGTTCAGTAGTCACACAGAGGCAAGGTATCTGAAGGATTATCTCAATGTACCATAGTAGAACAAGCTTCTCCTGGCTGGTCCTGAGTCATGCTAGGTGCCTCTTGAATATGACGTTTGTCAGATCCAAGTTCCCTGTAAAATGCAAACATTGGATACCTAAAGATGGCATTCACAGGAACCAAAGACTTTGGCCAGCAGCTACCCCAGAGGGTAAGAAATTGCTAAGAGGAGGGTGAAGAGGCCCCTCAATATTGTGGACAAGGTCAGACCTTCAGATGAAAAATCAGAGGCTGGAAAGGCTGTGCCTGGCATGGGCAGTGGGTAAGGGCTATTGCACTCCCCAGGGTCTCCACCACCTGATGAACCCTGCGGGGACATGGCCCCAGTCCCCTCTTGCTCCTTTCTAATTCAGTCCCCTTATCCCTGGGTCTCATTTTGGGAGGGCCTGTCCAGGCAGATGTGCTTTGTGAATAGCAGACTGCCCTGGACCCCAAGGAGGATCAGCAAAGGTGGCTCAACATCCTGCTGGAGGTACACCAAGGAGCACCTGGGAGTGTGACAAAAACCCAGAAGAAACGCATCAGCATCAATGAAAAAAAATGAGGTGCCTGCTCAACTTTATAGGCAGATACTGAGTGTTAAGGGACTGCACTACTGTTCAGGACATTACACCTCTGTGTCGGACAATTCAGTATCAGATAATATTGCCTAAAATTGTAGATAGCTGACAAAGTCCCTGTGTATATTTAGTATTAGACTCCTAAATATTTTTTTCATTCAGAAAATAATTGCTTATTCTAACATGCTTTGCCTATATCATTATGAGATTTTTCCAGGAGAAATTTTGTAATTGGGGAAGTTCCCACTTTCATTTTTTTAAGGAAATTTTAAAGAGGGATCTTGAAGAGTATTCCTTAAAATACAAATAATTTTAAGTGAATGATTAAAAGAATAGATGTAAGGCAAAATGAAAAAAAGGAGTGAGGGGTCTTAAGTTTAAATACTGTCTAGGTTGGTTTTGCTTGATTTCAGCTGACTTTATTTCTTCCCTGAAGAATCATATTGTCCCAGTACAGCTTTAGCAGAAAACAACAACTAGAACCTGCTGACTCTCTACAGGTAGATTTAAATACATGGTTAAGAACAAATAGCTCAAAAATGAAAAGAAAAGAAAAGAAAAGAAAAGAAAAGAAAAGAAAAGAAAAGAAAAGAAAAGAAAAGAAAAGAAAAGAAAAAAGAAAAGAAAAAGTCAGTCAGATGATCCTGGCAGTGTATTTGTAGAACTTCATCTCAACAAACGCAGGTCACTTCCAGAAGCTACCTTTCTCTCTTTATTAAAGTAACACACCATTTATCTGGCATAATTAAGAAGGGAGATATAAATTTTTTCATGCTGAGCTTCTGGTCTGCGGGCCAAATCTTCTGCAAGTGAAAATTATTGCAGTTTCAAAGACATTTTATGCTGATTTATGTGAGTTGAGGTCCTGGTCTGAGACCAAAGTTGTTGCTGATGGGAACTACTATTCAGCTTGGAAATGTGTTCCCAATTTGGTCAGAATACTTTTTTTTTTGCCCTCTGGGGCACTGCTCAAAAAGATATGTAGAGAGGAAGAAGAGGCTGATGGGCCTATATTTCAACAGGATGGCACTTCTGGAAGAGGAACTTTTGGGAAGTAAAAGGAAACTGAAAAGGTTGAAGACATTCTTTTTCTTATTGTCTTTAATGAGAACAATACTGCAGTAGCTATCGTCAGAGCTAAAGCTACTTAACCTTAAATAGCTTATAATTCTAAGGGGTAGACTATACTAGCTGGAGCTTTATAAGTCAGAAATGTAAAAATGTGCAGCTGTTTTGGTTTTGTAACTTTTTTAAAAAAATATGTTGTAAAATTTATGTTGGGGCATGCAGATATATGCATGCACTAATTAAATATATGTACAATTTTAAAAGGAAGGGCATGTAAGCCTTTCTAGATATTGATGCATAAACTGAGAGTTTTCTTGTTTAAAAAGTACTAGCTTATAAAGAGAAAAAAAGTGCTCTAATTTAGTTGGACAGATTTGCAAAGATCTCTGAAAGTGTGAAAGAAAGGGTAATAAGGAAATGTCTCCTTTACAATCTGTTTATGGCTTTGGGACTGTGCTTTATCTTGACAAATAAGATAAAGATCATTTGACAGCAATCCACTTATCTTGCTAGCAAGTTAAAAACTGAATTATTCATCCTCAGTGTGAAATTTTGTGTTTTCCATTCTAAATTCAACTGCATAGTTAGCACCTAGCCTCCACAAAAATTTATCCAATGCAATAAACCAAACTTAGTTCAAATTACCTCTGTAAGACTAGCATTACCAAAAATTATAAACTTTCAATGAATTAAAGAGCTTTCATGAACCAGTAACTTGTCACATAAACTTGTGGGAGTTACATAAAACATAAATATTTTTCTGGTTTCTTTCAGTATCTTTTAGGTTTGAGGAGGGGTGAGTGAACTCGTAAGCTTTGCTAAATCATGCAGGAATTTTCCTCTTCATGAGAAGTCTCTGAGTGAACTCATGTGGGCCACATGAAATGGCAAATATGTGTTAACCTGGGCCATATCACACAGGTATGTGAACAGACATGATTGCTGACCGCCAATCCTCAACCTAAAAATCCCATATTACAGATGCAGTTGTACCACAAATTTTATTTTTCTAGAAAGGTTTGATGAAGACTAATATGAACTTTGCTAGTGACAACGTTACATTAATAAAGCAAATAAATAATACAAATCTTTATTTCTGTAATAAAAGTGGTGCTTTGCAAATACAACTTACTTGTAATCTGTCTTGAGTGCTGTTTAGAATTGATGCAAAATATGAGACTAGGCAGTTTAAAATGAAGTACAAGAATTGCATGTAAAAGCTAATAAACCTTGCTAAGAAGAAGTCTTTCATGCTTTTTAGTAATGTTGAACCATGCAAGGCTTTTCCTCAAGAACTTGTTTTCTCCTGCATACTTTTTCTATAGCTCATTTATATATGTGTATAGATTATATATCAGTTAAGCATTAGCATCTCTTGAATTAAAATCAATTGGTTAACACATGTAAGGTCAAACGAATCAAGTCAGAGCAAATTCTAGTCACCACTGTTCAAAACTCACTTCTCTGACATGTTTGAATGTCTCCAGCTCTACATTTCCCCCCAGTTTTTAATTTAATGATATGTCTTTGTTAATGCATGCTTTCTCGCATCGGTTACACCTGTGTGCAGATTGAAGGTGAGCAGTCTCGGCTCAGAAGGAATGCGATCTGGAGAGGTACGAGCTGCTGCGGAGAGATTGTTGTGGGCACAGCGTTTGAACACGAAAGTGGCGGCTATCTTTCCCACTACAATAAAAAGGAAACCGATAACAATGGTGTGCTATAAAAAGCAAAGGAACATTCTGCTTTGTCAAACAACCGCACCTCTCCGGCAGTGCTGCTGCTGCAGTACACTGGCTGACATCCACTCCACGTTTGAACTCTGCTGTCACTGAATTTCAATTAAAACTGAAAACCACACAAAGGCAGCAGGCACAGAGAATACCAAAAAGAAACAAGATGTTAATTTCCTTCGTTGTTTTTGTTTTAGGGCTTTTCTTTGTCTAATTGGGAAATAATGGTCTAAGTTTGATGGTGAGGGCCCTGGTATCTGCTGTTTGGGTCGATTTTACCTCATTAAAGAAAGACAAGAATTATGGCAAGTTCTCCCAGAACATCAGAGCTGCCATTCAAAAGCAAAAGTTGTACTGGGGTGCAAAATCCCTCCAGTTCCTGCTTCAGTCCACTTTAAAAAAACATGTATTTGAAGCCTGGGGGAAGAGTACAATTTAAGAGAGATTTTTTCCTTATGCGATGAACCCAATGAGGCCTTATGTATGCTGCAGCAAACTACAGTACCTGCAGGGTGCTCATCTACCATGAAAGTCTTCTATTATCTCATTCTTTACATGAATGAAATGTGAATATAGTTCCTTCTTTCTCGAAAACCATTACACTGATTGGATTGTGTCTGGAAGCAACAGAATGGGTTTTTCCACACAATTATTTTCAACAGATTGAAAAAGTATGGCTCTCCTCGTAGGTGCTGGTGGAAGGTACTCTGAAGTTTCAAAGACTGTGTGAAAAACAGTAGCTCCAGTAACCTTTAAAAATGTTCTAAGTGGAGGGGAAAAAGAGAAAAAAAGGACATTTTTAAAGTGGTTAAAAATACATATTTTTTACTGTGTTTTCTCTTTCTGGAATTCAGTTGCCTTTATTGCTGCAAGTTATTGGTATTGATTGTAATGAGATCATAAGCTTCACAAACACTCACTCATAAGAAAACAAATACCTTGTGATAAAATTAAGAAAACTGTGGAATGATTATTGATGATAAAAGTGAAATCTAACAAGACGATAGTCACACAGGGAATACCAGATATATTTTCTTGGAACTGCTGGCTGTATCAACATCATATAAAACATTGTTCTGAGAAATCTGGGTTCTGAGTGAAGGATTGCATGCAAATTTTTAGCTAAATGGTAGCCATTATGTTATCACAGGAAAAAGATGTTAGAAAAAAGGCTGTTTCACATCATCTGAGGACATACGTGTGTGTGTGTGTCTGTGCATGTATGCACACATGCATAGCTATATGTGTATAAATATATTCATATATTTACTGAAAACTTTTGAACTGGTGGAAAATTGAAAGGAGTGGAGGAAAACTTAGTTTGACTAAAAAGCTGCTCATTCCATTTTTCTGTCTCCTTATTCATCATATCAATATTTTAATCATATCTCATTCCCTACTTTCTTCTTTGGATTGTCTAAAACCTATTTTCTAATTCAGTCCAGCAGCTCATCTTTTCATGTCATTTTAATAGACCTTGTCTTGCTTTCATGGAGCCGTAAAAGCAAAGGTTTCATTGTAAAAGAAAATTGCCTCACTTGCACCGAGTTTTCTAATTACTGTATCTGGTACTGCCATTGAATGTTTGGAGAAGGGGAAAAGAGAGAGGAAATAGAGACTGTTATTAATCAACCCTTACTGGTAATTAAGGTCCTCAGCTTCTCATTGATTTTTTTTTTTTCAGTTTTACATACCTTGATGTCAGATAAAGCAAATGACAGGAGAAAAATCTCAGCTGCATAGTCTGGTCCACAGGCAAGTCACTTATTTTAAAAATGTGAACATTTTATGACATTGCACGAAGGTGGATGCAGGACTGTGGACCTGCAAACACCCCCAGTTTTTTCCCAAAAAGGTTGTATGGTAATACAAGGTGGATCGACTCAAGTAACACATGATTTCAGCAAGAACAGCATCACCGAACTCATCAGTGAACTTGGGTTTGCAGTCTCCTCCTGTGGATTTGCTGAATTCTGTATTTGCAAGGATGAGACAAGAACAGGGTTCTTCAGGTTAGGATGAATGAGCAGTTTGCCTACCTTATAAAATAATCTGACACAGAAAGAGAGAATCCACACACCCCTACCCCTTCCCCCCGCCCCCATGTAAGTAATTTATAAATTTGCTCACGGTCACTATGAAAGTGATCTTTTGGCAAGAGTGAAGATCCGAATTTGTGTAGTATTTTCCTGGAGAGTCATGTGGTAAGAGGAAGATGCTGGGATGAAGTGCTCCTGCCTATGTGAGGGAATGCATTAACGCTGATCCAGAGGGAGGATGGCAGGCCACCTTGATGGCAGTCACACGCGGGACAGCTGCAAGGGCAGGGGAAATGCTCCATTTCATGACAATTTGCTGCTCCTAGTTTCCTTCTTTCACCATTAAATTATACAGAAGCCCAGCATGTAGTCAGGTCTCTGGTAAAAATTTGCACAAAATTAAATACTTTAATTCATTATTGAAGAAGAATTTGGCGGGTGATATGAAGAGATGAAAGTTTATTAATGCTGGAGAACTACTGATCCCTGCTGTTTAATCTAACACTAAATTTGATCACACTTCTTCTTTTTACCAGGATTACCTGTAGAATGTGAAAGTCTCGGAATACGTACTGAACATCTTCTCCTCCGCAACTGTTGGGGCCTGTATCAGCAGTTGCATTTTTCATCACTTTCTCATGAGATTATGGCACAGTGAAGACAAAGTATGACATGAAAAATAATTTGCCTCTAAAAGGAAAAAAGAAGCCAGGCTATTGCTAGGAAAACATAATTTGAAATCCTACAAAAATGTAAATACAATTCATTTTGGTTTTCTTAATCCTTTTAGAAGAGAAGAATTAAGTCCAAGAAGTTGTTTAATTGTGTGTAGAGATCATGATGGAATTTATTTTGATTGGATGACCTCATAAAATTATTCACCACTGCTGTGATTTTTTTGAAGGCAGCTCAATAGAGTTTGACTCCCAGTTCCCATTAGAATTTAATGAGAGCTGGGCCTGTAAGTCCCCCAGATTCCTTTGAAAATAACCCAGCCCATGATAAAATAATACAGTTCTGTGCATCCTTAATTTTTGACAGTTTGTTCGTGACTGGAATATTGATTGCAACAGCTACTGTCAAGCACAGGGCTCCCATCACTCTCGCCTGCTTTTCCATTATGTCATAAATAGATTGCCCAGCTCAATAGATTATACAAATAGATGGGGATGGACTACTTGCACGGGTTTGCTCAAAAAAAAAAAGAAGAAAAAAAGAAAAGCTTAATAATAACCGAGCATCTAAGTTCCTTGAACAAGTTAATTGTATGAATTTTAAATGCTCTGAAATGAGTAACTTCAAAGAGAGAATAAGGACCAAAGCAAGGCCAGGTCCAACAGTAGTAATTAGATTCAAGTCAAAAGTAAGCCTGATTGGACAGTTTTAAAATGTTTGTGCTATGCAAGAAACCTGGCAAGTGTGTGGTACTGAAAATGGGAGCTCAATTAAATCTTTGGAAAGGCAGAAAAACATGCAAGCAGAAACATTTACTATCCTGCTAAGCTGAAAATGCATTCAAACTAAAATGAGAACTGAGGTGACTGAATAAGCAATAGGAATAAAGGAAGTGAGTTGTCAAAATAGAATATATTTAGGAATGGCTTGAGTGAAATTTTAATCCTTGATTTCATTTTCTTGCATGTTTGTGTATTTGTTCCCGGCAGTAAAAGCTTTATGACATTTGACAAAAAGGTAAGGCAAGGAAAGAAAAGAAAAAGCGCTGATGATTCAACCTCCAGGCTGTCCATAAAATTTACTGGAAAGCAGGATGCAAAGCTGTGTTTGTATGTCCTACTGTGGTTTGTCATGTTATTAGAAGTCATTTATTTCCCAACACTGCTGAGGAAGAACTGGGACAACTCAGGATAATTATTAGAACACTTTTGGGCATTATCGTTCCATGGAAAGAAGAAAAAAAACCCCAAAATTGTGCTCCACAGTAGTGGGTTGCAACATTGCAGCAAGGTTAGATTACATCTTCATTTTACTAGAAGGCTATTACATCCGTAGAACTTTTTGCTGGAGTGAGAGTAGCGGACTAGCCTGGCAGGTCCTGCTTGTATGGAACAACTCATCAATCTCAATGGGCTAGATTGATTTGGATTCCTGACACCTCAGGGAAAATTTTAGAATTGGTTTATTGAGTTTTGGTTTTTCTTGGATTTGTTTTTATCTGTGTTTTTTGTTTGGTTGTTTTTTTTTCATTTGTTGTTGTTTTTTTGTATTGTTTTGTCATCCCCCCGCCGCCCCGTAAATTAAATGATAACACTACCTAGAAACCTGTCAAGAATGAGGGCCCCATTGTGTCCCCGGTGCGTAGGACCTGCTGTACAACTGCAAAACCAAAAACATAGTTTGTGTTCCTCAAGTACTTCTAATAAGGATGAGAAAGGATAAAACTGGGATACAGTGGGAATAGGTATCCAAGAAGTCAATGGTATGTCTAAAGGCAGTTTAAAGCAGACTGAAATGTGTTTACACAGGCTCAAATCACCCTTCTGGACATATCTGGTGAGACAAAATCAGTCACCCTAGCAGTCAGGGGTTTAAGTACAGCCCCTGTGTGCCTGCTGCCAAAGGGTGCTTGCTTGTTTGTTTGTTTGTTTGTTTGTTTTGAAGTCATTGCAGCAGAAGAATGTTAAGCAGTGACTTACAGACTGATGAAGTGGTTCATGGATGATGATGATGATGAAGTTTTCTCCAAAACAGGTGGGCTAGCACCAAACAAAATACAAATAGACTTGTTGGAAAATACGATTACATAATATCATAGGGTGGACTGATGTCAAATTGACCTCCTGAGACCAAATGAGAGATGAAAGACAAATGGAGGCTCACGATGGATGCACTTGACTGTGAAGTCAGGAATGTTACATCTGACAGATACCTTTGGATGGATGTAGATACAAGGGTGAAATTGTAGAACTTCAAAATACTGTCTTCCAGTACACTTGTACTTCAAGTCTATTGACTTGAATAGAGATAGCGGCCGCAAAGTGGAAGATTAGTTTCTGCTTGTGAATTAGCTGTAATCCTTCATAATATTGTGTGGGACAGAGGGCAATAGTTCGGGAACAGGCTCAGGAAGAATAGTTGTTTTTATTCATGTCATGGAATGTGTGAAACAAAGTATGGAAAATTCTGCAGCACTTTGAACATGTTCAGAAATGCTTCCAGAAAAGTTTTATTTTTTTGAGCCAAGGTAATTTCTTCCCTTGCAGAATTCATATTCCTGTGACCATTTATAGTCTGTCTCAAGTTCCAAGGTTGAAACGTTAGTTGGAGCTACAGGAAAGTATGCACTAGAGCAGACAGTGCCTCTGTTTCTGAGGATCCATCTAACCACTGGTGATTTCACAACTGTGGATTTTTTGTGCTTTTTATGTACTTTTGGATCTCCTGCATGATGATGGTTCTGATCTCACAAGATGCTGCATGTAGGCAGCCTCTGATACCGGAGATGGTAGCTGCTGGAGTCAGAAGGGCTGTGTGCAGATGGAAGGGTCAAGCTGCACAAAATA
Source organism: Buteo buteo (assembly GCF_964188355.1). NCBI lineage: Eukaryota > Metazoa > Chordata > Aves > Accipitriformes > Accipitridae > Buteo > Buteo buteo. The sequence continues at coordinate 27,158,521 of NC_134179.1, forward strand.
GCTTGCAGGTTCAGAGGCCTAGCTGCAAACATTCTTACCTTAAAACAAACCCAAATTGTCTTGTGAGTGCAAGAGGCATTTAAAATGAGACCCAGCAAAAACTGGTAAAGGTTTTGTATGAGGCCATCTAACATCAGCTAGCTTGAGGCTTGAACGGCCATTAGTCAGAGTAGCTCTAACTTCTTAAAATTCTGTCCTATGACATTAGCAAGAGCAGCTTTAAATTTGAAAGGATCACTCTGTGTTTGCTTTATCACTAAACACTCTGTCCTGGTTTCAGCTGGGATAGAGTTAACTGTCTTCCTAGTAGCTGGTACAGTGCTATGTTTTGAGTTCAGTATGAGAAGAATGTTGATAACACTGATGTTTTCAGTTGTTGCTCAGTAGTGTTTAGACTATAGTCAAGGATTTTTCAGCTTCTCAAGCCCAGCCAGTGAGAAAGCTGGAGGGGCACAAGAAGTTGGCACAGGACACAGCCAGGGCAGCTGACCCAAAGTGGCCAATGGTGTATTCCATACCATGGGACCTCCCATTTAGTTTAGGAACTGGGAAGTGGTGGCGGGGAATTGCCGCTCGGGGACTGGCTGGGTGTCGGTTGGTGGGTGGTGAGCAATTGCCCTGTGCATCATTTGTACATTCCAATCCTTTATTACTACTGTTGTCATTTTATTAGCGTTATCATTATCATTATTAGTTTCTTCTTTTCTGTTCTATTAAACCATTCTTACCTCAACCCACGGGTTTTGCTTCTTTTCCTGATTTTCTCCTTCATCCCACTGGGTGGGAGTGGGGGGGAATGAGTGAGTGGCTGCGTGGTGCTTAGTTGCTGGCTGGGGTTAAACCACGACACACTGCTTCATCTCTTTGAGAATACAATTCTGAACTGAGCAGATGTGAATCTAACAACCAGAAACCCCACTTTGTTTTCCCAACAGAAACATTTATTTGTGTTTGGATCCTGGTAAGGTTGTAGCTCTCTTTTAACTCTCTTAACAAATAACATTATTTCTGTTTCTCCAATTATTTACTTACCAAAACTCCAGAGCATGTTTGCGTGCTGTGTAATTTGAACAAAGCTTAATGCTGCGCTGTACACTTCCCTACAAAAACTTTACCTCAAAATTTGCATAGAGACTGCATTTAAAGAAATGAAGTAGAATTTAAGAGCTCAGCCTCAGGATAAAGCAGACTTTCAGAATCCTTAGCTGCCACATTTAAACAGTCCCAATTGAAGCACGATCTCTTTGGCTTGCATTTATCTGATACTACACTAAAAAAAAGGTAGATTATCATGGAGATATTATAAGATGACCAGTATAATCTCATTTCTAAAAGTAATTATCACAGTGCTGCATACAGTAGGCATGAAAGCAAGCTCTTTTTGCCTAGCTTTAAATTCCCCTCAGCTTTCTGGATTTTTGCACATTTACCACAGACACCCACAGAATTGAGTCTGTGTTTGAAATGAAAAGATGTGGAAGAGAGGAAATGTATGAATGTGGGGAACAGCCTGAAAAATATGGATAACATATACTCAGATACCAAAACTGATACAGGAACACTGTGAATAAAAACAACAGAGACGGTGAAAGAGATACAGATGAAAATAAAAAATAAGAGGGCAAAAAAGCAGTGTCAGGTTCCCTCTCTATTCAGTAATTTGTTGTTGGAAATATGTTTAGTAACAAATTATGCACTAATCATTAATTAACTATCTACTTCTAGATTCTCATGTTATTATTCAGCTTTAAATGTATCTGATACGATGGTCATTAATGAGTTCCATATTTTTCTAATAGCTTTGCCAACCCTGTATTATGACTGCTCATTTATTGACCTTCTTTTTGCCATGTGGTTTGATCAACTTTGAATTATTAGCATTTAAATATGCTAACAGAATATTGAAGTCTCACAATACAATGTTGTTTGTAGCAAAATCATTAATGTGATAAGATGCAGATCAAAAGCAGTGTTCACCAAAGTGAATACAAATGATACAATATGGAATTAATAAGAAAAGATGAAACACAGTGAACAATAGACTTCCATTAATGTATTAGTGAGCTTATTAATGACAAAATTGCTGAAAGATATGATGGAAAGTCTCTACTAAGGAAAAATAAGGAACATTTCCCAGAATATAAATATTTTCCTAAACGAGACAATTTAAAGGTTGATTTGGTATATTTTCCTGCAAGCATGTGTCAAATTTACTCCTTTGTCAAAAGCACTAGTTTACATAAGTAATAAAACAGATAAATGCTTATGGTAATAAACAGTGTTCCAAATGCTACTTTAAAGTGATTGTGCAGACTACTTTCCTCTGGGCTGGTTAGTCATTCAGGGAGTAATACAAATTTATCCCCCAGATTGAAATCTAAGCCAGAGATTCACAGTTTGGGGGTTGCTAGATCACATGTGTACTTTCAAAGAGAGCTTATTAGGAATTCTCTTGATGAGGCACCTTTGCTGGTCAGGGTAATCCTGATGTAGTTCATGTAGAAACACTTGTGGGCACAGAGAACAAAATCTTTCCAGTCCCATCTTGATTTCCAAACTAGTGAGTTATTAGCTATTCTCTAGTGAATAGCTAGACCTCTAGGCAGGTCTTTCACTAGTGTTTTATTAAAAAGTTCAAAGAGTCTCAAAAATGGCACTGCCCACCTGCCACAGTTACTTCTTGCTATCAGGAATATCATGATACTAATGTCAGCTTCCAGCTCATTTTCCCTAAAGAAAACAGGAAAAACACGGAGCATACTACTCTTTATAATTAATGTCATGTTTCTTCATTTTCTCTCTCTCTAGCTATCCTCAAAATAATTCTGTTTGGGTCTGGATCCTTATAGTCTTTAAAGACTTTGTAACAACATTGTCAATATGACAGATGTTCCTGTGTGCAGTTGTAACTCAAAATAAAAACAGTATATTACTGATAAGATATATATAGATACAGATATAGATGTAACAGAAAACTCACATATGGTCAACCATAAGGATAATACTAATTCCTATATCTCCTATATTTTGAAATGCTAAGTTCCAGCCCTAAATAAGTGGCACAATTCTCACGTTTCTGCACAAGAAAACCAATATTGCCCCTTCTAAACCCATGTCTGGCTCTTTAGTAGTATAGACTGATGGAGAAAATAACTAAATTGAACCACAAAAATTGTTTTGCTTGTGTGTGCCATTTCAGAGAGAAGGGTGGGTAAAATGGATTTATTCTGATAATATGAGGCTACTTCACATATCAGAAATTGAGTCACAGTAAAGATTTTCAATGTTACCGAATGGCACATCCTGTAACTTCTGATTTGGTTTAATAAAATTGAAATTTTTCGTAACAATTTATGGTTATTTCTTGAGAGTTTTATAATGTATATTTAGATTAACTTAAAGTGGCTGAGATATGTGAATTTTAATTCTTCATCTAGAAAGTTATATAGGCCAAATATAGGGACAACATCAACAGGAATAAAGTCAGCAAGAAGAGAAAAGGTTTTAGGGGACTCTTTATCCACAGATCAGTAGCCTCACCCAAGATAATCAATTGCTATCCTGGGTTTATTTGAGTATCCAAGGCTCAGGACTCAGAAGGACTGGAAAATTACTTGAAAATTTTTAAAACCAAGTAACAGCTGTGAGAGGAAGCAAAGAGACTCATACCTGGAGCTGTGGCACACAACCAGTGTTGTGTTTTCCTGTGTATCACCAGATACTTAAAAGAGAAAAAAATGAACTCTAGAGATGTCTCAATAAAAAGGAAGACCTGATACCGTTCTCTTTGTAATACAAATACTTTGTAATGCAGCTCAACTTCACTCAGATCTTTGGAGATAGGGACTCACAAATACAGCCTGGAATGTTTGAGAATATCTGATCTTCTCTTTTGAAAAATAATGTTCTTGGTTGCAAATCAGTGTTGATGTGGAAACTGAAAAGTGGGTTTACTTGAGCCGTGTTTGTAAAATAGGCCAATGGCATGAACAAGAAAAACCTGAAATACTCACTTTTTAATAAAGAAAAGTTCTTTTATGATTAGGTTATTCACAGAACTTGTACAGGAGTTGAGTTGGAGTGCTTGTGCTGTAAAGAGAAGATTGCTCACAAAAGCAGGGACAACAGGGTTTTGATTTCTCAAGTGGGACAGAACGGTATGGTTCTGGGCAACATATGTTTATAAAGATTTGAAACTGTAAAATGTGTAGTTCCTGAAGAGAATAACTAATAAAAACGGGTTTCCTATGGATTTGTGCCCTAATTCTCTTAAATACACACTGCCAGCTTCACAATTACTCTTCTTTTCCCTGCGGTACCCTCCCCTGAGCAAGCGACAGTATTTGTGGTGGGTAACCTGGTGCTGCAGGTGTGCTCCCAGGTCAGCTCACTCCCTGCTGCTATGCACTGTCTATCGCTGTCTGCCTGTCCTTTGGTGGGGGCAATTATTCTGGACTTTCCTCCACGTGATTTCTGACTTTTTCTCACAATTCTCATAATAACTTAACTTTCAGATTCCAGCCTCTCTTTCAGATCTGATAGATTACAAAATTATTAGAAGGGGGTTGACAGACAGACAAGCATGATCGAGCAAGCCTTATTTCCTTAGAAAACCAGGCTAAAACCTGAAAATGTAACTAGTGAGAAGCAAAGCAGAGAATGATTGATTTCTATATACACTACTGAGCAAAAAATTATTAAGACATATTGTTACCTAGGAATGTAGCACTAGTCATGTACAAATGAGCCAGACACTGAATGGCATATAAATGAACATGGAAGAACAAGTAGGGTAAACCAGTCCAAGGTAAACCAGCATAGACTAACCTTTGTTAGCAAAGGTAATATGAGAAAGACAAGACCAGATGCAATGCAAGTAAGTATTAAAAAAAACCAATAAAGCCACTGATCTGAAGGAATTGTTCTGAGCTCTTCAGTGCTTTACTGAAGTGATACAGTTTTTTAAATCCTATGTGCTTGGGTCAGCCTCTCAACTGTAACAAATAGAGTTGGTGGCCTAGATTCTGATAGTTTTTACACTATCATCATGGATGAGTAAGTTCCCTGAACTCATGGAGTTATTTGGATTTACAGTGTAAAAAAGAATCCGGCCTGGGGACTTCTTACATCACTATCTCTGCTTGATTCTTGTTGTAAAGTTGTAGGCTAAGATTTTACTCTGCTTTCTTCAACCAGAAAGATGACAGAAATCAGGTAAATACAAAATATTAGAAGTCTATCAGCAAAGTAACTGATTAAACAGTGCAAAATTAATATGAAAACAGAGCCTTTGCTTTTTTCTGAATCTCTTAGCCAACTTGAAATAGTTTTCTGTTGTCATGTGTTTTATAAAGAAGTAATCCTCAGTTAATGTAGAAAACCTTTAAAGTCCCAACTATTGAAAAGCTTTTGTAGTGTTGATTATTCCTGCTGTGTGGTTTTTGCAGTTTTGGAGATGTAACTGTACACAAGAAGGCAAAGACACATACAGAATGCAGGAAAATATTCTTCCTTACCCCATTTCACTAGCGGTAATTCTAGGTGCAGTAGATACTCTTAGTGTGTGTGTGTGTATATATATATATTTTTTTTTTTTTTTAATGGAAATAGTGTCCAGTTGAGTGGTTGCTGTTATTTTAGTGGAGGAAGATAGGCAGCCTTTCCAGTTTCCATGCCTCTGTTTTCTACATCTAAGAATAAATTCTTGAGACGGTTCCTTTCATTGAACATATTTTCCAATGTCTTGTGTTTATTCATGGCCTCTAGTTGCTATTAAGCTACTTCAGAGTAGCATTTTGCTGGAATTGCAGAGTCTGGGGATTTTCTTAACTGAAATGAACATCAACTGTGCTCTGATCATATACATATCTGATAGCACATTCAAAACTAGGATTATAAATATGAGATGTACTCTGGTCGTAAGACAAACTCTCAAACTGCAATGAGTTGTTTGCCATGTTGCTACTAATCCAGTGCTGTCTGTTACAATGCACTAGCTAAGTGGTATTTCTAGACTGCTCATTGTGTCTTGTTCTTTGTTGATTTTTCTCATTCTGTGTATTTGAACTACTTTAGCTGGAAGTACTTAACTGAGAGATTCACAGAAAGAACACATAGCATGGGGTGGGTGACCTATGAAGTCAGACATGAAAGATTCCTGTTTGGCTATTTTTCAATGCTGCTTCAGTCAAATCTGAGGCATTACTAGCTGTGACATTGCACAGCAGTCATTTTGTTTCCTCATAGTAGCTAGACAGATTTATCAATTTCTTTTTCCTTGTTCTTTATGATTATTTTTTTTTCTGTTGTTGTTCTAAAAGGAAAGAGGAAAGAAAATGCAATATTGGAATCTGGAAGACAAATTCGTTATCAAATTCCTTTTACAATTGGTACTCTGGGAGGAGGGTCACACTACAGAAATATTTGAGGTTGGGGCAGAATATCTATTTAATGAGTTCTTTGGCAAGTGAAAAGCATTTGTTGCTAGCAAAACCTTCCCCCCCCCCCCTTTTTTTTTTTTCCCTTTTCCAAGCAAAAGCTGTGCAACAGAGTGGAACTGAGGGTCAAAGTTTAAATACAGTTTGCTGTGCCACCTGGTTTTGATCTAGAGCTCAAGCATGTGACTGGCAACACTCACTGTCACAGCAGGGAGACCTGGTAAGGGGGGACAGAGCAACATTTCTCTCTTTATTTCTCAAATTGCGAAAGGTGTGAGATTGACAGCCTTGGAAAAACAAGTCTCCTGTTTTATTCGCAAAGAAAAAGGATGGCAGGACAATCATAATAAAATCTTCTCCCACCGTGCTTTGCCCATTTGTTTCAGGCCTGCTTTAGCTGAACTGTCTGGAAGGGGTGAGGAGATCACTTTTTCTTTTGACCGATTCAGTCTTTGTCCCACTGCTATGACTCCCCACCAGGGTGCCAATTGTGGTTGTCGCCTTTTCTTGGGTAGTTGCCACCTGTCCATTAGAAACTGGCCAGGGACCAGGAATTCACTTCACATTGGCCACAGAATAGATGTCACAGGCTCAAATTAACATATTAGGCACCGGGTCCGGATTTGAAACAGCAATTTAGAGATGAAAGGCAATGTATCTCTTCTTCCTTGATTACTTATTTATGGAGTTAATGCACATTTGAGCTACATCCACATCCACTTGACTAGTGTCTGTCTATTATAAACTTTCTCTACTTAACTATTATTTTTGTTTTTTAAAGAATGATTAAAGGCCTGAGATGGACTATGTCCCCTTTTGCTACAGGCTGTACAAACCTTAGTTTGTCTTCCTCAGCTGACAGAAGAAATTTGCCTCTGAGTCCTGTGGCTGGCTTAAGGGTCTCTTGCACTGTACAGGTCTCAAAGCACAGCCTGACCCATGGAATTAAAAAGCCCTGAACCCCTATCCTTAGTAATCAATGAAAAAACATTATTATTTTATTGATGTATCATGACTGTGGGAGAAAAATCACATGAAAAGCAAAAGAGATTGGTATTAGAGATAAGAACAAACATAAAGATGGGCCAGAACATGAAAACAAAATGAATAGGTAGCTGACCAATAAAATATGGAGTCTGGGTCTCTTTTTTTTTCATGAGTTGTCCAAGTGACTATAAAGGAACTTTTTAGGGGATGAAATATTTGTCACTGTGTATCAGAATCTAGTTGGTGATTTAGGGACTTGTCAAAATTGCACAGCTGTATCCATAAGGTCTATGGTCATAGCGGTGATTTGTCTGTAAGACTGTGGCACTAAAGGAGCTATGATATATAAGGGTGTTGGTAATGTACTGTACTGTGGACATCCAGAACGAGATATAGATGTACTAAATCTACCACTGTTCTGTCACTGGGAATAGCTATCATAATAATATACAAAGCCATAAGCAAGGAGATAAAATTAAAAAAAACTACCAAAATAAGCATTCCTGCCATAATTGCACAAAACCAGGCACACTCCTTCCAGTTTTAGTCAGTAAGAGGAAACAAACATGAACTTGGAGGAAAAATAGCAGTGTTGTCAAAAATGTATTTTCTCATTATGGAAGATGGAGACAGGGCCACTTTTTCTTTTTTTTTTTTTTTTTTAACTTTTATCAAAAGCCAAGGATTTACAATGATTTATACTTAAGGAACTAAATCTGCAGAAGGACATGGTTCTTTGAAATAGGTTGCTTTGGGATACCTTGCTGACCAGTGCAATCCTTAGGTGCTGTTTCCTGCAGAGAGCATCTAAACTGCTACACTGCAATAGCATATTCCCTTGGTTTGGATGAATTCTGCAAAGTGTAGCATATTCCCTTGGTTTGGATGAATTCTGCAAAGTGATGTGCAGCTCTGTGAAGACAGCTCAAAGAATTACTTGCCGCACAAATTATAAGAAATTTCTATTGTGTTATAATGATATTCTCAAGTGTTGTATAATGGACAGCATTAGTCCACTGAAAGAGTGAGTAGGAACCTCTTGGTTTTTTCTTGTCTGAAAAGTGGATGTCCAAAACTGTCTGGCATTACAGTTGTTACCTTTAAGGTTACACAACTGCAGTCAAGTTTTCAGCTACCCTTTGATCTTCCAGGTTATTTTTTGTTTTATTTTGTAGCCTGCTTAATTGCAACAAAGTTGTTCTAAGCAAGAAAGAACATCTACTTTGCTTACCCTACAAGCTCCCACCCAGCCTGCCCACCAGTCAAGGTCTCAGCACTGATATCGATTCTGTGTTTGACATCTCTAATGAAATAAAGGACTCTATTGCATTCTTCCCAAGGGAAAGAGGTATCCACAGTAACCACTTTTAACTTAAGACTGAAGGAAAATGCTTCATTTTTCTTTCATTCAGACTATGCATTAGTCATGTTTTTTGTTTGAAATCTGATCCCTGTAATCTAAAAAAGAAAATTCTCACTGCAGTGATAGCAACTGGTTAGTTCAGAAAGAAGCAATGTTTAAGACACAGTCATTTCAATGAGATGCTGTATCAGCTTTCCAAACTACATACTTCCTTAGTGCACTCATCACACATGATCAAATGTAATGTTTTGTCAGTTTTTAGACACTTTGCTATTAGAGTAACATCTTTTACTTCATCAAACTAAGGCTCTGCTGAAGGACAGATTGTACAAATAAACATCAGTTGGAATGTTTTTAAAGAGCAATTGTTTACTGATTGAAATACAAAAACTGTTGCTCATGCTTGGAGATCAAATTACATGCTTAAGAGAAAGCAAGCTACATAATTCATTGACTCATGATTCATAAGAAACATCAGGCTGTATCTTTTGATGTGAAGAGTTGCAGAATCTCTTGTCTTTATTAGATGGAGCAGTAGATGACAGACTTTTCTTAAAAACAGTGCCACTATATATAGCAATCTCATAGCCATTAAACTGTAATCCTTTTGTGAAAGGGAGCTGTGAAAAGGATGATCTGTAACATTCAGGTTAAGGAGTCTTTTGTTTTAAGACAAGGTATTATACTCACATTAAACTCCACCTGAATTCCCGGAGAGAATTTTTTGCCACACAGTGTCTCCCACTTTGGGTCACTGGGAACTGGACATGGAGCAGCCATGCAAAAGTGGGAGAATTTAGTAGATCCCTTTCCCTACACACTGTGACACCAGGCTTCCAAAAAAAGGCAGTGCAGAAAGAAGGATGTTAGGATGTATCTGAAGGGTATGCAGGGAGTGAGAGGCAGAAAAGTGATACCAACGCAGACCGAAAGTCGGCTGGGCCAAGATTCCCGTCTCTTGGCACCTAAGAGGGGAAGACTTCAACGAGGGGGAGCACACAGCAATATTTGCCCCCATATTAACTCTGCCATACTGTGGTTTGAGACTCAGGAACCTGAAGTCAGGTATGGTGTCTTTGTCCTTTGTAGCCTTTAGTCACCAATGCCACAGCACTATCCAATTGCCAGCAACACTTGGGAACAATCAGGCCCTAAAGAGATTATATGGGGTCATCCCACAGGGATGTATACATGTCGATGTTGGCTCCTCTTTGTGTCTTTCAGAGATGCCCAAACTGTGGGGACAGAGGAAGGACTGGGGTTTCAATAGAGGCTGTTAATGGAAATGCATTGAGGATTTGCTCAGAGTATTTTTCCTATCCATGCCTGTGGATAAATTACTTAGTATTTTTCCATTATAGCTTTATATGTGTGGTTAATAGTGCTGGCTCAGTCACCAGAGATTTTGTGAGAGAATAAATACAACTGAGTATGAAGCACATATAAGACACATAAAAATGCCTGAGGAAAAACTTGACCAATTAAAAACAATTTTCTTGAGATGGATCTACCTGGTTAGACATAACTGAAATTGGCAATAGTGGTTTACTTAATGAAGTAGCATTTCCAGTGCTGTTACCTCAGCCTCACACTGTAAGGGGATTCTCTGAAAATCTCAGGCATGGGAGTTCTGTGACTCCAAGAAAATCTAAAATGAAAAAAAAAAAAAAAAAATCTATTTTTAAGACTGGAGAAGAAAAACTTGATCTCACATTTTTCAAGATTCATAAAATGAAGATAGTGAACTCCAGACAGGTAACTATCTGTTTTTAGGATAATGGACTATTTTCTATGAAGTGGGAAGAAAGATATGGGGATTTGATTAAAGAATCTTGGTCTCTGTGATTCATGATTCAGCAACATGGTCTGACCTCATAGTTGACCTTGTTTTGAGCAGTATATTTCACTAGAGACCTGAGTTACACTGTGATCCTGTGATTCTGCATTTCTGTAGAAGCAGAACAGTGTGTGGACCTCTTGGGAGAAAATATTGACTGAACAAAAGACCAAGATTCTGTTCAACTTTGTTGTTATCAAAAGTAGAAGATATAGTCAGACATTTGAAATGCTCAGCAGAGAATGTTTATTCCTGTTTCATAAATTTCTGTTTGTATTTGGGAACAAACTGGTATCAGGTTTTGAGGTCTATTTTCTAGTTCATTCACCATAGCCACAAAAAAATACAGTGGGACTGGGATTAATGTGATCAAACACCGATATATAGTACAGTTGTCTACTGTCATGCTAGTCACCTTAGATTACCTTAATAGTAATAAAGAAAAATGGTTGCTTTTGGGTACTAATGGTATAACCTAGTTTAGGTATCTCATTTAAGATAAGATGAATTGCTTACTAGAACATCTGTTTCTTCCGCCTGACTAAAATGAGCTAAAATAACCAGCTCAAAAGTAGAATCCCACCCTTGCTGACCCAGATACTTTATTACCCCCAAAATAAGATGGATAAAAGAGAGAATTAAAAAGGAGCTGATGATTCCATACTGAGAACTGAGGGAATGAGCTTGTTGCTGCATTGCAAAAGGACTGTAACAGCCTTTTGCATGTTTCAACCAAAAGATCGGAGCTGAATCCCTATGTTCAAAGTCCCATGCCAGTGCATTTATTGCACAACTACATCCTCTTCTTTTATTCTGCTATAGCAGACAAACCATATACAGATCTTCCCACTTACCAAGCAGAGCTGCATCCATTTCAGTGGAACCACAATTGCTGCAGAGCAATGTCTGCTTGCAAGGCCAGGGAGAGGATAAGAGAAGGGGAGAAGGTAATTATTAATTCAAAGAGCAACACAACAAAATATAGAAAGAAGAGATTTAACCTTCAGTGTACTAATCAAAAAGAAAGTTCTCATATTTTTTGTGCGTACAATCCACAGGTCATCTGTTAAAAGAAGTTCCCCACAACTTACTAGTTATGTTGTTGATAGATGGGTGAAGGGTAATATGACTGGGTTTGTCCTAGAAACCCTTCTCCTCCTTTTACATCTGTCTGACTCCCCAGAACATGTTCCCTTTCCTGACACAGCCTTTCCCCCTCTGCTGTCCCCACCTGTCCCAGGCTGCGATTCCCCTTTGCTTCTGACTTCATGAGATTATTCAAGGTTTATTTTCAAGCAACAGTCTTCTCAAACAGGCATATAGGGTATGGGTTGTGTTTGAAAAGAGTGAATAGCCATAGGTTTGAATCAAGGAAAGGAAGTATGTGAGATTGAAAGACGAACAAGGGAAATCTGACGTGGTTCTAAATAAATTAACCCACACCAAGAACAGAAAGCAAAGGGGTTTATAACTTCTATAGAAATAATCAGAAAAGGAACTGAAAAATCTGTATGTCTATATTTCCCTTCCTACTGTCACTGTCCTTTCCACACTTTCCATTAATCAGTTTTGCAGTTTCTCTGTCAGAATGTCCTGATTGACTTAGGGATACTGAAATGTATTAAAATAAATGGTTTACAGGTATTAAGACTTTACTCCTGGACATTGCAGCATTCTCTGTGGTATCTGGGATCAGTTGGACTAGATGCAGTTGCAGGATTTGTGGCTAGTCATACAGCCATGAAAGCATCTGTACGTCTTTCTACACTTCTGAGCAAGCCCATGAAGTTCAGAGAGATGCTAGATGTGCATGAAACAGCATTTGATAAATTCAGCAGAACAGAGATCTGTAAGTTTCTGTGTCTGTAAAATGTTTACTACAGTTTTGTGACACTCCAGGGGAAATGACTAGACAACCATGCAACCTACAGAGAGGTAGCTGTATGTGCTATAGGGCAAACAATACTAATAGTCTGTGAGATGAATTCCCTCACATGGTTTAAAAAATGCCACTGTGAGTCCAGAGATAATGGTTCTACTGTGTAGATAACCTTGTTGAGCAATTTCTTTCTTTTAGAACATCTTTACTAAACCATCTAATATTTCAATTACAGCATTAGTATAAAATCTATAAGGTTTATTTTATTGACTTATTATGAAGAAAATCCCTGTAGGATAGGTTATATGTCCGGGCGGAGTACCAGTCACTAACATAACACAAATAGACACATAAAACTCTGATAGTTATAAAATCAAATTGTTGTATAAATATAAGTGCTTATAATTGTATCAACTGGCCTATTGCCAGCAATTCAGGTGTGCAGAGGTACATACCTGCTTATGCTGTTGCAAAGCTCAAATACCCAGAAAACCTTCCTCATTCCCCAAACTATAAATTGTTTTTTAAAACAAATCTGCCTTAATTCCTAGTTTTAATCTAATTTTCTGTTGCTCTTTTAAAACATAGCTTAACATTGGTTAAATCTTTATCACTATAGACACAATTATGACAGTGGCCCATTTGAACAAAGTAGGGCTGAGTTCTGTATCACCTGCAGAAATAATGGGAGACACCCCATCAAGTTACTTACTCCTGGTTTAATTTTTCTGACTTTGGGGTAATTGTTTCTGAAACTAGTTTGTTCTCTTGCAGAAGAAGCCTAGTCATCTGAGTGTTCAACTCCTGTCAAAATCTGACTGGTTCGACTGGTTCCAATTTGATCTACCACTAAATTTTGCCATCTCATTTGCTTTCATACTCAGCTTTGAGATTTGTTCATGAAAGCCATTGCCAGGGTGAACCAGTTCTCCAAACCCCATAGTGCTAGTGACGGCTAAAAGCCATTATGGGCCTGTGGATAAACAAAACATCCTTCCTGTTCCAGCAGTTACTCATTAGCTGCAGGCTGCCCTTACGCTTGCTGACAGATAACCGAGCATGGAAACCATAAGAACATGGGAGCACCAGCATCTCAAAGAGCTGGAGCAGACTCAAACATAGAGGGGTAGGGCGAGACCTGTAATGGGGAAATATTGCTTGACAGAAAGGTGAATTCCCTCAACAGTTCAGCTCTTGCTGGGCACACAGGAATATTTTATGTGTGTTTTATAGCCTGTGCTAGTAGCTATAGCTACTGAATTTATGTAGAGTTACACAACATGTGCCATTACCAATTGTCCTTTGTTTTTTCACCAATAATAGCAATTATTTAAGACAAAGTTTTGAACTTTTTTAGAATGGAATTGTTATGAGTAAAGAGCTCCTCTCTTGTCCCATCTCACTGCCCTCACCCTTATTTTTGGTGTGATTAGAAGATATCTCATGAGTTTAGTTTTGCATGTGTGAGTGTGGCTCTGTCTTTATTGCTGTCAAGGCTACAAGAAGAATTATACGCTTCAGCCAGGGGACAAAAGGGACAAGGCAAATGCATTTTAATCTTTGGGAGTATAGTTAGCTTGGGTTACTGAAAAAAAAAGTGCATGACTTGGAAAATGACAGAACATGGAACGAGGTCAGAGAGGGGCAGTACCAGCAGACTGCAAAAGAAACCAATGAAATATCTGAGATGGCCTCGTATTTGTTGCTGTTGTGGAGGGTTGTGTGCCTTCTGAGTGAGGATGTACATGAGAAACTTGTGACAATGGCCATCTTGCATGGCCTGAGGCAAGGAAGGTCTGAAATGTACCTAGACCACAGAACAGTGATGGACAAGGATCAAAGATACTGCACATCTTAGGTGCTCTTCAAGATTCAAATAAAGTCGGCCTGGATAAAGCAATAATGCACTTAAGGTATCAGATTAAAGCATGGTGGCTCTTGAAATGAAGTTGTTGTTTGCATGACTGTATCCTCCTTGCTTCCCCTTCCCAGTGCTTGACAGCAGGGAGCAAATAAAAGCTCCTTTGGATCTTGCCAATTTACAAGTACAACTTGCATGGGCAATCAAAAGCAAAAAGGAAAAAAAAAGGAAGATAATATTATTAGCAATCCCCAATTATTCCCAAATGTATGCTTTTGGCAGTGCAAGCAGTTGGAACTTCTAGCAACATAAACCAATACATTACTGAAAATCATGCCTAAGCATTCAAATAAAATACATGGACAATTTAAAATTATCCTTGCAAGCTATCCAGTAACCAGTTATTTGGACTGCAGGATTTTTATGAATAAAATTGTAAAGCAAACCTACAATGTAAATATCCAATCCAAAATACCCTAGCTTTCCAGCCGCAGAGTCCAAAACAAATTATTTGCATGCTGTGTCTGAATTCTGAGGTGGACAGAGAGCTAGTTTGCTGCTGGGTCAAAGGGTGAAGCTTTGAATTGGCTCACAAAATGAGACCAGCCTGCCCATCCTTCCCTATTTGCAGAGCTTCAGATTTTTCTTGGCACAGGGATCCTTTTGTTTCCCAGCATAACCTTGAAAATATTTTCAAGCAGTTTAAACCGTGCTTCTGTATTCCTGGGGACACATCTACTTGGGACATGCACAGACAGACCTCTGCTCTGAGAGGGGGGGATGGGAACCTGCCCTCGTGTGTATCTGCATTAATGTCAATTAGAGGTAGTAGGTGTTGAGCAAAGAGCCCCTCAATCCTGGTAATACAGCTTCTGAAACGCAAGTGGAGTATGCCTGGCTTTTTGGGAATGTGGGCAAAGACTGCCCTGGACTGTCCTCACCCATGTGGATGTGCTTGCTGTAGGCTGCCCTTTTTCTCTAGACTGGTAGGACAGCTTTCTGCGACCCTCTCCAGTCAGCTCAGAGAGTAGCATTTCTAGGTCTTTAGCAATGTCAGTCGGCAGTTTTCTTTGAGCCTTTAACATCTTCACGAAAGACACATCAGCTAGGATCAGTCTCTACCAGAACAGGCTTGGCAACATTCATTTTTATTTACATTCTATTTACTTTATACTTAATGCTTGGGATACCCTACAAACTCCCATCATCATCTGAAGCCGAAAAAACTACCCCTGCACTCACTCTGCTGACGCTAAATAGTTATTAGAAAAACAACCATGATACTTGCTTCAGTTCATTATTTCTGTGAAGATTTTTACAGAAAATTTTAAGAATGTTTCTCACCAATCTTCTTGTATTTGATAAATCGCTAAAAATATCTTTCTTAACCTACTTTCACCATTTGGGATATCTGTAAGAGGCATCCTCTCCACAATAAATGAAAGACCAATTTTATGTCAGAAGAAGAAGAAAAGAAGAAGGAGGGAGATGTCTATCAAATGCCCAAAAGTGTTATGAGCCTGTGACCCTTGATACATAGGAGGGAATGAATGAAAGGGACCAAAAGAAATGTAAGAAATTGCTTCAAGACAGCATGTAGCTCCTGTGCCAGAAAAAGCAGATGGCAAAAAGGATCATGTAGAAAAAAAGATGCAAAGATTTGTATCCCAGAAGCCAATATGCAATACGAATAACAGTGCACAGCTCCTTTGCTATCCCCAACTTAGTTTCAGGTGTAACATAACAAGAAAGCTCTTCCATTCAGCCTCAGAGGGGAAAAAAAAAACCCCACAGGTATAAAATTACAGATGTGCCAGTCAGCAGGAGCTATTGGAACATAACAATTTAAATGGTTTTCTTTTGAGGCATTTTTGTTTCTTGTTTTGCAATGTCCTATATATTAACTCTTCAGAAGTTAATATTTTGCGTTGCTTCACAGAACACTTATTCATTGTTCCCAGAAGGACATTTCTCTCAAAGTCATACAAAATCTTATCAGTCACTTAAAATCAAAGCCAAAACCCCACAAAACAGGACAGTCAATATACTCTTAAGGCTGTCCTCGACGAACTCGTACCATGATGTGATTTTGTAACTGCCTTTGTAGCTAACTGCTCAAAATTAACAGGCATGCCTTCTGTGTCTCATTGACTTCTAATATATTTCTTCCTCTCTTTTTTTCACAAGTGGTCACAACTTCAGCAATAACAACAGAGACACTTGAAATGCTGAGATCGAGCCTTCTTGGAGTGCATGTCCTGAACGTCTTCAGTCTACCAAATCACATTTTTGAAAGCAGGCTGTGTCTGCTCCAAGATTGCAAGCTTTCTTCATATTGCAGTTCTAGAGCCTCTTTTACAGTTTTGTGGGCAAGGGTAGCTCAGAGGATGCTGATATCCACTGGTGGCACTGTAACTGTACTCCCACCCTGTTTGAATTCCTTCCACTGCAGACACCATCACTGCCTTTTGACCACCTACATTAATTTCTGTGAGACTTCCTTGAGGATGAAGGTACTAAGAGGCAAAGGCAAATCTGAGGACTAAGTAATGGTATTAGAATATAGGCAACCTGTTAAATAATTCACCTATTCAGAAGAGGATTAAAAGCGAACTGTTTTGCAGGATCTGGTTAATGGCTTTACGTAAGAGAGTAAATAGCATGCGCAGCTTAAAAATTAACCAGGATAGCTCTTACTTTTGTGGACCCCACAGATAAAAGTCTCTGAGTTCTGCTTCAAAGTAGTTCTGATTTTAGTGTGGCACTGCTATAGGGATGTGGCAAGCTTATCATGTAATACCAAAAATGTAGCCTTCCCTGTCTGAAGTCAGTAAGTCATCCCAGCTTTGCATCATAATTCAGATTTAACTGTTATTTCCTCAGCCCAGAATGACCATTCTGCCACATACAGATGGTCAGTGAATGCCCCCAGCACCCATAGTTTTCTATTTACTGTCTGTCATCCTAACACTCTCATTTTTCTCTGCTATCATGGTATTCAAGTTCCTGACAACTAAATGTGCTATCTCTTCACCAGATACAAACCATGCCAGCAGCCTCAAATCTGATAGGGAGGGAGAAGCTAGCCGTGAAGAAAGACTGAATTATTGACTGAAACAAGAACAATTCACCCTCAAATTCTCATAATCTCTTGGAATTCACAATGATGTCTCACAGTTCACAACAAAAATTGTCCCCAGTGGCAGCAAGCAAAACTTTGGGATAGGAACAGTGATGCCTATCCTCCACACAGTGCAGCTTTTCTTCACACAGTGACTCACTACGAAGTCAGTCTGTGTGGGAAAACTGCAATACTAGTACCTGTATCACACTATATCTGCTAACCATATCACTTCTTAATGCAGCCACAGGAAAAACAAAGAGTAGGGACTTTCACTTCCTTTCTCCTTTTCTGGGGTGAATTGTGCTTCTAGATGCTGAGTCTGTGACAGTAAATTAAACGTATCTGGGACCATTCTCTGAAGCCAACTTGAAAGGAGCAGCCCATATACACACTAACCTGCTCTCCTGGTCCCCACCAGAGGATGCCTACCTATTCTGAGTCCCTAATAATGCCTGAACTGTGCCTGAAAACTGATCAAGAGAGAGGATCATTGGCTTGCAACAAAACCATATCAGTGTCAGTGCTAACAATTTAGCCAACAGTACTCCAGTGCTTGGGAACACTCCCTTGAGTTATTTAACTTACCAGTGTAGATGTGCTTACTCAGATTGAGGGTTATGAGTGTGACTGTTCCTTACACGTGGGTTGTTGGCTTTGCCTGTTCCCTTTTGTAAGAAGTCTTTTTCATCAGTTTGTTGCAACTTGACCTTACTATAAATGAAGATAGTGTATGAAGCTGCTGATATTCCTCAGCGGAAAATGATGTTTCTCTGTAAGGGGTTTATGTCATATTTATTTCATTGCTTCTATAAAAAAGCTAAGTAGAAAGTGTTGGAGTGACTATGATTTTTTAATTAAACTTCTAGCATATCAATTTTTATTATTTAATTAGGGCTTTTATTTCTACAGTCAAGGCTAAGTGGAAATGTCATCAACTTGCATGTTAATTTACAGGCCGAATTAATACTAAACCCACCTATGTCATGTCTAGAGATTGTCCAGTGAATGTGCATGTTTTGATGTAGTCACATTTTTGTGTTAGGATACTTAGAAACCTGAAGACCTGTCTGTGCCATCATCTTCTTTTTGTTTATTCATTTCTCCCATTACTCTTTTTCATTTCTCTGAACAGCAATTCTTCCCACTTCTAATGAGCTGTGACCTCCTTTGCACCAATAGAGTTGGTATTGCCAGGGCTGTTGGTGTCCCCCAATATGATGTGATTTGACCTGGTTTTCTGCTGCTTCTTCTCCCTCTTGTGTTTGCTTGTGTGCAGTGATACATGTTTTGTGCACACAAGGTGAGAGAAGGTAGAGCAGGAATAGCATGGGAAGACAGGCCCAGTAGCATCAGGAGAGCATGAAGAGCTGTCGCTGTGAGACAGTGATGACCTAATGTTGCTGTCGTCTGTGAACTGCTCAGTGAAATAAGTTTGGTGGTCTCAGCCCAAATCCTTGTGGGCAAGTGACTACATCACAATAACTACGATTGTAGCTGGCACTAATTGACATGACTGGGAGTCTCCACTGGCTGCCCAGGCACAGAACAGGTTTCTGGATTTGATTACACCCACTGAGCAGGTCAAGGTTGGTCCTATGTATTTTCCCTGGACAAGGCTGGGCTCTTTCATCGAAAAGTTCAGCTATTTCACACTGTCATTGACTCTTAAAAAAAAATAAAAAAGGTCCAATATTTAATGGTGCGAATCTATAGCTAATGTAAAACGGCTGGCCCTTGATGACCATCTCTGTTTTACCACCCACTTGGTTGGCAAGAGTAGATAGATCCAATTTTTCTAAAGAACTATTAGAGTTCCACTAGAATATATTTAACTAATACTTAGTCCTATGAATTGCATTTGGTTGTAGAGCAACAGGCACATTTATTTCCCTGCTCACATTTTAAATGTCGTTTCCTGTCTATTGATTCTCTTGGCATTGGTTACTGATCATATAACTCCCAAATGGCGTAATCCAAGCTGTTCATACTATTTGGCTCGAACTCTATTTTGAAAATCTGTAGTAATCTAAGTTAAATAAACATAACGCTAGAAAATATACGCTAGGGAATAAATCTGCATTGACAGGGAGATGGGTAAAATAGATCTTTTCCATCTCTGCATATGACTTTCTGATTAAAGAAGGTAATAGCAAAAGATGGATGACTGCCTAATTGGATATTAGTAGGAAAAGAGTGACACATGTTATAGGATACTGCTAGAGGATGACTCTAAGGGTTGCAAAGTGAAGTATTTAGGACAAATGAGCCTGTCACATTAGATAAAGTAAAAGAGACAGTCGGGATTCCAAGAGCTTCTCTGACTCACAATTAAGAAAATGTCTCCACAGGAGTCTGTGCTAAGCATATCAAAGATAACAGATGCAATATGTTGAGGGCATCTAACCACCTGTATGGAGGAAGATTCCTTTCAAAGATGACTAGAAAATGGGAGGAACTGGGTTTGTTCTTGCCCCTTTTGAGGTTTCTTTTTCATGATATATATCTGAAAGTATATCTGAAAAATTTGTTGGATAATTATGATTTTTTTTAATATAAGGATGCAATTTTCATGTGTGAATATCTGTTTTTACATTAAGAAGTAAGACCTTGTTTGTGGTGAAAAAAAATTATGAGAACTAGAGAAAAGAAAATATGGCAAGAACTGAGGAACTAAGTAATTGAGATGGGAAGGGATTTCTAGTGAGGAGTTGCTGGCTCTTAAAATATGGAATTGGCAGAAAAACAATGCTTTTGAAACCAACATTTTCCCTCTTTTTTTCTTTCCTTTTCCCAATGTGATTTTTTAAATCATTTTGAAATAAATATATAGGTTGGCTGACTTAATGAAATAAAAAAAATAGATGACAGCTCTCACCTTTTGACAATTTAAAAGCCCTGAGTTAGTCAACCACTTTGTATGGAATTCATAGGGTCCTGTTGACTTCAGTGAGTGTGCCCCACAGGCTTTATTACAAGACCAACAAAGGGATAGTTTTTTTGAATCTCACTAAAATCCTCTCTTGTGGTTAAGTAGCTGGAGACGCTGCAGAGTCAACTTCTTAAGCTCATTGCTAAAACAAGGGTGTTCAGTTCACTCAAATACTGCTGAGTCTTCAGACAGGACAGTTCAGCGAACTGATCTCTTTGGTTTCTTGAGGTTAGCATCCTAACCACTTCTCAGATGAAGTCATCCAAGTTTTAACTTTATTCTCATTTGTTATAAGACAGATCTCCAAAACATTACTACCACCCTGGAAAGGTCAGAATCAGTACTTTTCACTCAGAGTTGTATACTAGCACAATCCGGAGACCATCTGAAATTCAGTGTGTTTGCAGACACTCCATACTGCCCCTAGGCACTATTTACTCTGGAAATCAGTAGATGTTTACTTCTTTTGGGTTATCAATTGCACTAAAAGCTCTGACCACTCTTGATGCCTCTAGTCTTGCAGCTGATCCTGGTGGGTCCCGTAGCTTCAGAAAATTCAAAGAACCTATGAGCCCAATTCTACTAAGGTGTGAAATGAAGTGCCAGCTGAAAGGTAGGTCACTTGAAATTGCTGTCTCTAATGTCAGAATAATCTAATGCTATACTACTTGTAGTACCAAAACAGAAGAATCAGTCTAGAGATGTATAGGAAGAATGAAATACCTCTTTAGTAGAAGATTAGCAGGAGGACTATGATGAATTTGAAAACTTGCACCACATACCTTATTCCCCCAGTGTCCTACACAATCAATACAGGATTGTCTATCACTACAGCCCAGAAATAACATAACTGTAATTGTCAAGGAAAAAAAGAAGAAAAAATATTAATATCAGATTTTCTTCCAAGGAATGTTTTTATATATAATGCACATAAAGGTTGAATGGCATAAATCACATGCTTGCATATAATATTGAGTTAATTATCACATATATCTATTAATACATTCAGAATTGCTCTTCTGTATTTTTAAAATTTAGTGTTTTTTAACTTACACTTTCTTTCTTTATTTTCAAACTCTACAATTAAAGTCAGTAAAGAAAAGCATAAGAAGACAAACAGCATAATTTTTCTGAAACAGGTGGAAAACTTGAGGGCTTTTGTGAACATGCCTTTTGAAATTGAAATAAAATTGAAGTCACTTGTGTGACACAGATCTTTATCTGATATTCTCATTTATCTCTCCAAATAAGGGTTTGACATGACATTCCAAAGTATACAGAATTTAGTAAGAATTGTTATATAAAAAATTGAGACACCAAGAAACAGGACTGAGTTTTCTGATGTAACACCTACAGTGCTGAGAGGAAAGTCATGGGCCATAACTCACTATTGATGGGTAAAATGGAAATGTCATCATATGATAGGTAGAGAGTCTAGAAAGACTTCTAGTTGGAAATTAGTGTGGTTTTAATTTTGTATATATTACTGTATGGTTGATATATGTCTGAAATGAAACTTTGTACTCTTGCAGTGATGGTACAGTAACCTGTCTCGGTGCCTTATGCTCCCACAATGAAAGTGGTAACAAACCCCATGACAGCTGAAAGTGATGCTTTTAATTTTAACTGTTGTGTCAGCATTGCTAGGATGCCTGACCCTCAAAGGCTACTGGGGATTGAAAATGAAGTGCTGCAATTTCAGTTTTTCCCTATAGTGATCCTAATTATTTTTTCCAGAAATGCAAATATTTCATTTTTTCCCCTGATATTTATGGCATTAAGCAAAATATTTTTTTAAATTTACATTACTGGAAAATATAACTGTAAAAAAAGGGAAACATTCTTTACCTTGTAAGTATTAAGGAAAGTAGGGTTGTGATGTAAAATTGTAGCAGTGTGTGTAGTGAGTGATGTCAGAGTATTTAGAGGTTTTTTATTATGAGAAAAAAATAATTCTGTTGGATTTCATTGTAGTAAGATGCATATCACCAAAGTGAACAATAAAAAATTTCTAAGCCATTAAGTGAAGAAAAAAGTGAAAATGAGGAATGGCATAAGAAATAAAAATTGACAACCAGCAAGACATTTGCGTGTGGAAAAATTATTCCACTTATCATTCTGCGTATATCATACATCTGCATAGGCAAAACATGAGGCCTTATGGAGTATTCCCTGCTAGTGTGTCACATAACTTCCTGGCAAGCATGCATGGAAAAGAGAAATGGGTGCGAACTTGTTTTTCAGTTGATCTATTTGATTTAGGATCTGCTGTCTTTAGATGTTCCCTAAAGGGTGTATTCTGAATTTTTAGTAGCATTAGGTGAGTAGATCTCTAGTGTATAAACCCATATCTGAAAAAATTTCTGCATTAGTATCCATTTTACTGTTTGAATGATTTTTACATACCATACATTTTTTCTTATGCACGTATATTATTATACTGCAGGGCATTATTTCTGTGAAAGTTATTGCATTTTGTATATGTGCCTTGGGACATATTAGGGCACATTTTCTAAAACAGTCGATACATAAATGAGGCTGTTCAACCATTACTGGTGAAATATCGAGGTAGGTGTTACATAAGGAGATTATTATCACTAGTGTGGACAACACTGATTTGCACTCTTGAGTATTAAATATTCTTAATTCTGGAGTTGATTTGACCTGCTAATTAGTTAACAAACTGGGAGGTCAGGTATTTGCTATCTGGATAAGTTAATGGTTAAATACATTGTGAGTTTGCCAGAAGATTTTAATCAATTTTAAAAGTTGTAAGGCAAAGTTTCTAGGGCTCGGAACTGGTATTTCTGATTTACTACTCTTTACAAATGCCAGGAAGAAAAACTGTTATAAGCCAGCTGAAATTTGCTTGGAAACCAAACACCTACACTAAACAAAGTCTTTCTTCTTCCCCTGAGGTCATCTGTGTGTGTCCCCTTAACGTTCATTTAAATGCCGAGACACTTTGTTTTCTCTTACTTACATTTTAGCTATGAAGCAACTTAATATACTAACAATTAGATACCTTTTTAATATGTTGTTCTAACTCTGTTGCTGTTAGAAATAATATAATATTATGTGCTACAATCAAGCTGCATAGATCTGTCCCTTGACATTTAACTTACCTATATGGTTCATTTTCATAATGTTTAATAACTTTAGATATTTAACACCTAAAATTTAACACATAAATGTTCTTTAAAAAGGAATCAGGATAATTATGTGTATGCACAGGTCTACAGTATAACTCAGTTGTTTTTAATGTCTGACTTGTTAAAATTTAAATCTCATGTTGTTATGAAACTCTCCTGTTAATTTCTTTATGCCTTACATAAAGATTTAGCCATTAAAGGATTAAAATGAATAGTACTTAATTTTATTTTATTTTATTTGTATATAAGCTGATCAGTAAAACCATATTAACTGTAGTTTAAGACGTTCTTTTTGTACCTAATGTGTGGCTTTGACTCAACAGAATACTTAAGCATGTGTTTAAGCATGCAACAAAGCACTTTGGGCCAAGATTTCATTCCAAATATTCTTTAAAGATGGAGACAAAACTCTGATTTCAAGGAGCCAGCATTTTAATTTGTAGAAAACTGTAGTTGTGTATTTGATTTATATATAGATTAAAATAGTCTGTGTGTATCCAGATCCAAAAGCTGCACTGCATGTATGGAGTTCCAGTCATGAACTCTGAACAAATCAAACCATCCCCTTATTCAGTGATATATATCTTCTTAGCTGGAGAAGCTTATACCACCACAGTGGAACCATCCATGTTACACTATCTGATGGAAAGATAAAGTTGCCAAAGATACATGGTGCTGTGCAGGGGTCATACATGCAGGGAGGCGTGGATGCAAACACACATACTCATACTTTGACCACACAACTGGTCACACGTCTGGTCACACAGAAGAGCAGGCAAACATCCTTCAGGAGATGACCTGTGCAGCATGTTCCAGGGCAGGACCAAATTTACAAACAGTGGCTTGACACTCGCTACATTTTGCCAGGTGACATCAGATATCTCCTTACTATGGAGGGGCTATGAAAATGTGTCAAAGAAAGGGAGCAATTCACAGCAACTCATCAGACCTTCTCATTTCTGAGAGGTTTCCTTGGAAGAATGGTGATAGGGAAGGGGCCAGGCACTTGTTCTGGTGAGCCACTGGTTGTTTTTTTATATGTGGAGGACCTCCTTCAACAACTCACCAAAGAGTGTAAGGCATTCAGTGGCATTTCAAGAAAGTGTTTGTTTATTGTCCCTTTTTTTATTTTCTGCCATATAATAAACAAAACAAACGCCTCCCTAGTCTATGTCCCTGGATCTCACAAATCTGTAGGAAGTGGCAAATGTTTAGGTGTCACTCCTAAACAAATGCAACCTCCTATTCCAGACAGTGCTGAAAACACAAATCAGTATAAATGTCCTTCTAGGCAGTAAGCATATTAAAAAAGGGTAATTTTCAAAGGTGTACATATAATTTGAACAATTGATATCCTGTATCTGAGAGACACTTGGACACTACAAAATCTTGAGCGAGTTTTATAAAGCCTCATTCTGACTTGCAGAATTTTTAATGTGTAACATAACCTAAACTTAAAGCATTGCCAGATAAAATATGCAGAGCGTTATGGAACTGTTAACGCATGTAATACAGTAGATGAAGTATGGGATGGGGAACTTAACGAAGCTTGTTCACCACACAAGTGTATAACACATGTAGCTGAGCAAGTCACCAACTGAGGAAGCAAGCCAACTTTTGGAAGCTAGTTAAAATGTTTATACAAGTTTCTTTCCACCTCAGAATCTACAGCAATTACATTAAGCTAGAGGGTTTCTAAAGAGTCCCACTATCCAACAGTTTGGTGAACGGAACTTGTTAGCTACTTCTAACCTAAAGACAATCTTTAACTACTGCTACCTGACCTTATAATACCTTGTTTGGACATGCAAATCTTAATAAAATTTTGTAATAGAATAGGGATAGAGAACTCCAGAAAGTGTGGAGGAGCACAAAAACTGTAAATGTGAAAATGTTTCTTTCTGGGGACGTGTATGTCACACTGCCTCACCTGAGTTTTGTTGTGGCTTGACAATACTACAAATCTGGCTTTGAAACTTATCGTAGTGAACAAGAAACACCAGTACCATGACAAGCAAGTATTTATCTGATAAAAACTTGTTCTGTTGGCCCAAATTTATTTAAAATATAAACCAGTTTAAATCCATAGAAGGATATGTGGACTGTGTGTTGTGGACCCTCCTGAGTCTGGTATAAAACTGACTCCATGCTATGTTCTCTGAATAATTTGACAGAAATGTGATCTTGTCCTCATGTCTGTTTCAGACTAAAAAGTATTGCTGCGTGATCTGTCAAGACACAGGACACAGTTAATAGAGAGAAAAGGTATCTTCTGATTTGTCTGCTGAAGGGACTTCTATCTGTTGATTAATCCTATCTATCTACTTTGTTTCTACAGGAAGGCTGTTTGGCTAGGTTTGCTGTCTACAGCTGGGCCCTATATGATGATGACAAAAAGTACAAATGAAATTTAAGTAGTATTAAAGTAAAACTGCCTTGTCCCAGAAAGACAAGCATGTCATACACACCAAAAAATTGTTTTCAGAAGTTGTGTTAGAAATATTGAAGCAAGTGATGCATTCGTACATTAAAAAGCAGCAGCCAAATTAATTTCTCTACCCTTTTTTGCAA
The DNA here is from genome assembly GCF_964188355.1 of Buteo buteo. Taxonomy (NCBI): domain Eukaryota; kingdom Metazoa; phylum Chordata; class Aves; order Accipitriformes; family Accipitridae; genus Buteo; species Buteo buteo. The sequence goes on from NC_134179.1 coordinate 27,184,661, forward strand.
TTAGATGTATCCTAAGAGGAAAGAAAGTTTACCAGAGTAAAGCCATTATACAGTAGATTAGGAATTTGTTGGTTTCATTGTCATTCTAAATACTATAAACCTCATAGCATTGACCTTTCTTCACCCTTTACAACAATGAGCAACTATCAAGTGAAAACTCTGAAAGATAAGGCATATAGAAAGAGACAAGCGCTTATTCGTGTCACATCTCTGAAACCAATGGAACTGCTACCTTTGCTCTCTGATGTAAATAAGGGGTTCCTAAGTTGGCTAAAGTTATTGTTGTTTTTCCTAGTATACCAAATGATAGGTAGGTTTCACAAATGTTTTCTCTTTATCATTTGGTTACATACTTCCTTCCTGTTCCCTTGTTTCTTTTGTAGTATAGTAACCTTTTTCCCCCTGTTCCCTCAAGTGTCTCATTCTACAGGCAAATTTAAGTTTCTTTCGGCACTCTCTGAACACTTCACATAGTTATATTTTTATACCTTTAATGTTCTTCTAAAATGTATTTTAGATATTTTTCATTAATCTTCTGCTTCCAGAGAGTCCTTTTTTGCCATAAATAACATCATGGCTATTTAACCACAGCAACATAATTGTTAGCTTTGATTTAGTCCTTGTACTGAATAAAATAAAAATTAAGCATGGTAACAATTTTTATTTTCTACTTTATTTTAAATCAGCTTTTTGGCATTAGTGTTAAGAGCAAGGCTTCTGCTCTCAGGGAGGAGGAATGTCGTTCTTCTGCAGATGGGGAGTAGCCCAACAAAGAAGGGAGGTGTCTGGTTGAAAAAAAGTCTGTGGGAAAATGATGAGAATCAAGCAAGGCTAAACTAGTGCTAGAGAACAAAATCAGCAATAGTTGCCTTTTAAGTACAGCGAGTAGGTTCTTCATCCGCTATCTGGTGTTTGTACAGCATATAGGTAGTAAACAGGTCACAGGAGGTTTTAGGTTTTAGGAAAACATTAAAGTGTGATTTAAATCAGTGAAACTAACTTTGTACAGTAGTGTCTTAGCAAATGCTTTTCTCTTTGTTACAGATTCCTCATTCTGTCCTTACCATTCATTTCAGCTGGTAAGAAACCCTCATGCTATTATTACTCAAGGGCTGACAGAGGTCCATTAGTATGTATGAGAAGGAGAAGTGAATGCTGTGAAATCTGGACACAAACATTTCTTTCCACCTTTGCAAATTTCTTCATCCTACATTTTTAATATTCAACCTTAGCAAAAAGATAGCTTGCGCATTCAAGCTGGTCACAGTTTTGTCTCCAGGGTGAACTTTCCAGCTGTCCTTGGCATAGATTACTAACCTTTTCATTAGCCTTTGATCATAAACCTGGCCAGTTTGCCTTGAGACATCTTTCTGGATTTGATAGCCACAGTTTCAATTTCTGATGAACAGCTGGAGGTGGAAGAAGCTGAACTGACTGAGCAGCAAGTATAGATCTTTGTGACAAGACTTTCCTATGCTATACAGACTATTTAATATCTGGGTAGCAGACTTGCAAATTTGTCTGACAGCATTGCTTTTGAATATTTTTTCAGACAGATAGCACTAGTGACACCTTAATGTCTTTATCAATCTTGTCTCAGTAAAGGGAAAGCTGAACTGTAACATCATGTTCTCCTGCTTATTTTTCTGCCAGGATCAAACTGAAACAGGAGGCATCCCTTGGCTTTAAAAATCTACTAGAATTTTTACTAAAATGGCTCGATATTGCCTTTGAGTTTGCTCTGACCACGGCCAAATTATTTACATTCCAGAAGAATCATTGTACACTGAAGCAGAAGATGAAATTTCTGGCATCTGAGTATGACTGAGGACCTTCAGGCAGAAATCAAACTGTTATTAGCTTTTTAAGTACTTGTTGCTGCATTGACTTATATGTGATCTTTGCCACAGTCCCATATACAAGGCATGTTTCCTTCTGAAATACTGGTGCCAGAGAGCTTCAGTGTTTGCTTCTCTTCAATGATGACAGCACTCAGTTCTGAGGTCATGCCGGGGCAGCAATTGCCTACTGGGAGTTGTTTCTGAGCTAGAACATTTCACTTAAGAATAGTAGAAATGATTGACAATAGGAAAAAAAAAAACCAACCCAGACAACTCTAGCAGTAATAATGGACTTCCTGTTTGCAAAAACCCTGTTGAGAAACCAGATGGGAATTGACTGGGGGTAAACGCTGTGTTTCCAAGCTGATGAGTTAATGAAGTAAGAAAATAAAACCAAGAAGGGTTTTTTTGGTTTGGTTTGGTTTGGTTGTTTTTTTTTTTTTGTGGGCCCTGTGCATGGCACAAATATATTTCTTCATGGTCAGGGCAGTAAAATTAGGGATGAATCAAGGCAGCATTCTTGAAACTTGATAGTTCCTCCAACTGCTGCAAACCGCAAAGGTCCTTTGAAACAGGGTGGATGATAGATGCTATACGTTCCCATTTTTTCCATCAGCATAAGTTTTACCAACATGTAGTCTGAATAGACTTCTTTTCAGTACCTTGCTGCCACTTTTAATGACAAGGCTACTTTTTAACATCTTCGCCATCTATACTTCAGGCTGCACTCTCAGTTTGAAGACTGTTTCCCTCCTCCTTGAACTGCCTCACCCCAAACTGACAGTTTAATAGACGTAGTTTGCCAAGTAGACTATGATAAAGAATTATGGCAGTAGAAATTGATGGCGAGAAAACAAGTGTTAAAAGATATGGAAGGTTCAGCTGGGATTTTGAGTAGAAAGATAATCACACTAATTTGGGTGAAGATGTACTTGAAATGTAAAGGTTTTTTTTCTGCAGCTAGAGAGTGAAAAAGTAGCATGAGGCTTCTAAAGGACGGATCAAAAATGTCTACGAAGGCAAATACAGAGCTGGGTGACCTGAGAGGCATAACTATGCCTCTGTCTGTTTGTGTGGGGAATTGTACTGGTTTTGGCTGGGACAGTTTTTCACAGAAGCTCATATGGTGCTATGTTTTGGATATCTGACCAAAAGGGTACTGATAACAACTCCCCATTTTAGCTACTGCAGAGCAGTGCTTACACAGCCTCAAGGCCTTCTCTGTTTCTCATGCTGCTTTCCTAGTAAGTGGACTGGGGTACACAAGAGGTTGGGAGGGGACACAGCCAGGACAGCTGACCCCAACTGACCACAGGGATATCCCAGACCAAGTGACATCGTGCTCAGTAATAAAAGCTGGGGAAAGAAGGAGGAAGGGGAAGATGTTCAGAGTTATCATGTTTGTCTTCCCAAGTAATTGTTCCATGTGATGGAACCTTGCTTTCCTGGAAATGAAGGAACACCTGCCTGCCAAAGGGAAGTAGTGAATACATTCCTTATTTTGTTTTGCTTGCATGCACAGCTTTTGCTTTACCTATTAAAAGTTGAGTCTTTACCTCAACCTATTTGTTTTCTCACTTTTACCCCTCCAGTTCTCTCTCCTGTCCTACTGGGGGGAGTAAGGAAGTGGATGCATGGGGCTGAGCTACCTTCTGGGGTTAAACCACAAGAGGAATGAACAGGAATGAGAGCTGCCCACATCTGCATAGGTTTCTCATGTGGCAAACCTCTAAACAGAGCTGGGTGGCCTTTTCTGAAAAAAAGATGCCACCAATGGTTCTCTGTGTCTTTTTGCTCAGTATTCCCATTTTTTAGACACTTTGTCCAGGAAATAAGACCAAGGCTTAAGTTCAAAATCTCACAGGCTTTAAGCCTTTTTGGAAGTTTAAAGTCATCTTCTCCCCCTCCCCCTTGAACCTGAGCAGAAAGGAATACTGGAGAGCTGTATCAGCCCGATAAAAGGGCATCCCACCTTCTGGGTGAGGGTAGATCTCCTGTTCCAGCACCTGGTCTTGGAGTGGAGAGTGGGCTCCTTCCTCCATCCTTTCCCCATCCTGTCCACAAGTTTGCTTTCTGGTTAGATGCTTGCACAGACTGCAGAACTATTGGTCTTTCCTGGAGGAACTGAGCAGAATGGATGACATTATCTGCTTGAGCCTAAACGTCAAGAACCACTGCAGAATTTCTGAGCACAGCTAGATATGTAATTTTAGATGTCAATGACATTTTATAGAAATGCCTGGAAGCCACCAATGGGCTGTGCCTTGTCTTGCCTAAAGAGTTACTGTGGGAAAGTAGATTGACTTGTCTCTGGTCAGCATGTAACTGCAGATCATGGGGGAGAGAGAAGGCTCTGAATTATTTATAATTTTAAAAATAACACTCCTAATAATCCTTTTGGTTTATCTGAAAGCCAAATGAGAAATAATACTAATCATTGACTTGTAAACTATTGCTTAATAAATAGAGAAGTGAAATAAAAATCAATTTGTTTCAAATCCTTAGGAATGAACTCAAACTTTAGACTTCAAAATACTGCATGAAAATAATTTTCATTTTTCCACCAGCTGTAATCCTAAGTAATTAAAATCTTTAATAACAACTAGTTTAAATAGAAAGTAGCTAATTTTAGTCAATATCTTTTGTTGACCTGAAAGCCAGTTATGGCCTGATTTTCAGAAGTACTAGCAGCTGTAGGTATTCAGATATTCTGAATGCTGGGCCATGTTTTTCATATCTAATATTTATATCCAAGTTGAAAAGTGTTAATCTTCATGATTGTGTCTCTTTTTTTGCTTTCTCCTCTGAAAAACTGAATAATAGCCATTTAAAAAATATTTTGAGATTCTTTGATAAAAGGCACTATATGAATGCAAATTATAACACTTTTAACATGCTGGCTTTCAGTTTATTCTTCTCTGTGTAGGAGTTATCAAATCTGATTTTACTTTAGAAAGTCATAATTTTATTAATACAATAAAAATGAACTAAATGGAAGGAATGTTCAAGATCCAATGCAGTTCTATGACAGCAGGGACGTTTTCATAATGAGGAAATCCATACTAAATTACCACCTGAAATCTCTTTGTGCATTTTTTTCTTTTATGCTGAGGATCTGTAAGCTGCTGTTAGAGGTTCACAAAACAAGATTCTTGGTGTCAGTAATGGTATCTTTACTGAGTATTTATCCTGGGTATGAGGCAAAGTCTGGTGACTGTCCCTGAATTCACCACTGACTTTAAATACAAAACCTGACTAATATTTGTGGATCTGTTATTATCCCCTCCTCAGTTACCTTCCAGAATGGCCAAGGGGACAAGGTGGGAAGAGCTCAGATCCTCATGCTGTGTGAACAGACTATGAAAGATGAGTTTACAGAACTGTTAGTTGTTGACCTACCTCTAAAACTAGTACCAACCACGTGAGCAATTCTGTTGATCTGTTTCAGTTCAAACAAAGGAGGTAAGATCATCTAGGATTCAATTTGTCTGTCTTCAGGTGAAAATACAAAGACTTTTCATACTTACAGTGCCCATGATAGCTAGCCATGGAGACACATATCCTGTGTCTTAATTTGGATAAAATGGTGGGTTCAGAATACGGTGGGGCCAAAGCCCAGGCTGAGGCCTGAGATTACAGACGCAGAGTAAATACCTACCTTGACTATATCTGACTCTATGGTTTTGAGACACTTTCATTCAAACAGATTCATTTTTAATAGGTGTCCACAACAAAGAACGCTGTAAGCGTTATCATTCTTTAATGCTTCCTCTCTGCTACCTGCTTCTATAATTTTCCCTTCTGTTCTGTTTTCTTTCTTCATCCTCACTTACTAAAATGTGTTTGGTGGATTTCTGTGTCTCCAGAATCTATTTATTTATTTACTTATTTTTCTGTTCTTCTCACTTTCCTTTATCTTTCTTCTTGGCTTCTGACACCATTCCTGTTACTGTGGGGTGGGGAAGCATAGAAAGGCAAATCCCACTTACACCATAGGATTTTGCACCTCGCTCTTCTAGTAGCAGTGGTCAGAGAGACGATACTGGATTAAACATAACCACATAGCATGACCATTGTACTCAGCATTGCCACATTGTGTCTAGATCTGGCCCCAAGTGACTTGACCCAAGTTAGGCAGTAGGTTTGTGGCAGGATGTAGGATTTGCCTAAGATGAGTGCTAGCACTTGAGAAAGATAAGCAGCTCAAGAGACCCATAATGGGATATGAACACTGATGTGCTGCCAATCTTTTCACAATGGGCACCAACAAAAATTTTTCCCACTGGTTTGTGACAGAATTCATATCAGGCACACACACTTGCAGAGGAGTGTCAAGGGACTGGCAAATGTATTCCTTTGCTTTTGCAAGAAAACAAAAATGCTTTTTAATAACCAAAGAAATCGGCAGCACCTCTTAAAAAACTTCTAGTAAGTGTGCTTCTATTTTGCATTATATTCTACTTGTACCACTTGATTGAGAAAGAGGTTGGAGATATTTTAGGAAATAACTAATGATAAAATCTGCTGTATTTCAGAGCCAAGCAGATGATCTATATAAGCTCCAGGAATAAAAATCAGCCTGACAATTCTGATTTAGCAATAACTAGAAGGGCAGTGAAATACAAAGAAGGTAGAAAAAGTAACCCCTGCTGTCCTTTTAATTTTGACATTGGTGTCCAAAGGGCATTCCTGAGTGCACAGAAACCTTCAAATCTATGTAATGACTCTAAATTTTGGAAGCAGTGACAAAGTACTAGAGGGATCAGCTGGGTCACTGAATCTAGTTTCCTTTCTGCAGCAATAGAAGGACATATAATGAATGTTTTAGAGGGACCCACTAGAAAGTTTATCCTTTTTCCCCTCTGTGTCACACTCTTCAAACTGTCTTTTGTCTCCTTTGCTTTAGGCAAAATTCTGCAAACATGGGAAGATCAATAGTTAGGAGAGAACAGAACTGTTCCTGTTTTATCACTTTTTGGAGTATTTTATATGAACAGTGCAATGGACTTAGTGTTTTGGTAGTTTGTATAAAATGATGTTATTCATGTGCTCTTGTTCATTTCTTTCTTCACACTGACGCCCCACTATTTTGCCATGCACTGCAAGAACATGACAAAAATACCCTGCTATATTTAAATTCAAAGTGTAAGATGAGATACAAAACTCAGATCTCCACAATGAGGGCTGAAATGTTAGTGATCAGTATAATAAGCAGCGCACACAATATCCCAGCTGCTTAGTTAACCAAGTTCATTGCAGGAATCAGGAGACACATTTAAAGGAAAAGTTTGAGAAGGAAACAGTTCTTTGAACATTTTTTTCTGGAGAACCTAGTCACTGCCAAGCATCCTGTCCTTTTAAAGGGGAATAAATGGGCCTGTGACAGAACCCATCCTATCTTGACAGTCACTTACAGCTGGAGTTTAAGGGCCAGGACTGATAGACAATAGCATATTGGGGGCACTTCGGTGTTGCTTGTCCAGATGGTATTTGTCTTAATCATGTGTCAAAATCTCCACTGATGCCAATCTAAGGCTTTTCACCAGCAACTTTCTGTTTCAAAGATATAGCCCTATTCTTAGACTTTTTTCCATACTCCTATGGTTAATGGCTCCTGAATGGTGCTGACAAGGAAATTTTTCTTGTGAAACTCCAGAGATATTTTGTCTGTTGTTCTGAATTTTTGGGAAAGCTGATTGCTCCTCACAACCCCAATACTACATTAAGAAAATATACTGCTCAACAAGTATTCAGTAAAGAATGTAAAAATGTACTTAACTAGACAAGAATGTAGCTGGCCCAACTTATGCATTACATTATACCTCATAGTTCAGGCATTTTGTTTGCCTTACAAGGTATTACAGGCAACACTGTAAATGCAGATCAGAGCTGCAGTAGCAGAACACAACAGAGCTAAACAGCTGATTTAATGAGGTAGGAATTTAACACAATGCTTTATTCATAGAATTTGAGTGTTGAAGGCCAGATGGTGTCAGCAGTATTTCCCTCTGACTCTACACCCAGAATTAAAACAGATTTCTGTATTATCTTAAAGTTTTCAGCCCAGATCTCACCTACTGCTTCCAAGTAACACTTTCGTGGATTAATTTTTCCTTGTGCATTTCTACGGTACATGCTGAGTAACTAGTTCATGAGCCACAAAAATACCTGTTTCTCAGTACACCAAAGATCAACATAGTAGAGGGACTGTCATGTTAGGGGCTTGGACAACACAGCATGCTAAATAAAGTAGATGTTCACTGCTGCCTGGTGAACCATTAATGGATAGACAGAGTTCAGAGCCTTCTTGCCATGCAGAGATCCTTATATAAGGTACTCTTAAAAGCAGAAAAAATGTTCCAGGAAATGGTTTTCATTGTAGAGAGCTGCAGAACAAACCAAGTGACTCCAGAGAAGTAACTCTTAACCATTTTGACTGTGAAATAAAAATCAGTCACTGCAAGCAGGTCAAAGTTCCTCACAGTCTGCCGAAGACAAAAGACTTGCATTCACTAGATTTGATTTCAACCAGAAACCGGATGACTCATTACTCACTGGAAATTTTAACAAACTTATTGCAGAGACGCAAGAAGTCAGAGTGGATTTCTCCTTATCTTATATTGACTACCTCTGACAAATCACTGCTGTGGTCAATTCTTTGTAGACAGGTGTTTTCAAAACAGCATTTCAGTCTGAGAAAGTGTGTGAAGTTGTCAGGCTAGCAGGAAAAATTGCATGATCAGCTCTCCTCACATACTGTGGTCCTAGTTTGTTTGTATCGGTAAATGTTTTCCCTCTCAACAGTGCTAATTCATCTAGCTTTGTTGCGGAAGATGGATGTATAAGTCTGATTCCGGTAACCTTTCTGGGTTGCAAGTAATTCCAGCAAAATAGTTTCCAGTATCTGAGATCTATTCTGGTAACTGAACCACTTTCTGTCCCAGAAAGCAAGTCTCTGGAAATTCCCTCAAGACAGGGTTTGTCTTTGCAAAAATCTCCATCTTTCCCTTAGATGCCTCAGTGGAGAAACTGCAATTATCTTCTCACCTGTGCTCTTACTCCATCCATTCTTCTTTGCTCACACATGATCTTTTTAAACTTCAAAACATTCGCCTAGCTTGTTGCTTCAGCAATTGGGCATTCACTGCCTGCTGTCACAGAAGAAGCAGTCCAATCTGGTCCTCAACCCAAAAGTTCAAGGACTGGAAAACACTGCTTGTATAATGGACTTGGATAGAGATGCACCAGGATGGAGGAGGGAGCTGGCCAGATGTTTCTGGGGAGTTTCTTTCTGCCTGAATCAACTCACCTTTTTGGGGGGGCTTTACAGTTGTTTCCTTGTTTCCATGTTCCAGCAGGGATGAGCGGAAAATATAGCTGTGCCCTGCAGAGAAGTGAGTGGGTTGCAAGTGGCTGGAGTGAAATTGCTCGCCATTGCCAAGAACAGAACAAAATATGGGGGTTTGGGGATGCGATCATCTGCAAGGCCAGAAAAGTAACAGTTTGCCAGCGCACCTCCTAAAAGCATTACAAATGGGTGAGTAAGTGTGAAGAGGCTGGGGGAATGACAAATAACACTTTCAAATTATCTCAGTGCAAATCAGAAGAGGTGGGACATACTGAAGAAGTTGCTTTTAGTCTTATAATCTTTAAATATTGAATTATATTCAGATGTATAAATATTAGAATCCTTGACAATTAGCACTACCAGTTCCTGATAACTGTGATTTACTAACTTATCACACAATCATAGAATAGTCCAGGATGGAAGGGACCTCAGAAGATGATCTAGTCTAAGCTTTCATGGGAAAGGCAGACCAGATGAGATTATCTAGCACCCTGTCCAATCACATCTTGAAAAACTTCAGCAGTGGGGACTCTACCACATCCCTGGGGAGGTTGTTCCAGTGAATGGTTGTTCTTACTGTGAAAAATCTGTTTCTTACGTCAAGGTGAAACCACTCCCAATGCACTCCCTTGTCTTCTCTATATGGCTCCATGTGAAGAGAGAGCCTCTGTCCTCTTCGAAGCCGTCCTTTACGTACTGGAATATTGTGATGAGGTGCCTCCTGAGCCTTCTCTTCTCCAGGGAGAAAAGACCTAACTCCTTCAGTCTTTCTTCACAGGGCAGGTTCTCCAGCCCTTTGAACATCTTTGTCACCCTCCTTTGGACTCTCTCCAGTGTGTCCGCATCTTTCTTGAATTGTGGGGACCAGAAATGGGCACAATGCTCCAGGTGTGGCCTGACAGGCACTGAGTAGAGTGGGATGATCACATCTCTACTTCTGCTTGTAATGTCTCTGTGGATGCAGCCCAGGATCCGATTTGCCTTTGTTGCTGCAGCAGCACACTGCTGACTCATGTTCAGCTTGTTGTCCACCAGGACCAGCAGGTCCCTTTCAGCAAGGCTGTTCCCTAGCCATATAGATCCTAGCTTGTACTGGGCTTCTTGGTTATTCCGACCCAGGTGCAGGACTTCGCATTTTGTTAAACTTCATACTGTTCTTGGTAGATGCTCTTCCAGCCTGTCCAGTTGTCTCTGTAAGATGGTTCTCCCTTCCGATGTGTTCACCTCACCACCTGGTTTGGTGTCATCAGCAGGATCCTGCTGAGCATTTTGTGCTCAGGAGAGATGAATTACAACAGAATCAAAACCCATTCGTTTAAACTCTGAGAATGACTTGGTTTGATGTTCCTCTTATGCTCAGATGTATTATTTGAAAATTTTAATATTTTATCATACAAGTATTTGAACAAAAATATGGCTATAGACAGATAGGTTAAATGACTATGCTTGATGAGGATTTTGAAGACCTAATGCAGCTCTTGGATTGGCTGATTTCTTCTTATATGATGTCCGAAAAGCCATTTCAGATTTTTGTGCCTTAGCTCTCCATCTGTAAAAAGGAGTGATGGTGTTCAGCTTTCACCTATCTTTTCTAACTAGCTTAATTACAAATCCTATTGGGCTGTGACTCACTACAGGCATTGCCAGAATTTAGGACCCTGAGCAGTGCTGGGATTTCTAAAATCAATCACAGCATGACTAATAGTTTGGAAAACGTCTTTCAACAAATGGATATATCCAAACAATGTTATTCATACTCAGATCATTCTCTTGTTTTCAGCCTTTTCTTGCTAAGATTGCCTCCCACCATTCCCCTACTTGCAAAGTAAGTAATAATACATAAGTTGGGATGCAATAAAAAATTCCTGAAGAGTTTGGAAACAGCACTTCAAACACAGTCAGTGCCCTCCTTGGAAACTGGCTGCTGTAAAAAAGCAGTTAACAAAGTTAGGCTTGGCCTGAATAGTTTGAATTCTGGCCTTGCTGAAGTCAAGGGCAGAATTCCCATTGATTTTAATGGAGTGAGTATTTTATACTTTGTGAATGACTTTGTGAAGTGAAAAAAGAGCTGAGGCTAGGATTTTCAAAGGTACATAAGGAGATTAGGTACTTCTGGGATACCTTGAAAATCCCAGCCTAAATCAGTTTCATTGTTCCAGCAAATGACTCAACCAGCCATATTTGATACTGGCTTTCTGTCTCTAGTAAACCAGATGCATTTGAACTCGTATGCTAAAGAGGAAAGACCCAGCCTCCTTTTAGCCATCATTTGAGTAATCTAGACTTACACTATAGAGCATAATTGTTTCTGTAATCCTTTTGTAATATCTGCAAATTAGTTATCCTGAAATTATGTATTTTAATTTATTTTCAAAACATTAAATATTAAAAGTGCTAGCACATGACCTCTAGATGTAATTAATATAAGAAATGATAAATGAGGCATATAATTAAATATCCTTTCCAAATATAGAGTACTGAGGGAAGCAGTCATTAACTAAGATTATATTACCAAAAGGGAAAACATTAGTACAGTCAGTCATCATTGTGAACAGCAGCACAACAAGGTTCCTTCCTATGCCTGTGGATATCTATTTATAGTATAATGACATGAGCTGGAATGGCCACATGACATCTCTTCCAGCATCTGAACTTGCGGATATCTGTATCTGGAGAAAGAACACAGCAGGCAATATTTACATTCCCCGCTCTTATTCAACTGAAAACGTGTGAAAAAATAGAAACCTCAGAGAACAAGAGTGCAGTTTTTATTTACAGCTTTGTTTAAAGGAGTGTATTTTTAACTGATTCACCCATTATCAAAACACTTTTTCTTCCACAAGAGAAATACCTATTTCATTAGAAGACACGGAGAAAACACAGACTATGCCAGCATGATCTAACACAAAACAATCATCAGCTCTGTCAGGAATTTGAATTTAATGTTGTCTAGTTTAAATTCATAACTTTCAAAGAGAGTAGCTGTTGTTTTAATGCAATTTGGTTTAATAAGAATGATATCACTAAATTCCCTCATTATTCTGACAAACTAGGAAAATAACTAATCTTGTGGTGTAGAAGAGGGACAGGTTATAGATCCTGTTTCTTAAATTCCATCCCTTTTCAACCATTCTGTGCAATATAGAGATGGTGCTGGGGAGGGAAAAAAGAGCAACTGGACTAATCTGAATTTGGGTAAAATGAAGAAGACTGAACCCTTTGTGAATAAGCATGAAAGCTGGCTTGATTTCAGCTTGGCTACATCTGTGAGGTGGAGGGATAAGGAGACAGACAAATATAGTGAGGAAGAAGGAAACTGTCAGATCTGACTAGTAAGCAAGAAAATATTCTGTCCTATATTGTTTAGGGAAAAATATACATGTATGCTTCAAATAAACTGAAAAACCCCACTTGAGACTATCTGACATAAAAGGGCTGAGAGAAATTAATGTGGTAAAGATGAGGGGCAAGCTGTATCATTCATTTTCATCCTGAGTTACTCTGAATTTCCTGGGATCAGACTGCTCTGCATGTTAGTGGAAGTGGCCTCTGGGAGGCCCACTTCTGAACAAAGATGCTGTTTACTGTTTCCCTGTTGGGGAAAGGGTGCATAATGTAATATATATTTGTATGGTGCCCATCTTTTCTGGCATTTGCTGTCTGTTTATTCAGTTGATAGGCTGACTTGCCTTCTGGGAATTCCTTGTCTCTAGAAAATGAGCTAATAAAATTCACAAGTACATTTCTTCCTGTTCATTAGTTACCTCTCAGCATAGTCCTCAGCATTTTAATCCTGGCCAGCTGAAAATATGCTGTTTCTTTGTTAATTTTATTGACTTTTCAAATTAGCATGCAAGTAAGCTGTGGCATAGTACAAGTGTATCTCACCTGGTGTAGCACCAACACAATGACATCCATAGCTTACACTACAGCATATGATTCTTCAGCAAACCATCAGGATGCATGGGCCAAAAAGTGCAAACCCACTCCATGAAGGTCAGCAGTATTTATCAGTAGTATCACATTGTTCCTTTCAGGACAAGTTTCTTTGGGATCATTAAAAAACTCTACAATCTTCCATTCCTCCCTTCTTTCCAAGATTCTGTGTTTTGTGTTTCCAGACTTCACACTTCTGCTTTAGTTTCTTTCTTATTTCTATACTTCTGCAGACGTGTATTTTCTCCATACTACAAGAGTCCACCACCAATGATTTGATAGTTCCTTAAGGGCTAAGGTTGCAAATCCACCACTATCCACACATATGCAGCATTACTGAAATGCAATTGCTTGCAATGTCTATATTCTGAACTGTCAAGTTTTTCAGCCTTCCTAACTAACAGAGTCAGCATTGCTATCTTCTGCTTACTGAAGATACGTACTGTTCTTTGTAACCATATTGGAACATACACCATTACTTACATGTGTCTATTTATCTTACTTTTGCTTTAAATTTAAATATCTTCATATATCCAATATTTGTCTCTATTTGAATACAAAAGGAATGGAAATTCTATAAGCTGTGTGTAAGCTTACACTTCTGTAAGCGCAACTTGTGCTTCCACTCAGGCTGGTGATGTGTCTTCCTCCTATATTGGCAGCTAGGCAATACAGATATTTCCTCTTAAATTATAAAGGCTCAAAACCACACAGAAATGGTATATTTGATTCTTTCTGCTAGTAGCTTACTTGCAGGCACGGCATTCAGATCTTCCAGCCTTTGTTGAGCTCAAAAAGTAGATCCACTATTGTCACAGAGGTACAAGCGCTACTGATTTTTAAATGTGCAATATTGACTGAGGTTTCTGCATGTCCAGAAAATGACACATTACTTTGCAGAGTTGTAAGACATTGTGTTACTACTGACTTTGATGATCTACAGCAATGCCATGGTTACAAATTCACTTTACACAGTTTAAAGTCCACCAGCCTCCATATTTACTTAATTTTTTTAAAACTGAAAGTCCTTTTGTCAATCAATTCTAGGAAATTATAGATGTACTTGGGAGTATATTAGCTTTCTTACATAAGGCAAAGAATTAAAGTTTGAAAATTAGAGAAAGCCTAATATTAAGTCCACTATTTAGAAAAGATTTATTTCAATGATAGAGCTGCATGTTTCTGCGAAGGATTCTAGTTCTGATCCAGTCTTCTCTGGTTTTCATGCTCAAATATGTACTCATAGAAATAAATCTGAGCCAAAGTAATAGATTTGGGTTTTTGCTTCAGCTGTGTACCACCTGTAAAGCTTGTGTAGGACTTCCTGGCAGACTTTATGATCTTATTTTGGTTTTCTTTATTTTTTCTTTGACTTTTTTTTTTAAATATGGCTTAGTCTCCTTTCTCTTTCAATATTTCTGCAAGACTCCTGTAGTTAAGTGAAAATTTGGAATTGTAGAATACTTCTCTTTTTTTGATCAAATTATGTAAACAAATCTTACTGAAACTCTTAATTAGAGAAAGATGACTGAAGTCTTGAATGAATGACAGATTTTATAAAATGAGATAATTAGGTCAGGGCCACTGTCCTAATCTCCTAGGGTACATGAGCCCCAAAAGTCGAAGGCCATGAAAATAATAATTACTTGAAACTTTCTATTGCTCAATGAAAAAAAATAAAGGCTTATCTTGGGAATGCATCCCTTAAAATAGTAAGTAACTGCAGACTGTCTTTGGAATATGTTAAACATGGCATTTTCATCTTCATAATTTCCACTTGTTCCAGGAAATCCGTGTGAACTGCCAAAAAGGCATTCCTTTTTTGTTGTTGTTGTTTTTTTTCTTCTAGTTAAATATTACAAAAATAAATTAAGCATACAGGAAATATATTGTTAATCTTGTTTAGCAACTGTTGAATTGATTTTAAGAAGCTGTGGCCAAAAATACTCTCCCCTCAAACAAAACAATAAAAATGCACAATTCCTTATGTCGCTGTTCACAAACATGTGCCCTCTGCAAACTTATCCTTGTCTGTTGGGTATGATGCATGAGTTCTGGAAGACATCCCTGCACTAACAGCACTCTTAGATACCAGTGATGTGAAGGCAATACACCAGCCCAGTATGAAGTCCTCACCTTCATACTTGAAATTACATAATGCAAAATACGCTCCTATATTCAGAGTGTCCTTACACAAGTTTTAAACCATTTCAGACACTTTAAATCTCTGAAAATTTTATATCAAGAAATTAATTATTACATTTAAACTGTGTCATGTTCCCAAAGACACAATGCAGGTAAGAGTAAGAGCTATTTTTGTGTTTCTGGAAGAAAGTTAGCAGCAACTGACTTAAAATATTATTATCTTGTCTGACAATATTCTGCTTGGATTAACCAGGAGTTCATTATCAGTCTGGTAGTCTGAACTGTCTGAGGATCTGGATGACACACATATATGAGGTTGCAAAAGCTGTATTTCCTTCTCTGTAGCTGAGAAAAATGGGACAGGTTCCTCATCTTTCCTGCCTGCAGCTAGACCTGATTTTGAGCGATTCTGTCACCTGAATGTGCTTTAGGCATAGCTGGTTTGTCTCCTCAGTCATCAGGTCTCTGGCACCTGTGTACTCTTACTGCTGGTGTATAATGAATATTAATTCAAATCCTGCAGATTTCTTCAGTACACTTTGCTCAGCTTTAGCAAAGCTAGCTGAAATATAACAACTGAGTTCTTCCCTCCCCAAGTTATCAAGATCTTATATTTCTTTTTGTTCCCATGATAAGCAAACTTGAGACTTATTAATTTTTCAAACTCTGACCGCCTCCCCCCTCAAAAAAAAACCCATAAAAAATCCCACATGCAGGACTCATCTTGTATTCTAATGATCTGGTTAGATTCATCTGGATCTAAGTGACAGACTGTAAAACTAAAGAGTGGGAAGATGTCACCTGCATTTACTTTTCTGTAGTGCATACTGTATTTGAACTAGTGACTTAAGGCTCTCTTTACAGTCACTGGGGGAAAGTAAGAATCTGGTCTCTTTTCAATGTTTGATTTAAAGTGGGATGAACTGTGCTCTTGTTTTCATACTTGAATGGTGCCTATGTATACTTCTCTTTTCATCCATAGTCTGATAATTTATTTATACAGATGCAATACCTTTAGCTGTAGTGCTTATAAAATATGGGGTCTGTATCTTATCAGCTTGACACTTGCTTGGGAACCGCAAAACCTGGAATTACATTCCTGCATTAAGTCAGTCGGATTTGAAGTAAGGGCTTTCACACACTGGTGAACACTCTACACTATGTCAACTTAAGCAGAAGTTTCATCCTTGACCTAAGTGTCATTGACATGTGTATTTCTACAAATTTTTTTTTTTTAAAATGTCATTTCTGAGAGGATTTTATTCATATATTTCTGATCAATTTGCCCATTGTTAACCCCCATCTCTTTCAACCCTCACAGCTGGTTTGCAAATACTTTTATCTCTATATTACTTCCTGAAGACTTTATTTTGTGATCCTGTCATCTTATCATAAGTGATCTTCTCAAGAGATGATATAGTTATTATAAAAACAAGCTAGGCTGGGCACTGAAGTATAAAGAGGTGAAGCACTGATTAACAAAACCAAGGCAAGTCTGTGACTAGTTATTTCCATCTGATCTTTGGTACCTTAGGAAGGAAATAATGCCAGTATTTTCTTTTCGTGAATAAACATAAAGTGGACAAGTAAGCCTTCAGCAAAACTTTCTTACTTTCTGTCACATCTGGTCCTGAGACATGGAATATATTTTACGTGCAAGAAGTAATACAAGGTTGAAGGTGAGCAAATTTATTATTTTTAGAGAAGTCAGAACAGCAAACAGTTTCTCCTATGTAACCTAGTTTCTAATTTTCTCTGGAGAACGGTGGGTAGCAGAATAAAGATGTGATTTAGGCTATGGAAATTATGCTTAACTCTGTTTTGAGCGGTCCCAAAGAAAGATCTACTGCTCATTTTTCTTTCTAAAATCACTGTACTGCAGAACCCTAGAGCCTTTATGTTCCAGGAGGAATGAAGGGATGACATCAGGAACGTTGCTGTACATCTCTAATTGCCACCTTGCTTTGTGTGTGGCAAGGGACAACTTCTTGTAACCATACCTAGGGCATCCCAAAGTACTGAAAGACTTGGGAATTTGTAACATGACTACTACAATATCCAACACAGCTCCTGGGAGCTGGTGAATAATATTTTCATACAAAGCTTATTAGCAGTTTTGGGGTTTGTTTTTGTTTTTGTTTTAAATTTTCCTCACTGGTGATTCTAGCCTCCCCAAACTTCTGCAGCTCCTGAGAAGTGGTGCAGAGCCAAGGGAAACCATCTCTGCCCTATCCCATGAGCGTGGCAGATGAAGGCTTCGGAATGCAGTATGGACTTATCAGCAAAGCCATGAGAGCTTGAAGTACAAATGAATTGATTTAAATTCTTTCCATTCATACAGTAAGATTTCTTTTAAGCTGTTTAAAAAAAAAAAGTTATCTAGTTGATATGTGTGTTTCTATGTTTCCTTTCCTGCAGGAATAAGTGGGAGAATGCCTCTACAAGGTACACACTTAACTGACCCCTTCATTCAGTTCAGCTAGTTTCTTTCTTTAGTCACAATCCCTACTCTTTCCTCAGGTTAGATACAATCAAGTCATTCTGCTTTTGATGATGTTTGGATTTTAAGCCTCCATCCACTAGCTGAAACGTCTTTAGCATCACCTGAATGGCTTGTTTGCCCTCTTCAGTTCCCAGCATCTGAAAGGAAAAGTACTGAGTGTTTTTTATCTGCCACCCTGGAGCCAGTACCTCTCTGCCTCAGGTAGAATCAGGGATTCAGCAAATGTAAGAACTGGACACTCCATAAGTCTCTTCTGTCAGTCATTCTCACCATCTTCTTTTTCTATGCCCATGATTTCTGTATTTGGACTTTATTCCTTCTTATGGTGGGTTGACCCCAGCTAGCAATTAAGTACCCACCAGCCTCTCAGTCATTCTCCCCTCGGTGGGATGGGGAGAAGCATCAGAAGGGCAGAAGTGGAAACCTCACGTGTCAAGATAAGGACAGTTTAGTAAGTGAAAAAACCCTGCATATGCAAGCAAACCAAAAGAAGAAATTAATTCACTACTTCCCATTGGTGGGCAAGTTCCAGCCATTTCCAGCAAAGCAGGGCCTCAGCACACCTAACATTTGCTGAGGAAGACAAACACCATCACTCAAATGCCTGTCACCCCTGGCCGCCACCCCCTTCCTCCTCCTTTCCCTGAGTTTTTAGTGCTGACCACAATGTCATATGGTATGGGATATCCCTTTGGTCAGCTGGGGTCAGCTCTGTACCCTGCCAACCTCTTGTGCACCTCCAGCCTACCTGCTGGAGGGGCCAGAGTGGGAGAAAGACAAAGCCTTGATGCTGTTCAAGCACTGTTCAGCAATAGCCAAAACACTGGTATGTTATCAACACCTTTTTAGTCCCAAGTCCACCATAAAAGCTGCTGTGAAGAAAATTAGCTCCATTCCACCGAGACCCAGTACACTTCCTCACAGGTGGACATGAATCCCAATGGAAGTTTTTCTTTTTAGTCATATGTCCATCATTTTTATTGAATAGATTTGACCACTGACATTTCTTCTCCACTTCTATGAGGATAATAACTTTTACTCACTCATTTGCTATACTGAGATGCCACTGCTGCCACTAAAATGTGCAGCCACTCACTCACTCCCCCCCCCCCCAGTGGGATGGGGGAGAAAATCGGGAAAAGAAGTAAAACCCCCAGGTTGAGATAAGAACAGTTTAATAGAACAGAAAAGAAGAAACTAATAATGATAATGATAACACTAATAAAATGACAACAGTAGTAATAAAAGGATTGAAATGTACAAATGATGCGCAGGGCAATTGCTCACCACCCGCTGACCGACACCCAGCCAGTCCCCAAGCCACGATTCCCTGCCCCCCCCCCCCCCCTTCCCAGTTCCTAAACTAGATGGAACCTCACATGGTATGGAATACACCGTTGGCCACTTTGGGTCAGGTGCCCTGGCTGGGCATGAGAAGCTGAAAAATCCTTGACTATAGTCTAAACACTACTGAGCAACAACTGAAAACATCAGTGTTATCAACATTCTTCACATACTGAACTCAAAACATAGCACTGTACCAGCTACTAGGAAGACAGTTAACTCCATCCCAGCTGAAATCAGGACAAGTCCCTATTTGAGGGCTTAGTTTATCTGGAAGTATGGTCATTGGGGAAATGGACTATTTCCTAACAGATTTCAGTGGAGTTATATTTTGGACTATTTTAAGGCACTAAATCAGTGCAGGATTTAGCTTTCTCTGCAAGTGTATCCATACCTGTTAGAAAGTAGTAGCCATACACATTGTAGGAAGAAAAGTAAAATTGTATGTATTCACAAGCATGTGCTTTCAGCAGCTGAATATGATTGCTGAGTATCAAGGTGAGATTACCTGCTGACAGAATTCTGGTCTAAGTACAAATTGCTTACGAAGGGACCACAGAAGAATTTTGCAAGCTGATGGAGTTTTCTCCTACCTGTGTTTACTGGTTAAAATACATCTAGTACTGGCCTTTTTCATAAACCAACCCTGCTACATTATGCTGTAGCACTCTGCTAAGCAAGTGTTTTAAGTTCTAGCTAAACATCTTTGCTAAATCTAAGCCACTGTCTGTAAGCACCTACTGTTGTGAGCTGCTATTACAGTAAGTGACTGTTGCTTGCACAGTAACTTATTGTTACCCAGTTACTATTATGTTGTTACCCTGGTCCTTTCAATTCTAAGTTATCAGTAGCTGTACTGATTATTGGCTGAAGAACAGCTACGGATTGGTGCACTCTTTCAATTCATAAAATGTGCTTTAATTGTACTGCAGACTGTTGGACAGTCTGTGTTGGGATCAAGGGAAGCTGAAGTTCATTATGCTTCTGATAATCCTTTGTCTGTAGAAACAGTCTGTAAAGTTGTCCTCTTCTCCTGCCCATAAGTTGGGGCACAAGATAGCAGTAAAGAGAAAAATGTGAATGAGTGATGGACAGGGGAAAGTTTGCCTGTACTGTGCTGATGTTCAGCAGTTCAAGTGCGTAAGTCTGGTCTGTCATTCTGTGTTTGATGATTTTAGTGCTTTTATCAAATGTTGTTTCTTAGTTATCAGTGGAACTCTGTAGAAGGTTTAGTTAGAAAAGACAGGCTAAAAACTTTCAGGTTCTACTTAAGGAGCTCTAGGAACATTATTACTAAGAGGGTTACTTAAGTTACAGAGCTTAAGAGAGACCAGTTAATTAGGCAAGTACAGCAAACTCACTGATGTTGCTTCAGCAAACAGTTTACTTCACCTGATAATCAATAAACACCAGGTTAAATAACAGACTGGTTGAGTAAACATCTCACGATCATGAGACGGGCCTACGTGGTACCTCATTTATGGTATAAGTATGTTGAAGCGAGTGAAATTTTGCTGTTGGAAATCTGCAGGTAAGGCAGCACCCTCTTTGGCATTTACCACAGCATAGTTTTTCTCAATTCCCCTGCCTAAATAAAGAGTTTGAAAGTTTGATTTGCCTGCAAGTGGCTTAACTGCTTTGCCGATTGTAGTATTTATTATTAGTGTCATAGCAAAAATGTCTGAAATACTTTTTTCTTATTATTGCCATACTACACACATAAATTAACCTTTAAAGTGAAAACCCAACAGATGGGACCATGGGAAAATCCTGTTTGACAATGACTAGGGCAAAACTCCCGGACTTTCTCAGCTGTCATACATCAACATAGTTTCGCTGATATAATGGAATAATGCTTGTGAACCTCCTGCTGAGGATTTGTCTGACCACTAGTTTATAATCAATGAACTGTTGTGTGGGAAGACAACTAAATGGTTCAGGAGACTAATAATGGGTAATGGAGCTTTTGATATTGCTTTAAATATGGCCTCCTTCTGCCATGACAAGATCTAATTGAGCAGTAGGAAAGAGCTGTTAAGCTTGTGCTGCAGTTCTCATCAGAAAGCTTTCAGAGTTTCCTTACTCTCAAAATACAAAGGAAGGACTGAATAGGCTTAGACACGTCCCTATTCCTGTTACAGGTTCTAACAAAGCCAACAAAGCACCTGGGATCAGCAACGGAAGAGGCAGCAGTTGTTCTGTTCGTGTTTTGTTGTTAAAAAGCAGGTACTAGTCTATTTCTTTATCACCAGCATTCATTTAAAAAGGTACAGGACGAAGCACCCTGCTCCATATAAATATCCCTTGCTTTTACCCCCTGCCATTTTAACCCGGGATGTGGAACACAGGTAACAACAGTCACACTTGGAGCAATTGTTTTCAATTTGGTTTTAGCCTTGTAAGTCACTACTTCAGTTTACATTCAGACCTGAAGGAAGGCTTGTGTGTTTGAATGTCTGCCTGTTTTGCAGCAACATCATCTGGCATAGTAAAAAAAAATGCTACCTCTCCCACAGTAATAGATGCTGAAGTCTGACCTATTGCATACCACGGGTCATTAAATTCCCCCAGATACCCTGTAGCTGAGCACAATAACCTGTGTTTCAGCTGAAGCACACTGTGCTTGGCTAAAGCATAACTTCCTGAAAGGCATCCGATGTTGTTCTTGAGACTGTAGGAGCTCAAGAATCTATTGATTTCTTTGGAGCTTGTTCCAGTGGTTTGCTTCCTTATAGTTAAGAAACGATGTGCTTTATTTCCTGCTTAATTTGCTTGACTTCAGTTTTCTGCTCCCAGTTTTTGTTATGCCTCTATTAGATTAGAAAGCCCTTGTATTTTCTCCCAGTGAAGGTACTTACATGCTGTAATCAAGTCACCTCTCAATCTTTTTGATAAGCTACACAGATTGAGCTCTTTAAGTCACTTATGGTAAGGGTCGAGAGCACTGCTGCTAGCTCAAGTATTCAAGCCTGTTGTGGTCAAAGATTACTAATTAATGTCATTAGAAATGGACAATTCTCTGTGAGTGAGTGAGTGAGCCTCACAAACAACCCTCAGCTGATGAGTTTAATAATGCAAACTAAAATACCTGTAAGCTGGTTATCTATAATTATGCATATACTCATGAAGGCAGCGGATGCCAGTTCTTCATTTTGGAGTGGGCTCTATAAGGGAAGGGTATTCAGTGAAAAGAATGAGAATTAGAACCTCTACAGTATCTTTATTCCCTTTTTTGATTTAAATGCTTGCTTCTGTCCTAGCATCTCCTCTTCTCCTTAATTTTTTTAATGCCACTTTCTGATAAGACCAAACTGATGGCGTAATTACTAGGTAGAAATTGTAAGTATCAAGCACCTTCTTGAAATCACCTCCTCTCAGTTTCCCTGCAAGCTAGACTAACTGTGAATATATTTAAGACAGACAGATTTTTCAGCTTTTCATGTTTCTGCACCTCTGCAAAAAAGTTTGGTGGCAAAACATCCAAGGCCATACTTATACAGGAACAAATATACTTGTTTCACTGCTTCAACAGCAATGTGCTGTGTCTGATTTTATTTCTACAGTAATTAGCAAACTACCCTTAAGGTATCATTCATCATGAGCAAATCCTAGAGGAATTTATTTCTGTTTTGCAGTCTGAAAGCAAGACTGAGTTATTATTTCCCTAAGTTTTGGCTTTGTGACTACCTTAAAGCAGAAACTAATGCACTTATGGTCAATCTGGCAAAGTCTTTATCATTAACGTCTTCTGGAAATACAGAGTCAGTCTTGAACTTGTGTGTGCTGCTCAGTTCTCTCCTCCATATTCAATATATTCATGCAGAGTCTGTGATATGGGAATAACGGTTCACACCAGGACTTATTTATTCCCTCGTTCTAATTACTTGGGTTTGCAGCGCCAAAACATGTAATGTTACTAGACTCTTATCTGGAAGATTTCTCTTTTTGCTCTAGTCCATTGTCATCACCTGTCATCACTGACCTCTTCATTGTCAGCATTGTCAAACCTGACAGCACCTCAAGCAGGGGAAGAAGTGGACAGAACAGAATCTGAATGAAATGTCTTCACATTCACTTTTAGCAATGTCAGTTCCTCACTACACTCGGTGTTTCAGGCTTGCTTGTGACAAGGTTGCCATTCATATTGGGAACACATTCAAAGCAGAAACTTTTGAATGACCGGACTGCTTCAGTGCAGTTCCACCTAGTGCGGAACAAGATCTGTGTGGGTACACTTCTCACAGCTTTATTCTGCCTGCCTGTGTGGCAATGGCACGAAGCAAAATGCTGGGCAGGATTACAGTATCAAACTGTGGTGATGATGTTAGCTTGCTTTTTGGCTGACTGCCCTGCAGGGGGGTAGTAGGAGGGTGAAAACACTTTCTGGTTTATTGCTAAGATCAAATTCAAACCAGAATTAGGGTCAAAAATGAGCTTTAGATTGTGGTGACTAATGATAAAGAATGAATTTTTACTCTCAAATGAGATGTTTGAAGAGGATGCAAATATCGTGCTATTTTTATCACCTACCTTAAATGAGATAGAGAGAGACCTGGGTGTGCTTTTGGGTGTCCATGCTGAGACAGCTTTCATCCTCTGAGTTAGAGAGCAGGATGCAGGCTGAAGCCACAGCATTTGCCTGGCGCTAGCACCACTATGGTGCTGGGAGGGTGTTGTTCTCTATAGGCAAAGCCTCTCCCAACAGACCAGCTCTGCATCCATCCCTCTCTCAGGCAGGCAATCAGACATATGGTACCATATTTGTTGTACTCTTTTTATAAGACAGCCAGCTCAACCTAATAAGCGCTTGCTACTTTCTATGGTTGTATTCTGGTATCCTGATTAAAGTCTCAGCTGATGGAATCCCATGATTAAATAAGCAACTTTATTCCCCCCATTTTTCTTCTGTTTTTTCCAAGTATGCAAGTGTAACATTGTGACTGCACCATCAGTAAACAGTTTCTGTTTTTCATTTCAGTCTGAAGAGAAGTATGACTATGTGAGCAGAGTGTACCCTAAAAATACAAAAGCCACACACACACAAAAAAAGAAATACAATATATGATCATTAAAAAAGATTTCCATGACTAGTCTAAATATCATTATTCTTTTGTAACTGGTTCTATGATTTCTGAACATTTGGGATTGCCTTGGTTGATGCTATAATAATTTCTATTTGAACCAAATGTCTGGTCTTTTATGAAGCATAACACTTGTTGTTTCCACTCTTTGTTACAGTCTTTTGAATCTCCTTGGTGTTTCTCTAATAGTGTGCAGAATACTTTCAGGGCCAGATCATTCAGTGAGAGACTAAAGTAATTAATTTTTTTCCAAAAAAATCTATTAAGTATGCTTTCTTGACATTTTGAGATTTCTTCTTTTGTCTATAACGTTGATATTCTGCATGTAGTTTGGAATAGTCTGGGGAGTCTTTATGTCTTCAAATCACTATTGAAAATGATAATGTTATGTATTCTGTTCCTAAACTAGGGTTTAGTGTATGTGTAAATACACAAAGAATAGTAATGACACAGACATATATGTTTATTTTTTCCTTGAAGAAAAATATTCCCTGACAGTCAAGAAGCCAGCGAAAGGTATTTGGCAAAAAAAAATGGATGAAGAGATCTTTGTGAGAAATGGTTTAACTTTGTTGCAGAAAGTAGGATGTTGAATTTATTGAGGGAGTAGAACAATGTTTTACTTGCATACTTGGAAATGGGTGAGGGAGCAGGTTAACAGAACAAATTGGGAGGATCATGTCTGTCTGCTTTCATGTCTGCTTGGAGGGTACTAGTCCAAAAAGACATAGTGTTTGATCTGGAGAAGTGCTTTCTCAGGCATACAGATAAATAGTTCCTGACATGAATGATTTAGCAGGACACAATGCAGTGGTGAGCCCCCCAAAGGAAGTACATTTCATATTTTCCTTTAGTTTTAAGGTAGGAAGAATGAGGAAGCTGAACATTTAGCCAGTAGAGGCTTCTAACAAGAAAGAGGAGTGTGTAAGGGGATGAGAATCCAAGGGCTGTGAGCAGCAGTGGGAGGAAAAGCCTAGAAGTGCTGTGGTGGAAAACAAATTTTAAGCAGACATTCAGATGTGCCAGGGACAGAAAGTGAAAAATTGAGAGCTGAGCAAAAACCTCAGACTTTAATATAGGTGGAACTGCCTACCAATAAACTGTAGTCTCTTCACACAAAGTGACAAGTGACTCTGACAAAAGGAGGGATCTACAGTATTTAATCACTCTCCAGAGGAGTCTGTGCCAAAAAAGGGTTAACAGTGCCAAGGAGGATGGCCTTGTTGGCCATCCTCTTCGTTAGATTTTCCCAAAAGACTGATGCTGGAAGAGCTTTGGTTATACTTTCCTGCATTTGTTGTCAGTTGTCTACAGGATTTATACCTTCTACCAACAGTTATCAGTTAAAGCTCTATCTTACTTAATATTTGGGTTGATAAGATCTGCTTCCCCCACCTTGCCTGGATGCTGTGCACAGCTTGTCAATAGGATTTGTGCTTTGCAAATGAGAATATAAAAGTCTTCAATTTTGTCCCCATGGTACCATTGAGGCAGAGATATATTTCATTCATTTTTGAATTTGATTCAGGTTATAGATGAGGTTTATGAATTTACCCACTGTTTTCCAGGGATAAGCATGGAAGTGTTCACAACAAGAAACTCCACATACTGCAACACAGACCTCTCACGAACTGATGACAGCCAGGTCTCTGTCTTTTGCTTACTGAGGCAATCTGTGCTTTTGTAATCTTCTAGCCACGGGGCTGCACCTACGTTTCTTGCCAGGCTTATGGTCTAGGCTGTGGTCGGTAGGCTGTGTCTTATTCTTTTGCAACCTGATTCAGGAGAATGAGTGGGGATGGTGAAATCTAAACTGGTGGTAAAAGGAGTTTCCTCAGGTGCGTTGCCAAATGGGTCCACAACGGCTGCGTGGGTCCGTTTTTGGAAGGAAGCAAGCTGCCCTCTATTGGCTTGAAGACGAATTTTGGCCCTTACTGCAGACGAGGGATTAAGTGTTTGAATCTGACATTATCTCTTTGTCAGAAAAAGCAGATATATGTCTTTTTATAGGCTGCCACATTGATGTATTGGGTCTGGCTGAGATGGAGTTAATACTCCCCACAGCAGCCCTCATAGCACTGTGCCCTGCATCAGTAGCTAGAAAGGTGTTGATAGCACACCAGTGTTTTGGCTACTGCTGAGCAGTGCTGGCACAGCATCAAGGCTGTCTCCCCAACATTTTTGCCCTCCCCTCAATGGCAGGCTGGGGCAGGGCAAGATCTTGGGAGGGGACACAATCAGGACAGCTGACCTAAACTAACCAAACAGATATTCCATACCATATGACGTCAGCTCAGATATAAAAGCTAAGTAAAGGGAGACAGAGTGGGGGGCATTTTGTCTTCCGGAGCAACCACTACGCGTACTGAAGCCCTGCTTCCCGAGAAGTGGCTAGACATCGCCTGCTGATGGGAAGTAGAGAATAACATCATTTGTTTTTTTTCTTTGCTTTCGCACGCGCGACCTTTGCTATCACTGTATTAAACTGTCCTTATCTTGACCCGCGAGCCTTCTGTTATATTTTCTTCCCCCCCAGCTGAGGAGGGGGAGTGATAGAGCGGCTTTGGTGGGCATCTGGCATCCAACCAGGGTCAACCCACCACAATTGAGAAGTGGTGTGAAATTTGGCAAAAGATAAATAAACAATTACACACCATTTAAAATATTTCTCTGATTTTTCAGCCTTGTTGGAAGAGTGATAAAGAAATACAAAGATTTGAATTTTCATTTAGGAGGATTTTCTATTGCCTGCACTTCTGTATTAATTTTATCGGTGTGGATAGGAATCCAGGAACATGAGCAAAATTTAGAGAGTGAATACGGTGCTGGGCTAGTAAACGTATACAAGTGTATGAGCGCTGCTGGTAGTGATTACATACAGTACGAGAGTAAACCTGAGCACAAAACAAATCTGGGGACATCAGGAACTGGGACTTTTTCATGCTCTGAACTCTATTTCAGTAATTTACCGTACTTGTTGCTTCAAATCTCCTCCCTGTGAGCAGAACTTCCTGCTAAGTCCAGACTCTGGGTGACAGCATTAGGTGACATCCCCGCTGAATATCGCAGCAGCTGGTACCTCTGCAAATGTTATGTGAAATCTTCACATTCATTGATCTTTGTAGAGGAAGCCACAATTTACAGGAGTTTACAGAGGCTTGCTAAGCAAGCAGAAGTGCTAGGCTAAAGTGTTTGTGTGCATCATGTATTCCAAGTCCAGTTAATATTACTGTTTGATTCAGCTTTATGCTCCTATAACATATACTCTTTCCTTCAAATCTTGATCTGTTACGCTGGTGGAAAACCCAGGCACTGAAGTGAGTAAATAAATGAATCACATTATCATGTCCAAAGGCATAATGAACCTACATTATCCCATTATGCCCCATGTTTCTCTCATGATTTGAGGTAATCTTTAGCAGTAGGAAAAGGTCTGTTCGAGTATGTTTCTATCTGTACCTGCCCATACTTCTTCTCTGGATGACAGACAGTAACCAAACTACCTGGATTAGCCAAGAGAGTTTTGGGATTTAGATTACTGCTCTGGCAGCTTGAGAAATGTCTTTAGGACTCTGAAGAGATGAAACATGCCCCCTGCATAATCCGAGGTAAAGGGCAGATTCCTGAACAAAGGAGAAATGCTCCAGCTGCTTTGTTTTTGTTTAAAATGGTCACCTTACCTTGATAACTATGCTTACCTGTCAGTAACTGTCTGGGATGCTTTTTTGGCTGCTAATTTTCTGGGTATTTTGTTTTGTTTATATTTGGTGTTAGGGTGGGTTTTTTTCTCCTAAAATTTCCTTGCAAACTGATATTGCCCGGGAAAGTGTGGTGAGGGGGCTGGGAAAGATACAGAAGAATCATAATTAGAGGCAGGCTCAGGGTTTATTGACAAATGCTATGTTTCAAGTGTATAACATGCAGTCCTCACTAAAATGTTGTTGTCTTATGCACCTAAATTACTTGCAAGTATTGCACAGTTGGAAGTAGTTGTTGCTATAGAAGCACTGGAGCTGCTGACAGTGCTGGCAGCAGGAACAGCAGCAACAGCAGAAGGTACATGATTATCTTATGGGTTTGGGAATGAACGTTTGTATTTTATATCCTATTGCTTCTCATTGCATTGGGAAAACAATGGCTTATTAAAAAAAGAAAACGAAAGAGAAAAGAAAAAAGAAAAGAAAAGAGTCTTACTTATATTGATTTTTTATTTTTGGATTTACAATTTTGGTTTTAACTCATCTCAGGTGCATCAAATTAGTGGAACTTGCAAAATGAGGACAGGGTGGTACTCATAAAGGTTTGGGTTTTCTCAAAACTGTTTAAAAATAGCTGCCAAATAATTCTGAAAAAGATGACAGTCAAACAGTCCCGACAGGAACTGTAAGAGGCAGTAGCTGTGGTGGGGCCGTGGGGGAAAAAAGGGAATAAAGAAGCCTCTACAACAGTGAGGACAACTGCCTTCAGTCATAAAGGCAGTTTACGGATGGATCTGTGTATATACAAGAACTCGCAGAGAAAAATCACTCTTTACTTTGTAGTCTTATGCCATGACTGCCTCAGAAATGATGCCTTTTATGTAGGGGAAATCAGTGTTCAACAGCTTTAAATGCTCGTCTTGAAGAGAGGAGTATTGCATGTCAGCAGGGATGAGTGGGAACAGTACCCCACAGGAGCAGATGAGATCCTGTGTTTCCTCTCCAGATTTCAAGAAACAGTCCAAGGAAGCCACTCTCTGCTCTCCCACTACATGTAAAGCAGGAAGGTGCTCTCCTTCCCCCAAAATTTGTTATGGTCTTTACTTTGTGGCTGTCAGTCCTCTTCTGCGCTGCTGCATCCAGCCAACCGCCTCTCTGCTCCACCTCCCTGGCCCATCTCTTTAGGGCAGAGCTTCTGCCCAGCGTGCTGGGGTAAGCAGGATCCCTGTGTGGCACTGCTCTCACTTTTTATTTCCGTAGGGTGTGAGCAAGAGAGGGCAGTGGGAAGGACTCTCTTGTCTCCTGCTATCCAGGTCGGAAGGACTTTTCCTTCTTTCTGTCCTGTACAGCTAAGGAGGAGCCCCAGCCTGAGAGCAGTCTGTGTGCACACCCAGTTTTGGGGCACTGCACACAGCAGGAGAAACCAATGAGCATTTAGCGAGAGTACTGAGGAATTCACAGTTCCACAGATTAGAGTCTGTTCCTAATTTCTGATTTAACAATAATGTTTGAAAGGATCCAAAATGCTGTGCATTTGCTCTTCATTAGTTTCAAACAGTGAAGCATTAGTGTCAGTCAGAATTTCATGCTTCTTGTCTCTTTTTTTGAGTAACCATAATCTGAGAATGGAGATACTGTGAATACTGAGTCTGAACAAAAGCCCATCCAGAACAACAGCCTCAGAGTAAGCTCAGGGTAAGCAGATAGTGATCATTCTGTTGTATGTTCTCCTAGCCTCAAGCCATCTGTGGCCCAGGAAATTTTTAAGCAAGAGGTGATGGTTTTGTATTTAGTAGACCCAGACTGAGTATTCTTCCATAATGTTCTCCAGAGGATTTCCAAACCCGTGTAAATGTTTGAATCCACAATGCTGCAAGCAGGTCCAAGGCTTCAGTATGTGCTGTGGGACAAAATGGTGCCTCCTGTTTGTCTGAGCCTGCTGACTGCAGGGAGGCATTTATTTGATGCCTCCTAGTTTTTGTGGCAGAGACAAAAATCTCATGACGTAAGTCATGCTTGTGGTGAACTCTATAGCAAAGAGTTAGAAAAGATAATGATCTGAGGGTTTTGTGTAGTGGAAGATGATTTGGTACTTGTATGTATCTTAACTGTGTATATACTGTGTATATCTGTGTATATCTGAACTGTATATATCCGAACTGTGATGGACTTTGCCATTACCAGAAAACCTTGAAGGTGGCTCCAAATAAATCTAACCCCTGTGTTTCAGAACACCTTAATCTTGCATCCTGACAAACATTGCCATACATAGCTCTGTATAGATAAGATGGGAACTAAAGGCTACTGAAGTTTATCAAACCTTTTTTCCATCCATGAAATCCTAAATAAGCTTAGTATAGAAAAGTGGTTTAAGGTATCTTAGTTTCATTCTGTGAGTGGCTTGCAGGGGTTAAATGACAGAAAATACCTTTTGAAAATACTTTTCATTAGAGGAAAATATACCCAAGATTAATTTTTGCCCCCCCCCCCCTTTTTCCCATTTGAACCTGCCTAAACAAGGATTCATTATTGTTAATGGGATTTTCTTTTTCTTTAGTGTCACTAAATAAACTCTACTTGGATAGCAACAACAACAACAAAAAATGGAGCCAGAAGGGACAATCCTATTCTAGTGGAGGATATCACTAATGTAAATAGTCTGCTTGAAAATATTATATATCTTTTTCAAACTATTAGAAACACTGTAAGCATTCTAGATATTATCCCATGCAGCTAACAAAGTGCCTAGGAAAAGAATGAATTTGTTTAAAAAAGGCATTTGCTAAAGCAGAAAAAAAAGCTCCTTATACATAATAATAAAAATGAAGCTTCTAAGTGAATAGTACACAGCTCATTAGAAAGAATAAACTCCCAGTGTCCCTGAAGGTGAAATACAATAGAATGTAGTCTATTTAAAACTCCATTCAATGAATATGACTTTTGCATACTAAAGCAAATCATATTTCATAACACAATGGATTATTTTAAATGACTCATTTTTTACTATTTAATGTTCTTATTATATAAGCTGCATTTTCCATCAAACCATCTTTAAGAAATCATATTTTTGTAAATGTGGTTTACTAAGGAGTGCATTTAAAAAAATGAATCATCAGGCAGTAGTGAGACTTCTCTATTGTTTATTGAACATATAAATATTTGTGATGTATTTAAGGTATAAAGTTCCCCTGTAGTATGCTGTAGTTATTTACAGCTGCCCTGTTAAAAGACAAGTATTTCAAAGTTGTGTACAGAAGCCTTTGGCAAACAGTGGGTTATGTGGAAAAATACTGACATACCAATATGCCAATACTTAACTGAATTTCTATGATTTTTACAAGGTGTTGTCTTTTTAAACACTTATCCTGGACCATTTTCTTCAGCTTTGCTTTCAAGCCACCCATATGTTCAGAGGACTTAGAAGATGAGGTGACTCCAAGTCAAAGAATAACATTTTCATTTGAAGTCAGGTAGAGCAGTACATGAATTTTGTAGTTGGTCTACAGCATGGAAGGAAGAGTGTCTTCATGTCCATCATAACAGCATAAAAGGACGACCCTTCCTGAAAGTGAAGTGCTTGGTAACCAGTAGTTTGCACCCCGTTCAGAATTCCTATTCCTATAGCATTGTTAACAAGATCACAGCAAAACAGCTGAGGCTTTTCTTCAGTGTTGCCAGCCAGAAGTGATTGAAGGTGTCTAAAGGCACAGCCCCTACTGACAGGTGGGTGAGCAGTGCAAGGTTAGAAGGTAAGGCGGAGGTCCTCAGTTTCAAAAGTCTCCTCCAGTTGACGAACAGTAGCCAATGCTGACTGTGCCAGTATACAGTGTGTATTTGCTGCTCATTTGATTTGCAGTTCAGACTAGTCTACACGACGTGTACCATGAGTATGGGTTTGTGACACATTTGAGGAGACTGTTCTATGTAAGCAAGAACTGTGTTCGTTGTGGCCAGACTTCGAGGTCACTTCTGCTGTTCTGCTTGAAGACAGATGAAGTTGCAGCTACATTTGGCTATCAACACAGAAGACCATTCTTAATCAACCAGAAGCTGAGATGCATAGGAATAGCAAACTTAGTATTTTTTGAATATTTAATGGCATTTGCATTTCTGTATTTCCATCTCGTCTGACTTCTTTTGTTTGTCTCTGAACAGTTCAGACTTACACAAAGAGGCTTTGGATTAAGAAACACACATTCTAAGACCTACCTTGGATAACAATGGGATACAACTATAATTCAATGAGAAGACATACCATTTATTAACTTTGTTGGTAGTGTGGGAATTTTACTGAGTGTCCAGGTGTGGTGATTGGGCAGAAGTGTTCTTCAATAATTCTGGCAAGTTTTCCCTGGTAAGAAAACTGTGACCTTTCCCTTTTAACATTATTGAAGTCTAAGTCACTTGCAAGTTGAATTACTTCAAAAAGCTCTAGACTGTGTTATGAGCTTAAACAAACACAGAAAAGAACCATTTTCACCTAGCCTAGGAGGGGCTGTACACCTCAGCAATGGTCACAGATGGGTGTGTGATGTGTCAATGAACAGAGGATTCTCAGTTAACCAATTCTTAGGTAGTATTAAAGGTGTTTTATCTTCAAAGTCCCATCTTATGTAGTTACAGCTACCTCAAACACCTTTTCTTTCTTTCTACTGTAAAACACAGCCATCTTGAGAAGAAAATGGACAACTGCTGTTAATGGTGGGTGCTTGGCTTTCCTATGTGCTTTCCTTAGTTTTGACTTGTCAGAGCTTATGGTCAGTGATTTCCACATTTTCTGTCCCAGTCTGCTTTATATGCTGCTGTAGGTAGGAGATTTGACTGAACAGTATGATACAAGAATGAGCTAAGAGGAGAAGTGGTTTTAAATCTGGAGAAAGTTACGGTTTGAGTGTGTATGTTTTACAGGCACTACAATGCATATTGTGTATTAAAATGCAAACTGTGTATTTTAATGCACAATATGCTTCCATATTGTAAAGAACTCAACAGTGGATGCTTGAAAGGTTTTGACTTTGATGCAATCTTATGAAAACCGCTTCTTTTTTTTAATGTAACAGTGGTGAGCTGGCTGAACACAAGGACTCTGGTGTCCCGTTTCTTTGTGGAAAAGGTACCTATTTTATGTTCTTTGATGCTCTTCCCCACCAGCAAACCAAAGATGACATTGAACATTCTTTCAGATGGCAGCACATTGTCTGTTCCTACTTAGAGCTTAGACATTTCTTCTCATGATACCAGAAATAGTGTCCATCTCTGGTAACAATAATGATAAGATTTGGAAGAAAATGCCTTTCCACTAGGCATTGGACTAAGTCCCACTTAATGTCACAGGTCACACTGACTATCATATTGTTGGCTGTCACCCAGCCACTAACAGTACAGCCTGCCCACTGTGGTTGTAAAACTAATACACAACATTTTATTTTTTTCTGGAAAAGTGGTAGGGGTTCCCAATATTGTAAAATTTTCATTCTTAATAGTTTTAATTGAAGCAAGATTGTAGGAATACTGAAATTTCTAAAAGAACCTATTTCAGGAGAATAAAAAAAAAGAGGGAATGGTGGAGATCTCTTTTGTTTTTAATTTTTTATTACCAAAATTTCACTTAGAATGGGAAGAGAGTATATTCCCCTCAGTTTATTATGGGAACAGTGGCAATATTCAAACATAGGCAAATATTGGAATAATGTCTTAAAAAGGGTGAGAGAAAGAAAAGTTATGGAAATTATGTGTTTTCAGTTACCTTTATTGTTTGCAACTATCATTTATATGCTAAATGCACTCCTAGGTATTTGCTAACCTTATCTGGTAAGCTTGTGGGCTATGCAGTAAGTGTAATTTGTTAGGCATCATTCATATCTTTAACAGTCCAAATCTCTGGTCACCATCAAGGAGCTGCTATTTGGGCTGTTCTTTTATCTGTTTTTTAAGTCATTGTATTTCACTGGAAAATAAGTGTGAAATTTTCTCCTGTGAACAGTCTGTGTGAGATATGGCTAAAACTCAACTAAAATTCATGACCATTTATTACAATCTCTTGTAACTTACATGTTTAGCACTGGATGTTTTCAGTTCATTCCCTTATCCAAAGGGTAGTCACGTGCCACAGTAAGATGACATGTCTGGCTGAGTTGAAGGGAGAGTGTGTGTGGTTTGGATATAAAATTGTGTGTCTATCTTTTGCGTGTAAAACATTATCTGCAGTTTCTTTACCAGTCTACACTACGTGCATCTCCATGCCACACGACTGAACTAGCAGACTGCTAGCAGAGCTATGTGACATCAGGCTAGTCCCAGTGCTACAGGCAGGACAGCAATGTTAGTGTGGTATTCTTCCCAAATTAATAAGCCTGGTGTTGGTTTAGAGGTCCTGCGTAACTCATTTGTGACTCCCTGTGTGTGACTAATGCAGCCACTATTTTCACACCACATTGCATACTACTGAATTTCTAACATATAAACTTGAACACATCTAACTGTCATATGTATATATTCAGAGGCTTACTTACACAGACTGCACAGAGAAAGGGAAAGCAGAGCTGTTGGAGGTGTCTGCTCCATTTCGGTACACCAGGGCACAGTGTGGATTTTAGGAATTGGACACGTTGAGGTGGGTAGAAACCTGCCCAGCAAACAGGTTTGCTACTGATTTCAGGGACTGTGTGCTTGGGCTAAAAGAGTTTGAGTTGGTAAGCTGTAGTCAGCTGCTTGGAGCTGCCTGTCCCTGTTAGAGCTTGTATATAAAAGGGGTTTGGGACCAGAATGTTTAGTAAATATTTAATTAACTGAAATGTTATTAGAGTGCAATGAATAACTGCAACTTAACTTTTAGCTTCCACTCCTGTCACTCCCTCTGCAGTGTGGGAGATGCAAATTGGGATAAGGAGCCATGCAATTTTTGTCAGCGAGACTAGCTGTGATTTTTAAATATATTGTCTACACCCTAAGGCGAGCCTATAAAAACTTGAACGTGAAATCATTACACTGTTTTGTCATGCCCAAATGACAATAACAACCATGAAACCTTTTCTGTAAAATGCCTTTACATAGGCTAACTTGATTTGCAATGATTTAAATACTGAAACAAATTCCCTCTATTTCCATCTTGCATTTAAACAAAATGACAGCATATTGGCACCATCACTGCCTCATCTTACCATAAATCAGCAGAAATGAACAATCTGTCAAGTTCCTTATCTGTGCTCTTTTTAGTCTTGTACAGTATGTGCAGCTCCAGAAGAAAAAAAATCATAAATACTTCTGTGTTCCTTCCCTGTTTGCCTGCTTTTAGTGTCCTTGTTATAGCTAAAGCCCTAGTAACCTAGAGAAACCTCATGGGTAGATGAGTGGTCTTACTGGTGAAGAAAAAACTGGAAAAGTAAAGCAGTAATGGTAATGTTCATCTGACAGTATTGGTAATGAATAAGTATCATGTATTTGACTGAAGACGCTTCCTAGAAGAAATGGTGTTATAAAGCTCAGCTCACGCCAGAACAAGACACAAAACAGTTTTTCTGTGGGATGACCACTGGCCAGTCTTGCGAATAAAGAATAAGACTCTTCTCTCTGAATATTCCTGTTGTTTTCAACAGAAAATATGCAGGAAGCAATGAGGTAATGCGTTGTGCCAAGAATCTGGTCAAGTGAGAATATATGATTCAGTCAAAAAGCTCACTTATAAATTGAATTTGAATTTAGATTTACCTAGGCTGTTTAGATTTACAAAATTACTTAGGCTGATTTAGATACAGATGAGTCAAAGATGACTTGCACAGCATTGAGTAGCGTATAAACCATATGTATTGATGGATAGCTTCTATTAATAAATGGATGCAGGGTTTTGTTTTCCATGATGATATTTGCATAAGATACAGTGCTTTAAATAGAAAAGATGTAGTACTGAATTTTGCATATAAATAAACATATAATCTCTATGTAAAATTAACCGAAAAATCTTCTTATATGAAGTAGTCTATCACATCTAGAGTAATAATGTCTTCTATTGCCTTTGTTGAGATGTTCACAATGTGACTCTAAGGTGGCTGTTCAAATAATCATGAGGATGAAGCCTCATGCTTTCCAGGTAGCAGTAAGTATGCTTGGCCTTCTTTTTTATTTTTTTTAAGTCAGTGGAGATGAACAACAACAAGCATAAAGTAATCAAGGTAGCTATTATTCCTGAATTCAAATGGGAGGTATAAAACAGATCCAGGCTCTGTCTGTACCAATGTGAAAGTGGCAGAATAGAGGTAAGCAAATTACAGGAAGATAAAGAGAGCAAAGGGAGAAAGTGAGAGACATTTTGCAATTGATTTTAGCATTTCTTCGCAATAGGTTGCCCTTCTAAAATATATTTGAATTACATCAGAATGTCTGAATCTTTGACTTTTCTGCTTATTATTTATTCTCTGATAATTGGAGAGTATGGTTCTTAACATACTACTTTTATCTGGTTTATACGTGATACACTTCCAACTGTCCCATTTTGCTGCATGCAAAACCTACAATGTAGCACAGTTAAAATGATTGTGCTGTATGGAGTTATGCTGTTGTAGAGGGCTACTCTGTACATGCTGTGGCAAAGTGGGAGAAGAGAGTCTATAGTTCCAGGACACTGTAGGAAGAGGGGCTGCCGTAAGTTAATTGTATAGAATTGCTGATAGAAAACATGGTGTTTGTTAGTCATGGCAAGAAGGAATATAGCAATTTGTCTCTTCCAGGGTCACATGGGGGCACAGAAAGGCACTGAAGATTCAGACTAACATCTGAAAATATCAGATGATGTATTGAGTTTGCATAGCAAGGCTTTGGTAGTGGGTGGTGCTACAGGGGTGGCTTCTGTGAGAAGCTGCTAGAAGTTTCCCCCATGTTCAACAGAGCCAAAGCCAGCCGGCTCCAAGACGGACCCACCACCGGCCAAGGCCAAGCCCATTAGCAGAGTGTTAGAGCCTCTGGGATAAAGTATTCAAGAAGGGGGGGAAAAGAACCTGTGTAACAGCAACTGCAGCTGAAGAGAGGAGTGAGAATATGTGAGAGAAACAGCCCTGCAGACCCCCAGGTCAGTGCAGAAGGAGGGGGAGGAGATGTTCCAGGAGCCGGAGCAGATATTTCCCCCACAGCCCCTGGTGAAGACCCTGGTGAGGCAGGCTGTCCCCCTGCAGCCCAGGGAGGTCCACGATGGAGCAGATCTCCACCTGCACCCTGAGGAGGACCCTACACTGGAGCAGGTGGGTGCCCGAAGGAGGCTGTCACCCCGTGGGAAGCCTGTGCTGAAGCAGGCTCCTGGCAGGACTTGCGGCCCCATAGAGAGAGGAGCCCACGGTGGAGCAGGTTTTCTGGCAGGACTTGTGACCCCGCGGGGGACCCATGCTGGAGCAGTTTGTGCCTGAAGGACTGCAGCCCATGGAAGGGACCCACACTGGAGCAGTTCCTGAAGAACTGCAGCCCGTGGGAAGGACCCAGGTTGGAGAAGTTCATGGAGAACTGTCTCCCATGGAAGGCACCCCATGCTGGAGCAGGGGAAGCGTGCAAGGAGTCCTCCCCCTGAGGAGGAAGGAGTGGCAGAGCCAACGTGTGATGAACTGACTGCAACCCCCATTACCTGTCCCCCTGAACTGCTTGGGGGGAGAAGGAGGGAAAGAATTTGGGAGTGAAGCTGTACCCAGGAAGAAGGGAGGGGTGGGAGGAAGGTGGTTTTTAAGATTTGGTTTTATTTGTCATTATCCTACTCTGATTTGATTGGTGATAAATTAAATTAATTTTCCCTAAGTGAAGTCTGTTTTGCCTGTGTTTTGCCTGTGATGGTGATTGATCCCTCCCTGTCCTTATCTTAACCCACGAGCCTTTTGTTCTATTTTCTCTCCCCTGTCCAGCTGAGGAGGGAGAGTGATAGAGCAGCTTTGGGGGGGACCTGGCACCCAGCTGGGGTCAACCCACCACAGATGAATAGGTCAGTTGGGACGCTTAACAGTAAAGAGAATTTCTTCTCTATTGTAAAAAAACAAAACACCAAAGTTGTGAATTTCAGCTTATGAATGCAAGTAGCAGTCTAGCACATATGTATCTAGAATGAGCAAAGAAATGGTCAAAGAATCAACAAGTGCAGTAATAAACACATGGACAGGTAAGGAATCAGTATCTTACAGGAAATGGTCAACCTGGTGAAATGGTGTAGGAACTCACTTGTGTGAGTGAGTTCAGGAACTCACTAGCATGTGCAGGAACTCACTAGTGTGTTTACCTATTGTTAAACTTTAGCCTTTCTTTTTCCCCTTCCTCTCCCTCTCTTTTCCCCTATTCCTTTTCCCTTCCCTTTTCCCCTCAACCATTCCCCTTCCCTTTCCATTTCTCCATTCTATGTTTTTTAATATACTTAAAAGACTGGAAGATCTGTTGGCTCCATTTTTCTTTGGAATAAATATGTTGGTTTTTTCCTTTACATCAAAATGCTTTCTTTTCTCATCTCGTATATGGAAGTGACTTTGCATTATGTGAAACCCTCAGTAGTGTTGCAGGTTCTGACAATCCTTAAGAGTAACATACTGGAAATAATTTGCACATAGGCTGGTGACCAGTGTCAGTCCCATGTCTTACCAAATGGCTCCACTATTCATGCCTTATGCAACTTATAGTGGAAAAGCTACAAGGATACTTACTGTAGTGTCAAGTATAATATGCAATGTACAAAAGCTGTAAGAGGAAAAAGCAATGCAGAAAAGTATAAAGTGACAAAGCACTAAGCTAATCCTACAAAGATCTTGACTGTCATGCAGTAAACTTTCCAAATACTTACTTGGGAGGCACAGAGAAAGGTTTATTAATGGTTCATCATCCTGCCAACACTGCCTACGGTTCTCATATGCAAACATTACTGTTTGGGGAGGGAGTGGGTGGGATTTTCCATGCATTAGATTGTAGCCATGAAAATGACAGTATTTTTCCAGAGGAATTGAAGCATTACCAAGCAAGACAATGATTGATGGTGTCTTTAACAGTCTAAGAACACTGCCTGCTTTTCTTACAAATATGTTGCATGTATATGAAGAAGAAAAAAAGGGTGGGAAAAGACTTATAGCACTCAAAAAATGCTGCTCACAGCGTTCAGTTGATTTTACTAATTATCATTTTTGCAAACCACTTGTTTGATTTCCCTTTTTTATTTTCAAATCATTATACCATTTCTAGAAAGCAAAATTACTGCTTTGTAATGTATGTGACATAATTAACTGGCTACATTAATGTTTGTGGCAGAGGCACTTCTGAAGTTTTAAAGCATTCTGAGAGTTAAAAAGATGTTGCTAAAGTTGGCAACAACAAACTGATTTTCTGTCAATACAATAAAAAGGAGATTGCCTACACTTCCTGTGTCTGATCAGCTCCAGACAGCAGAGACATGCATATAGGGTGATGTATGGCAGAGGACTGTGCAAAGAGCAGTGCAGCATTATAACTAATTTACAGTCTTGAAAGTAGAAGTGAGTAGAAAAAAATGCTACATGGCAGATGGTTAAATCTCCTTGGCAGAAAGGAGAATTTTAGGGAGGAGAGTTTAAGTATGGGATAGATTTATTTTCTCAGACCTAGTAATGGCATATTACTTGGCAAATGAGTATTTTTTTTAAGAAAAATTGTATATGTTTCATAGCAAATGTTATATTAATCCTTTCTGAGACAGGTGACTAGGAAATCAAGGTCAAAAGATAAGATCTTTCAAGGAATAGTTTTTAAATGTGTGAACTTAGTGTATATGTTTCCCTTCCAAGCTGCAAAAATATTTTAGTGAGACACTACTAAGATTGTCTCTGGAATCACAGAATGGTTGAGGCTGGGAGGGATCTCTGAACATTATCTGGTCCAACCCCCTGCTCAAGTAGGGTCACCTAGAGCT
This sequence comes from Buteo buteo, assembly GCF_964188355.1. Lineage (NCBI taxonomy): Eukaryota > Metazoa > Chordata > Aves > Accipitriformes > Accipitridae > Buteo > Buteo buteo. The sequence continues at coordinate 27,224,447 of NC_134179.1, forward strand.
GGCTGCTCAGGACTATGTCCAGATGGCTTTTGAATATCTCCAAGGAGGGAGACTCCACAGCCTCTCTCAGCAACCTGTGCTAGTGTTTGGTCACCCTCACAGTAAAAAAGTGCTTCCTGATGTTCTGAGAAGACCTCCTGTCTTTCAGCTTGTGCCCATCACCTCTGGTCCTGTCACTAGGCACCACTGAAAAGAACCTGTCTCCATCTCCTTTACACCCTCCCTTCAGATATTGATATATATTGATGACATCCTCCTTGAGCCTTCTATTCCCCAGGCTGAAGAGTTCCAGCTCTCTCAGCCTCTCCTCTTATGAGAGCCTACAGTCCCTTAATCGTCTTTGTGGCCCTTCACTGGACTCTCCCCTGTATGTCTATGTCCCTCTTGTTCTGAGGAGCCCAGAACTGAATGGCCTTATGTGGCCTTACCATTGTTGATTAGAGGGGAAGGATCACCTCCTTCAACCGGCTGGCAGCACCCCTCCTAATGGAGCCCAGGATACCATTAGCCTTCTTTGTGGCAAGGGCACACTGCTGGCTCATGTTTAACCTGGTGTCCACCAGGACGCCCAGATCCTTTTCAACCAAGCTGCTTTCCAGCTGGTTGGCCCTCAGCATGTACTGGTGCCTGGGGCTGCTCTTCCCCAGGTGCAGGCTTTGCACTTCCTCTTATTGAACTTCATGAGGCTCCTGTCAGCCCATTTCTCCAGCCTGTCAAGGTCCCTCTGGATGCCAGTATGACCATCTGGTGTATCAGCCACTCACAGTCTTTTGTCAGCAGCAAACTTGCTGAGGGTACTCTGCCCCACCATCCAGATCATTAATGAAGGTGTAAAACAGGATTGGATGCAGTATTGATCCCTGGGGTACACCACTACTCACTGGCCTCCAACTAGACTTTGTGCCACTGTTCACCACCCTCCGGGCCCAGCCATTCAGCCAGTTTTCAATCCACCTCACTGTCTCCTCCAGCCCATACAGCTTCTCTATGAAGATCTTTCTGGAGACAGCGTTGAAAGCCTTACTAAGTACAAGGTAGATGGTTCAGCTGCATCCTGGTAGGGATGACCTTGGTCAGTGGCAGCTTAAAAGGTGAGGATTCAGCTGTGCCATTGATGGAGAGGAGCTGTGTAGCAATATACCCCTCTTCACCACAGCGGAGAGTGGGTAGTCACCTGGGCAATGCCAGCCAAAGTAGTTGTGAGGTGGCAGGGAGTGCGTGGATAATCCACCCCAGAAAAATACCTCTGTCTGCTGCTCAGGACTTTAACTTGGGAGCTGTTGATTGTATGTCTTCCTGGCAGCCAGCATAGTAGTGCCTGAGCAATATTAGTGCTGATTTACAAGGACCATAAAAGCAGAATAAAAGTAATCCCCAAGATGGTGGTAATGAAGAGACAGCTCCTAAAACCAAATTCTTCTTCTCACCTTCTGTACTTTATCATCCTTTTAAAAAAATTACAAATCAACAACATTTCTGGTTTCTTTCCTTCTCCTTTTCCTTCTCTCTTCTTTATGCTGCCCTTCTCACCATTATATATTTATTAACTTTTCCTTTTTTTACTTCTCTATCAGTCAGTTGTTTCCATAGTCTCTTAGACTATAAATTTCCCCATATTCCATTTAACCTTTATGTAGAGCTCACCACTTTATTAAGGCATGAATTTTTTTCAGCACCTATACCACTGTAAATCATAAGTCATTCCTCTGGAGTCAGCGGAGTGACACTACTGTAAAACAGATTCAACTGGGAGAATCAGAGATCCTAACATTTACAATGGACCTATGATAAAAATTTAGCCTTTGAATATTGATTCAGAGAGGTTAATAAGATTTACAAGATTAAGACACCAGGGCTGTCAGAGTGACATTAGGATAATTCATTTAAAAAGAAAAGAGTTGAGCAGATGGTTAAAAAAACACGAAAACAAATCAACAATTATTTTATCAATTATGGTTATGCTAAAAATCCTAATTTTTCTAACCTTAGCGTGGGTTCCCTGTATTTCAGTTGCCAGGGGAAGGGTGAATACATTCAGATGTAAGGTATCACTGCTCTGAGGTTTCCAGGATAAGTCTAGCTCTGTGCCTTTTCCAACTTCCCTTTGCAGCTTGCCACTGCAGCAATATGGTTTAGTGTGCACTGGAAGTGAGTGTGGTTTTATTATTTTGTGCTTTTCTACATCGTGTTTAAGACCACAAATAAGCCCTCAAGTCAATTGCAATTAGAACTGCATGAAGAACAGTGTGTTTCTGGTTGATCAAAGAGAGGGGGTAAATCCTGACTGTCTCACATTATTTTCTTCAGTCCACTTAAAAACATCGCTTGTTTAGTACTGTGGTTGCTGAACTGTCCTTGCTTTAGTGTTCAAAGGCGCACATTTTTTGAACTGGAAAAAATGCTTTGAAGCAAAAAAACTGTCTAGATTTTTGTCATGACTAAGGCAAGTTCTGGAAGATGATTATTCTGTGAGGATTCAGAGACTCAGAGTTAATGTTGCCAACCAGGATGAAAAGTACTTTCCTCACAGAAGTATTTCAGGTACCTTCTAGAAAGGCACCTCATCTCATTCATGCAGACACTCCTCATGCCACACACATATTTGACCTAAGACTTTTTAACAAACTTAGGATATGTGAGTCAGGATTAGGGCATTGTCTATACTGAGGTTTATGCTGACTTCCTATCCTCAATATAAAATAAATAATAAATAAATAAACCCATAAAATAATGGGCTAAAATGCCTGTTTCCCCCCTTTTCTTTTACATAACTAAATTAAAACTCTCCATTAGCCTGCCAATTGTTTTTCTTTCTCCCTAGAAGAAAAGCTGGAAATCCAGTTGCAGAAACAAAGGAATATGGCTACAGAAATACATCCGCAGACAATTCTAAGAAATTATCTTTAGTTGGTTTTGTGCCAGCCATCTTAACTACATGTTTTCTGCTATAGGCCCAGTTTCCCTGCTAGACCACTGCACAGGTAAAAATATGTATTTGTAGGACACTGAAGAGTAAATTTCCCCAATGCATCACAATTACAGAAACATCTGTGCAAAACAGCTTTGATCCAGTTCACTGTGAAAATATACATCATTCATGATGGTCTAGTGACTGCAGATTTCCCTACACTGTAAAGCCAGAAACAATGGGAAATTGGTTCAAGACACACCAATAAAGAGTTTTCCTTCTGGCACCTGTACATCTCAGCTGTTGTTCCTTGCCTGTGCTATAAGGGCGTAATTCCATTTAACGTTAGAAGGGAGACAAATACATTTTACATGCATTAATGAAATCATACAGACAGCATGTAAACACAGGCAGGAAAAGCATCTGAAAAGGTCAATTGAATAAAACTGGGTTGGACACATGAGCCAGTTTTGGTAAAATGAAAATCACTTTATGCTTCTACTCAGGTCTTGAGCCAAACCTCAGTTGGACCTTGTTTGAAAAGTTTCTGATAATTTACCATTCCCCCCCTGCTTTGTACAAATTGGTTCAGGCTGGGTAGGGAAACAAAATGCCAACATTTAATGAAAAACCTTATTTTAGCTGAAGTAAATAAAGGTGAGTTTTTTGTGATTCCTAACTGTCTCTTTCTGCCCCTAGAAACTTTTGTATCTGCAGTTTCAGCCAAATCTGCCCATTTCAACCAAATTTGACAGATTGGCTGTAGGATCTTACTGTCAGTGATATCTCTCACTCTCATTGAAATATGTGATTTAATAGATATAAGAGGCCTTACTGATGTCCCTTTTAAGAGAAATGCTACCACATGAACTAATCCCTTCTTAGATACTAGAGAATCCACAACTGCAAGAGACTCAATAAATACCCCATCTATGGAGAATCTTATTGGAGCACCAATTAGCTACTAGAAGATCAAGCCATGAAAGTCATTAGAAATCAGGTTTCATTAATTTTCTAAACTTGGAATTCCTTATTATGAAATATCAAGGCTAGTTTCATAAAGGTAAACTTTTATATTACACTAAAATCCAGCTGAAGACACATTAGCTGAACAGATAATCACTTTAATTTTCTGTTGCAGGTAGAGAAAACACAGCAGTTGTAGGCTCTGGGCATTTCTTTCCTTCAAGCTTTATTTGTAAAGCACATAAACACAGGGGCAGGTAAAAACAAAATGATGGCCCTGAAGGGTGATTTTGATATATTGTTCCATGGATCAACATGTTTATTAATAGCACTGCTCTGGAAGATATGGAATAGGTGTTGACAGTCACTAAAAGTATGAAATTGCTTTTCCATCTATCTATTAATCTCTCAGTCTGTCAAAGTGAATAGAAGCCTAACTGGCCTTCATATCACCAAGGGTTTTGCAGGTTTTAGATGTCTCTGTTAAAGTGTCTGTTTTCTCCCCTTTCATCCCTTCCTCTTCCAAGAGTAGCATTGCTGCCTGGAGGACAAAATTTGGTTATCTTTGGTTAGATGTGCTGCAGGTTGGTGATGTATATAAGGAGGTAGGCAAAGCTGACGTTGTCATTCAGTTGTCATTAGACCTTATTTACAGGAAAGGGTGAAGATCAACCAGTCTGTCTCAAAATGCAATAGGCAAGATGACCCTGCAGAATTTCTCTCATTAGAAGTGAGCTGCAAGTATGTATCTTACTGCTTAATTCATTCACTTATAACCATTCTATTAGTAAACAGACCATTTTAAATCGCCCCCCGCCCCCCCCCCCCCCAATATTAATTTCAGAAAACTGCAGCATGAGAGAGGTGGATGATTATATTCCTAATTAAAACACAAATACAGTAATTACAGTTTATATGCCATTATCCTGAATCTACACAGGATGACTTTAAACAGCAAAACAGCCATTAATTTTACTGTTCAAAGAAATGCTCATAATCTTTTAGAAATGTCATATAAAATATTCATTTTGAAATGCCCTACGGTGATTTCTGAATTTATTTAAAGTGGGCTGTTGATAGCTCTTTTATAAATAAGCAATTACAGTACACTAAATATATCATGGCCCATCACATTATACATTCTATAATTTCATGGATGAAAAGCCTACAGCTGATCTGCATAAATGTGGTGCGTCTAACAGCAGGTGAAGAGTTTGATTACACAGGATAATCAGTGTTATTATTTATAGTAACCATTTATACCTGTTATTTATTAAAACCCAGCAAATCAGATATTGATTTATTTAAGGAAGTTGCTGTATTGTAGGCCGAACTACACAAAAGACTATTAAACACATGTAAAATGCACTGTTACATTAGTAATTTGAAATCAGCCAAGGTCAGCAGGGAATGAGTTGTTAGTACTTGGTGGCAGTGGAGAAAGCTATATTGAGCAAGTGGCTGGGGTCTGTTGGGATCCCCCTGGACAAATATCATCACTACAAACATCATTGCCCCACTGGCAATATCAGATATCCTTGCTAGCACACTAGATGAAGAAGCCAAGGGCTGATTAACTGCTGAAAGGCTGAAACAACCTCTGATACATTTAGGTGATTTTTCTAGACCTGAGCTGAAGGATTTTCATGAGGGTTGCTTTGCACAGATTGCAATACTGCTACTTACGGTGTTCGTATTCCTTGGTCATTTAAGAGAACTGAACATTTCTTATATAACAGTGTAAATCAAAGGATAGTCTTATGGATTATTTGAGTGTAGTCATAGGACCTGGAAGATTACACACACACAGTGTTTCTGCTGGCAACGTGCGTATGTTTGCCACCTCGTCCGAGTAGCGTTATGCTTTCCCCCTCTTGCTCAGCTCCTCATACAAGTGACTGCACACAGGAGGCAGAAAGGGTCATCGCCGTGGGCACAGCAAAAGAGGTGAGGTACCCGCGGTGGATCCGTTTCCCTCTCCCTTCTGCCTCTGTGCAGGTGCTGCCAGTGTTTGCTGAAGGGGGAGAGCAAAGGGGAGACTGGCCCAGCGCTAAGCCATCGTCCCAGACAAAATGGCAGTGCTGTAGATGCTCTTCAGCAAGCTAGCTAGTTAGATTGCAGTTTTCGGTCCTTGACGATGGTGCCTGGCACTTCTTTGATGTTCCTTAGAGCGGCAGAGATCTGGGAAATGCCTGTTCTTCGAAGAAGGGAACAATGTCTCCAGAGAAAATTCAGACCTATAACTGGCAACTGGTGGGATGACAACAAGAAGTTAGTTTAAAACAACAGACGAAATATATTGAGAGGACAGCCCACCTGGAAAATCGCTTACCCTGGCAGTGCTGGCATTTTGGTGACAGTAGCAAGGCAGACCACCTAGTACTCCCAATGTATGTTTCTTAACTGAGCGTTTGAGCTTATAGCAGTGAAAATTATCTCACCATACAAACTCTCTTCCATTTCTGTGGATATACATTTCATTTTTAAAAGGATGTCAGCTCTGTGCTGAAATTACTGAGTATATATGACTAGAAAGAGGTCCACTTCCACTTCAGCTCTTCTATTTGAAAAAACCAGAACAAGTAAAGGAGTGGCTGTACAGCATAAGAATGGCCTGGAAAGGAAAATAAACCTGTTGTTTTCCTTGCAGTTTCAGGGATGGTTCCTGAGATCGTACCAACTGAGCTTGACTGAATTTCATAGGAAGATAAACTGTGTTGATATTAAACTAAACAGAAGTTTTGTGCATGCGTGCACATACTAACTACACAGAACAAAACTGTTATGTGATTTGGAAGCCATTTTCCTCTTTGCAAAATTCTGCAAGTTCTCATCATAAATTGAAATAATTGTAATTAATGCAGCCAATAGTCAAAGGTTTAAAAAATTTGGCTTATCTATGCCTTTAATTTCAAAGTAAAAAAACCTGAGAAGAAATAGATATCCTATTTCAATGCAACATAAATATGATCTAATAAAAGTCTAGTGCTAATAGAAAAAAAACCCCAACCAACTGTGTGTGAAATTCTCACCTCCTGTGAGTACTAGTGTTAGACTGTCCCAAATGTAGAAAATTAAATATATGGGAGGTGCTCACAAGTATTAAGATTAGGACTAAATATTCATGACTTTGAAGTGAAACTAGAACATTGAAATTATTGAGAACCTAAAAGTTAACATTGCTATTAATGAATACAAATGCCTTAATATATAGATAAATCTTAAATATTTTTGTGCTGAAAATCTAATAACTAGAAGTACGCAAACTGCAAATAATAAAACGGAGCAATCAAAACAGTGAACAATGATACTTCTCTTTTCTGTATGTGAACATTCCTGCATTAGATTTGCTGTGTTTGTGGATTACCTTGTATTATATAGGAAATGCTAAGGCATAACACTACAGGCGGAAATACCTAAAAGCTTCTATTCTACTCTATATTTCAAATTTCAAAATAACTAATTTCTGACATTTTTCCAAGTGATCAAAGTCCGCAGAAGATCAAGTTCTGTTCAGAGGAAATAGCTGCATAAATAACCTTATAACTGGATTATAATACAAAAAGATAATTTATTATAAAAATCCATCATATATTAACCTTTTGTGTCACCTAAGTATTGGTTACTTGCATGTTACAAAGCAGCAAAACAGAAATTGTTTGACACTGAGATGATGTGAAGAAGACTTCTGGATATTCTGAGACTGATGTGCTGAACATGAGACTGCTTAGAAGCAGCCTTTGGCACACAGAGGCTTTGAACTGGAACCAGTTCCTATGTTCTTCCAATAGCCTGGTTTGAGAACATGGTAAGAGTCTTAAGACACCTAAAGAAAAAAGAATTTTCAGTTGAGCTCTTTGGTTTCAATGGACGTGAGTCACATTGGGACCAATCTGAGCTTCAGTAAGATTGTTCCTGGCTGAAAACAATTCAAATACGTTCACATGTCTTTTCTATGGAAACATTTTAGATGGTTGTTTTAGGAACAAAGGTCTCAATTCTGGCTAATAAATCTTCTCAGTTACATATATCTATATATAATAAGGCTAAAGAGACCACTATATGATGTATTCTCATCTGTATTATCTAGGCTGTACAATGTTACATTTAACTGATATGTCTTGCAGAGTGGCATCCAATCTTAATAGGTAGGTATCAACAGATAAACAACCCTTCGACAGTTCATGTTCATAGTTAACCGTGTTCACCAGTAACAATTTGTGACACATTTAGATTTGGATCTGTCAAGCTTTAGCTTCCAGCTATTAGAATTTTTTTTTTTTTTTTTTTTTTGGATCTTCCTCTGCTATATATAGGGGCAGGGAAGTAGAAATAGTCAATTTTTCAGTAAGTGATAGCTGATGCTGAAAATGAAAATTATAAAAATAAAGACTGGAAATGGTGTCAGGTAAGTATTTATTTCCTGTCTAAAGAAACATTTCACTTAGAAACTAAGTAATTCCTTTCTAGAAAGTTGTAAGAAAAGCAATGAAAATGATGACGAGTTTCATTCATAAATAAGTCATGGTATTTCACCACAGACCCATAAGTGAGTCATGCACTAAGGTTACAAGGGATTTGGCTCAATTTGTAGCTTTGCCTGGAGGGGAAATGAACACTCATCAAAAAAGGGTGGAAAGATAAGAGATCTTCTTTTCCATGTTCTCAACCTAAGGCACAACCAAGTGCACCTAAATCCAATAAGTACTTCCTATAAGAGAGCTAAATCACCAAATTAACAGGTACTCTGGGACATAATGAACTCATTTTTATCTGTTGATGCTGTGCTACTTTAAAAAAAAACATGACCACCCAAATATCCATTAAACAAAGGTTAAGGGAAAATTCAGATATTTAATGAAAAGTGGAAGAGCTTGATTAGAAGGAAATTGTTTTTCACAATACCTTGTAGGCAGAAAGTTAAGGCATATTTTCTGGGGAGGTATTGGTGCAAACTCCCTTAGAAAAAGGAACTGAATCTAGGTCTCCTTAGGTTTATGTAACTGCACCAACTAATTTTCCATTGAGAAAACTGGGAACAAAACTTATTAAAGTACCGACAAACTCATAAAAAAAGTATTAAGAATGACCTAAGTACATTGTGGGGGCAAATTTGTCACCCTTCTTTATGAAAAAGTTACTTGCCAACCTAGCCTGGAAGGAGAGACTTTGTGTACATTACAAAATAATCTCTAGAGCTGTTTTTTTATGTGCTGTGTAACTTGGTTTGTTTTTCTCTCTGTGAAGTTTTTTGATAATCACTGTTCTAAATATTAAGTTTTGCCATCTTCATATTATACAAAAAAGTCTTGTTTGTTCCAATTATGTTGACAATATGCTGTTTATATACAAGTCTTGCATTTAAACATTATTTTCACCTTAATATATGGATGTGAAACCTTGAAATCCAGCAATGATGTAGATAGGCATCTAAATGTCTTTGAAAGCAAATGCTTAATGAAAATCTCAGTTGTTAAATGGAATGAAGTTATAACAAATGTCAAAATTCATCAGGTATTTTAACATGTTGCTATCTCCAAACATAACCAGGAAAGAAAATGAAAATACCTGAGGTTTGTTGAATGAAACTAGAACATCTGCCTTGGCTGACATGCAACTGAGCAAGAGCACGAACATGGAAAAAGGGCCAAAGAGAAGAATTTTTCCATAAAACAAAAGTGAGAGAAGGGATACTTAACATTAGAAAAGTGAAAGCGATTGCTGGGATAAACTGTGATGAGAAAAATCTGTCTGTGCCAATATCTGTGGTGAAGGATAATTCAGGTGAGAACACTGCCTTTGACTGAAAATAAAATCAAATTAAAAAAAATAAATTTCCAAGATATTTTGCCTTTTGCTGTGATCTTTTCCCCCGTAGAAATCAGGTCCTGTTGTTCTACAGTCTGCACATAGATAATAAAAAAGACAGTGTTCATTCAAGATAACAGATTAACAAGGTGGATGACTAGGCATATGAGATGAAATGATCCCACTTAGTAAGATAAACCTGAGCTAAAAATAATGGATATTGCTCCTTGGGCCAACATTGCAGTTAACTAGTCAGAAGATTTAGAGGCAGCAAGAGAGAAACGTAGAGTGGGAGACACAACTGTTAAGTGGAAAGACATTGAGAGGGATGTACAGTGGAGAAGTCATGGAGCTCCTGAAAGTTACAGGAGGACCATGTGACAGTAAGAGGAAAAAGAAGCATGAGAATCATACTGAAGGTGAGGAAGCTGGAGTGAGGTGGGAAATTCAGCTGTAGAGAGTAAAAGAGATACCTGGTATGGTCTAATATTGAAGGCTAAATCATAAAGAGAATGTAAGGAGACAGGAAATGTGATGCAGACAATGTTAATGTACTCAGTGTTTCAGATAAAATATTTTCCTCCTGTAGATGACCCATAAAGATGTTTTAATTCTTTGTCCTGAAATTTTGTCTTAGCAGGCCTTGTGTGTCATAGTAAGTAAATATTACAAGGAGCAGATCAGAAAGTAAATAAGGAAAAGATCCCTACTGTTGGTTGCAGGGCAGTAATTCTACAAAATATAACAAATCATAGGGTATAGAAAGCACCTTCATGCAAGAATTTTCTGTAGAACTCCAGAATTAATCTGCTAAAGATGCTTTAATAAAAAGTCAACTTTATATCAGTAAGCTGGAAAAAAAAAGCCATAAACAAGTAAGGCATTTTCATGTAGAGGTGCAAAAAGAGAAAAAAATCACTGATATATCAAGATTATTTTTCCAGAGAAGTGTTTAGAAAAATAAATTATCTCTTTTTCTGGGAATTTTCTAAGCACACATTATCACAAAGATGATGTGGATTATTTTTCCAGGGGTAAAAGAAGTGTTCCAGCACAAAAAAATTTTGCTTTTCTTCAGTGCTACCTGGCACTTTATGGACAGCAAAGAGAAGAGAGTGGAGTACAGTTAGGAGATTATTTATCAAGAGGGTTTTTGTAATAGACAACAGGTAAGAGCTTGGTGAAAGGGGAATAATAACCAAATGGAGGATTAGATGCTCTCTACTGAAAATAGTGATAAGTGGAAGCTGAAGGCATATAAAATAGAAAGTAAAGTTGAAGACTAATGATGCCAATAAAAATGAGATTTAAATGTTGATTCTAGAATTTTCCATGGAATTAATTTGCATGAAAAATGCAGCTTCTAAAAGTGTGATAGTTTTCATAGAAAAAGCTTCCAGTTAATTTTATATATATAATTTCCCTGGAAAAATTTTGATTTTTTTTCCTCTGTGAAAATCTTTTTTTTTTTTTTTTTTTTTTGCAAGCAACAGAACAAAGTTAGTGTATGAATTCTACCTGAATTGCAACAATCTTTTTTTGTTGAGCAATCACAATATATTTAGTAATTAAAAAAGGACAAAAACCCCACCAAAACCAACAGTAATCTATACAACCTTTTTAGTACATTGCCTTATGGGTGTAATTCAGGAAATTCTTGTCATAATACATACTGCACTGAACAAGCTCTGGGGATTCTCATGATGTAGAAAGCACTGTAGGACATGTGGTATAGCTGGGAATTCTTATATTTCCACTCATGCTGAGAGACTAGGCCTTCCTGAATAAAAAAAACAACGAAACAAAACCCAGCAAAACAAAACACTAAGGAAAAAAAAAAAAAAGATAGAAGTGGCTTTCTATGAGGTAAAATCATAGAAGGTTGGAAAAGGTGGCGTTTATGGATTGGTGTTCTTGTAGAAATTATCCTGGGATGAATATAACGTAAGAAAGCAGACCTGGAAGCATGTTAAGGTTGGTAGAACATCTGAATGGTGTTAAAAAAAATAAATCTAACTGTAGGTGTGGATATTTGTGACAAGTTGTTGGCCACAAATAGGATTAATGTAAAGTAAATAAGAACCAATCTAACCTCAGTGTCACACAGGGATCACCTTTGATACGGATTCCCTGGCAGATAGAAATACACATGCTGTATTTTTCAAAATAGCAATTTTATTATTTCTACACGAGTTTCCCAGGTTATGTGATATTTTGTAGTACTGCACAAATTTAGTCACTTGTATTTTTGGCTTCTTTATTTTCTAGGAGAAAATTTTAAATCCTTGAAAAGTTTGTGTTGCAGAAGGAAAATGTTCTATTGACTGGGTTTTTTTTCCTACTACTACTAATCAGTAATGTTATATAGTGTATTATTATCTGTGTCCTGTTGGATAGAGTCAATTGGGTCTTAAATCTCTCTCTCTCTTGTGCGTAAGCTCTTCATCTGCATCTGTCAGACTCCACCTTGTCAGAATGAAGATAAAATACACAGCAGAAGCGACAAGGTGACAAATTTTATCTACATCATGATTGAGACTTTTCCATCTTCCTCTTTGCATATGTAAATCAGTCAATAGGTAAAGACTTAACTCTTCACTCAGATGATCTTCAGATCCATAGTGAGAGAAAGGCAGGTTTCAGTCATGAACAGATCCAGACAAATAAGACTAAGGTTCCTAGGAATCTCATAACTGAGAGGCTAGATGTCTCTAGATCTGAATTTACCTTTACTAAAAAATTTTCAAATCTGGGATTTTGTTCTAAGATCATTTCAGTTGGAGTTTTTGCAGCAAAGCAAAGAAGATAGGTTAGATGATTTGAAGTGAAGCTAAGAGCGAAGCAGATTAGAATTATTTTAACATCATAAGGAAAATTTTCTTCCCATATTGATGTTTTACTTCCTCCTTGTCAAATAAGTAGATTTTTTGAAGAGTAGATGGTGGAGATATTGAACAGTAAGAATTCAGGGAGTTTCCCTCATGGATATATACAATAACACTAACTTTTTATTTGTCACTTTTAAGTCAACAGTCAGAGACTCATGATGCAAACTACACAGTGGTGGATGTAGAAATGTGAGATAAAAAGACAACATTGACAGGCAGAGGTCACTAAAGTAGTCTGGCAAGGTTATCTTATGATTATCTCTTCATTATCTGTCTATGAATGATCAAGAATTAACATACATTAACTATGTACCATTGTTGCAAAGGCTTTTTGGTATTTCTTTAGCTTTTGAACTAGACAAGGTCAGAGAAATATTTGAACAGGCTCTTCAAGATCTTTACTCCAAAAAGGACAGATTACATAAGATATGGGCTATTTTTATATTTTCAAGATCCACTCTAATATGTGGCTGGGTTTTTCAGGTCTTGACATATACAGTTATAAGTATGCACGTGTGAGAAACCATGGGAGTAGAAAGAGGAAAATATTATTTGGTCTGCCATAACAGCAGTAAATAGTCTTGATGGGTTTGAAAGACTAGTTTTCTTTCCAGTGTCTAGCCGGGACTGCTGTAGACAAAGAAGAAGGGGGTTTCACTTAACCTAAATAATGGTACTGAACTTCTGTCTAAGAAGAAGATAGGCTTATCTAACTGAGTTAGGTGAATATTTACTTTTCTCCTCTCTCCCTGTCCCTTACTCTACCATAACTACACATTGCACTGATGGACATAAAATAAGATGGTACCATAACCAGAAAAATTAATTAAGCTGTGATGCTGGGCAGAAACGATGAGCCAGTGACTGAAAGACTTTGTAAAGGCAGGACACACCTTCATAAAAAAGATATTTCTCTAGCTGGTCCTATAGGAAAAAAAGAAATGGTTCAGCAAATACTCTTCGAAGGCTGAGGAGATGTAGTAGCACTGTATCTTCTTGCAAGATTGGCAGTGGGCAGAGCCTCGGTGTGGTGCAACACAAACTAGCTAGGAGTTACTCAGTGGGGAGCAAAGTGGCAGACATTGGAGTAGCTTCAAGAAAATAACATTGTTAGAAATAATATCATTAATCTGAGCCCATTAGATAGAATCTGCCTAGGAATGAAAACTGAAATATGAGAACTTGTGAAAAGAGTGTTGCCATTTTTAGCTTGGATGGTGGCAAATGATTGAGTAAGAGAAGGAACAAAGTTGGTTGCTGTAGCTACGTGGGTTGGTCAATTGCTCCTGAGATGGGGAAGAAGCACAAACTGAGGATTCTACTGAGTATGCTTAGACATTGACTCAGTTCCTGCTGTACTAGCTATTAAAAAAATAGCTTCTTATTTCAGAAAATAGATTACTGTGAACTCTTTACGATTCTGTGTATTCACTTCTTTGGTCACTCTCTCGCATTTGCATATTTCTTATTTTCATACCTGGCAGTCCAGACTGCATATACACTTAGTCCTACCAAGTTTGTTATGCAGATGTTTTCTGTGTAAAACCTTCTGTATAGCTCCCAACTATTTGCAAACTATCTTTTCTGCAACTTTTGAAACCAAGATATCAGCTTCCTGAACATGTGTGTGAAACATTCCAGTGGTGACCACATGTACTACTGTTTTTTTCACTTGGTGATACTGCAAAGATAGTTTTGCAGCATTTGACCTGTGACATAAGATACAGGGAATGTAAATTATAATGGTGATGTAAGGATGAAATTGAAATTTTTCTTGTTACAGCTGTAATATAGATGAGCATCTGGGTCATGTGTGTGCGCATGTGCATATCCAGGACACTTAGCAATTCTCTGTTAGTCCAGGAACTGCTTTGTAGGTTGAGACAATGGACCAACCTGAAACAAGGGGATGGACTGCACTGGTAGCCAGCTTCACAGTAAAGCATTTGGCTTACTGTTACAAGAACTCAGGCAGTCCTGGAGATTACCCTAGGCATCTCCTGCTGCCCCCAAACCAAATGATAGGCACAACCTTTATACTTAAAATGTGTTGATTAACTCCCTGGGTGAATAATCTGGCAATGGCAGGTACTCCCCTGTCAGTCCCTGCTATAGAATTGACCAAACTGCACATAGGTAATTCAAAATAGTATAAACTGTTTCTGCAGATGCAGTAATGGTCCCATAAGACAATCTTTTCTATATAGTTAAGACAACTAGGAGATAATAAAAAGAAATGGATCATGCATGCACTGCAGTGGTCATGCAGAACCATGGACCAGCTGGACTCCAGCTCCCAATCTCGCTAGAGATGCTCTTGCAAGGACCCTTGCAATGGAGACTCCTGTCCGCATTTCAACAGTGACTGACCACCCTTTTAGAGAGATTTTGCTCCCTGTGCAAGAGTTACCAGATGGAAAAGTCAGGTACACTCTGTGAGTGTTTGTGCAACACCCATTCAATTCTCCATTTGAATAATTTGAGCAGGCTGACTTCCAAAACCACACTAAAGTGTTGCTACCAAAGGGACTTCAAAGACAGAGTACTTTTTTTGTGTGGGTAGCATTTCTGTTTTCAACTCTCATCTGAAGCTAAAGTAGCCCAAATCCATGTAATTAAAGAAACGTGTGTAGCCCAGGCTAACACAGAAATAAACAAACTAAAAAAATATGCAGGAAAAAAAGCAAAAAGGTATGGAACAAAAACTTAAGACATTTAGAAAGTACTAGAGTAATTTTGTTGCTTTTCCTTGCATACCTTTTGGTCTGAGACATTAAATGTATTGCCTGGTGACCTGGAAATCAATTAGGAAGTTATAGTGTTAACTGGTCAGTTAAGTTATTAATTTCACTGGGTTTGAGTAATGTTTTCACTTTTAATGAACTATTAGGATTTAATTCTGACTTCAGTTAGTCATGAGTAAAAATCTACATTGAAGTTTCAGCTTTGTATAGATTTTACATTAATTTAGCAAAGATATGACAAACAGATGACATTTGTCATGCAAATATTGGCAGTTGTGTAAAGACAAGGTGTAAGTGTAATAAACACAGCAAAGAGAACACATTACTGCTTTGGAACAGCTTCTTCATATTTTTTCCCTGTGTCTTCTAACATTTTCAGATTTTTCAATCTTTTTATATATAGCAATATTTTGTGCTCTTTTTAGTATATTTTCATATCTCTTCTTCCCCAAGATGATAATCAAATACCACAAAGTGATAGGGAAAATTTAAGATTTCCTTAATATTTTCTTAAATATCCTTATATTTTGTAGTTTATGGAATAATGCTCCTTTAGGAGGTACATTGGCAGGTGCAAAAGAGACTCTAGTCCACTGGCATCAACGTCCTCCACAGGGAGAGCTTCACCAGATGCACCACTGGGAAGTTAAATTCTCTATAAAGTTCAAATTTCTGTAACTAAATAAAAAAATTGTAATGTAATAGTTTAAGATTAACTTCTGGGGCTCAATCATCACTTTCATGTTTTTTTTTTTTAATTCCTGGGGAAAAAAAGGTGTTGAAAGCTGTTCATTTGAAATAATGCTATGCCTGAGTACACGATACTCCAGGTGCAAGGTAGAATGCCTCTGCAAATTTCTGGAGACTTTTATAACTTTCAGAGACTCACCTTGCCCGATATCACATCATAGTCTGAAATGGTATTCTCTAGAACAGGTTACACACAAAAGCTTTGAGAGGAGGCAAATTTTTTTTTTGCCACAAGCCTTGAAAACCAAGGAATAAAATATTAACAAGTACAAATCTATGCAAAATCCAAACTGCAAACTTTCAGTATCATGGGCAGCTTTCTGGAAATACAGGAAGTTAGAACAGGAAAAAAAAGAGTAATGAAGTAAAGGGAAACTTGGTATTGGATATGTGAGGAGCCCTTGGCCAAAATTTTTATGTGGAATTAAGTCTTTTATCCTAATGAAAGCACACAGTCATAAGCTATCAAAGATATTATTATTAAGGGGCCAAAATAGGAACATTCTGAAAGGAGACATGAAGAAATTTATTTTAAAAAAAAAAAAAAAGAAAAAAATCCAAAGTCCTTGCTCTTCTAGATTGATGTGATAACTGCTATTTTTTTATCCACTGAATTTCCTATTGCAGAGAAGCAGAGTGCTATTGCTGCTGAGGTGACAGTTTCTAAACATAAATGTTCCACATTGTATTTTGTCTCTCTCACGGCCTCTGTCCCAGTGGAGGAAGATGGTTAAACTGCTCTGTGACTCATTTTTATTAAGTAGGTCTCAGATGCATAGTGCTTAAATAGATGCCTTTTTTTTTCCCTCCACTTTTCCCAAACTGGTGTCCTCATTTATCTGCCATTTAAGCACACAGTAGTGCTGTTGACTTAAGTGACCTCCATTGGCTTCAGTGGGAATACTTAGATGCTTAAAGTTAAATTTCTTTAATGCTTTACAAGACTGGCACTTAAGAGATACACATTTTGTGCATCTTCTTCCATGAATGAGGACCTGTAAATTGAGACCAGCTGTCATTTTTTTGCATACATGTGGCACCACTGTAGTTTATTATCTCTGTGCAAGGCAGTGATAGTTAGTCACAAGAATATATCTTTTCTCAATTGAAAGTAGTAAACCAGCTGGCCTCAGGGTCAATATCGAGGAATCTGAGCCTGAAAGGCCTGAAACAATGTAAGATCCCAGGTTACATGAATAACTCACGTCACAGCAAAAAAATTGATATTTCAACTACATTTATAAGTAATGGGTGTTTTGAAGACAATTTTTAGAAGAAAGCGTGAAAGCTCTGGATCTGCTAACAGATGTAGATCTGATGACAATAAAAGTTATAACCAAAAAGATAATATAGTAAAGGGACAGCAATTCGTTAACATTGATTTCAGTTCATGATCCTTAATGTTTAATTTTTAGTGGCAGAACAACTCCAGATGTAGCAGTGAAGGTAATGTTTCTGCCTTAGTTTCGGTAAGAAAAACACAAAATAAAAGAAATCATGAAGAAGCCCGTATTTTGGAAGAAAACTCCCCAAACACTGGATAATCACTAACATCTTATGGTATTTTTCAGGCTTCACCACAACTTAACTATTGAAGCAATGCAGACACAAGCTATTTATACTGCTTTTCTTTTCCTTATCAGATGGTAATCTGTTGTTTTGGCTTCATTTTTTTTTAGAAAATCTCACTGATATAATTTGTTCTCCTCTATACAATGATAACTTCTTTGCTTTAAAAATAATCTGGAAATCAAATCTTACCGAATTGTAGCACACTATATAGTGATAGACTGTTTAACTGTCATTATAGTATATTAACTAATAATGGTGATCGTATAATTACCTAATAAGATTACACTATTATTATAATCTATTTTTATTCTAATATACTAATATAAGGTATTTAAAGTCAGAGAATTAATATACCAGTGAACTGATATGAGACTGATCTTGACAAACTACATGATTAAGATCCCACTGGGTTAATTGGGAGAGGAAAAATGCTCACAGAAATAAAGTGTATTAGGTGTCTGAAGGTGTTAAAATGCAGCTAGTAAAACTTTTCAGATGTGCTAAATTCAGTTTCTGACCTAACCACCAAGGAGTTTGCTTTCTAACTGATCCCAGAGAAAAAGCTTTACCTCTTAAGATGCTCTACTATATCATTGCTACAAAACGTAAACCAAAATCATCACGAATAACTGCATCAGAAGGAGAACAGAGTGTGCTTTTTTGTATATGAATATTCTATTGCATGCATTTAATGGGAAATTCTGAATAAGTAATTAGGTGTAAACTTCACTTATTTCGTTTTGAGATTCAAATTCCTGTAAATCATTGCAAAGGTCACTTTCTGTGGATTTGCAATGAGGTCTGAATGTCACAAAGTATTTGTTAACTCCATACAAATAGTTGCAGGCAACATTTTTACTATTTTATGCACTGACTTACATTGTTGATTTCTATCTCATCAAAATTACAGTTAGAATAAATGAATTCATATACTAAAAATAAAGTGAATCTTATGTAAGTAGTTCTACTACCAAAATATTATATATATAACTATGTTTTCATATTTCTGTTACTGTGTGATGGTTTTGGAACTAACAGCAATGTAGGGTAAAGATGCCTTTAATTTTTAAAGGAAGCAGAATTAACTGAAGTAGTTTTATTCTGAAGGGTTTTGTAATACAAATGTGTTTCAATCATCTGCAGATGAAATCTGCTCAGTTTACAAGAAATGTATTGTCAGTTTATATGGTGCTGCATTTCTGTAGCTTTAAAGTCTTTCTGAGATTTGAAAAAGTAAGCTGTGCTGTGATCTGCACCAGCATTAGTGGTGACTCAAGTGCATTAAACACAGACAACCCAACTTCTCTTATACATGCCTAATAATGAAACTTAGTGGGGGTAGAATAACAGTGATCATCCACATACAAAAGGTTGCTGGCTTGATGCACAGATCCCAGTTGACTTTGCTGTGAGAAAAACATTTTAGATTACTCCTTATTAGTTAAAACAAAAGGAAAATAGAACCAAAATTTCTTCTGTAGTCTTCAACAGTCCCGCAGAACTCCTAGATGTGATTTTTAGTCACAGTAGGAATTCATTTTAAAAGATCAGCTGATTAATTGTTTTTAGAAACTATATTCCTTTAGTTACATGTTACTCATGGCATTCATGTAAAAGCTGATATCAGTTATCCTTCCAGTACAACTTAAAGGTAAGCAAAGTGCTACAAATTAAAAGTGATACTTCTTTAGCTCATTGGTTGATTTTTGTATTGGGTTTCAAGGATAACTTTGAAAGAAAGGCCAAATGCTGTGAAATTGCAGTGGATAATGGTATTTTCTTCACTTGCTCAGAAATGGAGAAAGTATTTATGCTTTCTAGTTGCATTACTTCAAAATGTGTATATATATAAAGAGAGAGAAGAATACACATTTATATATATTTAGATAACTGATCCATAGGAAAAGAAAACCCAGTATGAATAGTCACATATTTAGGTTGCATACTGATGTTGCGAACATAAGATGGTTAGTGCAGTTACATGAATCAGGATAAATGTAATTATCCCAAATTAATGTATCAGAAAACGGAGACAGAAAAATTATTTGAGGAAAGATCACAGAGGTAGCTAATATGCAGTTCTCCCGGCTCTGCATGTATTCTGAAGTTTGTCTGTGAATAAGATTGAAGAAAAAAGATAAGTTTTCTTTTCTTGCATAGGGAGATTTAAGGTACAATGCTATACTGGCTGAAGCCTGTTGGAGTTTTGCTAGTGACCTCACTTAGTACCAGGGGTTTGCTTTCAGAATGGGCTTTTCATGAAGTTCTTCATAAAGGCTTTTCATAAAGTTTTTCTGAGTTAGAAGAACTCTGCTCCCAGTGAGGCAGAGGTGAATTTTGCTGTTGCCTTCAAAGGGTAGAAAGTAACTGTCAATCTTTGATAAATGCTGTAGAAAGTCCCACCTAAAACACATACCTTTTTTTACTTCATTCTCAGTTTTGAATAACTATGGTATTGGCACAATTTACAGGCTAGTGGTTCAAAGGACAGAGGTTTCTCAGGCTTATAATAATTTTGGCAATGGCAAAACAGGTCTTTCATACGTTGCCCAGCTGATCTGTATCAGAATAATTGTGGGCAAGAGGCTAGGGAAGTCTCTCTACTTGTTCAGACTCTTAAGATTGTCAGCAGGAGTGCTTGTTTCCATGTGAACATCTGTGCCAGACTAAGAAACACCAGCCTAAAGCTGCTGAGTGGCCATCTGATGGTAAAAATGGCTTTTAGCCACTTCTGACCTTATCAAGATCAGCCTCTCCCAAGTGAAAGCTTTTACAGCTTTCCTCCAGTGTTTCACAAAGTCTACTCTCTAATTCATTCATAAAGGTTATCTATAATTTTTTAATTTACCATGCTCTCAGAGAGACTTTATTCCAGGTCATTAATTTTTTTTTTTTTTCTGAGTAATTGCAACACACTTCCCCGCATACTCTCTAGTTCTTCTGAAATATTGTGTGTAGTCTGTAAAGGATTTAAGAACTCCTAAGCCAAAACTTCCACCCTGAGAAGAAATAACCCCTTCAAAATTTGAGCAACTTTAAGCCCTTCAGTCTGACAGTGGTAAAAGCAGCAGCAGACATGTTAACTACAGCTTTGAAAACAGAGCTATTTTTTCCAAAATTTATAGCTTGAAATTTTGAAATATATTACCATTTTCCTCCCAGAAGCTTCACTGTCAGTTACTAAGTAAAACCGTCATTAATCACAAGTAGCTATAGTCATGTGCTGATTGTAATTTGGTCACACTGAACAAAAGACGAATGATATAGAATACTATTAGCAATGATGGTTTTAATGTAGACATTTATCATTGATTCAGGTTCACTTGATATGACTTTGGGATAAAAACAGGGAAAAATTGCCTTGCTGTTGAAAATTTTATTGCTATTAAATCATAATTTTGGCAAAGATGTGCAAATAAGACTGGCAGAGCTTTCCTTTCCCATTTTTCCTCTCCTAAAAGACACAATTACAGAGGGCTCAGAAGAACCCAGATGCAGTGCAATTAGAAAAGTGAATGCTGATTAGTTGTCATCTATCTAATGGCTAATAATAGAAGCACAGTTTTTGGCAAGCTATCTATTTATAGGAGTTATTCAGCTTACCCAGCTCATCAGAATAGGTAAGATCCTATAGGAGAAGGATAGATCTATATGCACTTTCTGCAAAGGCTTTATTCCCCCTCTCACCTCACAAAACTCTTTCAAACAGCCCTACATAACAGTGCCAGTGACACTGAGACTGATGACACATTTAAGAAAATCTTCATTATCTAACTTTGTTCCAAAGTATCAGCCAGAAATATAAGGCAACTGTAAGTTTGTGTGACTAAAGAAAAAGAAAACCAAAATGATTATATACTTTTCGTGTAGAAAATGTATTATGCTGTGTGTGCTAAGCAACATTGCTCTTCTCTGAGGTAACCTTATGGTTGTAAAACTGACAGAAGCAACACAGCATAGAAATGCATCTGTAATTCAAAATTATCATTAAACTTTGAACGTGATCTAGACCTACCTGACTTCACAAATACATACTGTCTTGGAATTGAGTCCTAATTCTCCATCAAGAAAGAAATATACCATTTTACATGTAAAAAGACAGAAAATAAAATGTGTGTCATTCTTGTTTTGGCTTCGGCTCTGAGGGTGGAATCCAGAAGGTCCATCTGTGGCTGTAAGAGGGCCAAAATGTAATGGCCCTGAGTCAATTCAGGCAGTCAGGTGCACGCTGGGAAAAAGAGGTTACTGTACAACGTAAACCTGAGTTACATGATGGGACTCTCCAGGGAATTGTCTAAGGGAGATTTAAAGCAGATTTGTGGGTAGGGGAGACAGAGAGAGGTAGAGAGAGGCTTAGTTAATGAGTTTGTAACTGTCACAGATCTGCAGGTCACAAATACCATATGGATTCAAAGAATCACTTGCAACTAATACAGCCCATGGAGGTTTTTCCTTTTCCATAGTTTTGTTTTGTTCTGTGTTGTTTTAAGCAATGAATGAGTTGCATAGCTGGATGTTGTCTGCAAATGCTGTGACCTGTCATTAGAGCTCTGTGGAAACCACGTCCATAGGCCGGCATGTGTGAAAGAAACTGTGGTAGTATTTATCCGAAAGAAAAAAAATCACTATTCAGTAGCAAAGTAAGAATCATTCTGTAGTCTTTTTCGATAATCGTACTTTGAGAATTACAACTCTTCTGCATGTTTTTACAGGAAAAGTTTTTTTACCCAATATTAGGAATTATTTTCTAGTTAATTCTAACAGCATTTGTGAACAAAGTTCTCTTTGTTAGTAGCCTAGATGATGAAAATTCTTGATGACTTTTTCTTAAGGTTGTGACCAGATAGTACTCTCATGATTAAATAGCAGTGTACTTCCTTTCTGTTCGGTGTCTTCAGGCAGTTACACAGTTCCTGAATGCTGAAGAACTTACCAAATAGCCTAATCAAAACTTATTAGTTTGGTTTGAGTAGATAGGTTTCCTCCATTTCAATATACATAGCACATATTTTTGTTCTATTTATCAACACATTTGGAATGCATTTCTCTATATTATAAAGAAAACTACTTTGGAGGACATTACTCATGGGCACATTTTTAGCTTTGAAATCAGCTGTGCGACACAATGTGTGCAACATAGGATAATCTTTAAGATTCCTGCTAGCTGGCACTGAAATGAATCTACAGATTCATTGTTTCTACTTTCCTGGAGGACTCCCTGAAGATTACATGGAAAACAATTCTGTCTTGATGTCTAACACAGTTCATATAAAAATGCCAACCCATAGTGACATTGGTGAACTCTGGCAGTATAGTACATTGGATAATTTTGTATATGCTGTATATTAAGGAAGTTTGAAGAATTTAGTCCTTTGGATACAGCTTCTAGGATGTCAAGCTACATCACCGGGTGGGCAAAGACTGCTAGCTAGTGAGTGATGGTATAAGGTAGCATATATTTTGGAGATAGATACAGTGTCTCTTGTGAGAAAATGGGGGGTGGTCTGCTTCATTACACCTTATGAAGTTGTAGGAAGTGTCCTGTAAGTTCAACCTGACTATATGCAAAGATGCCAACAATAGCCAAGTCTCATCCAGAGCCCTTAGCATCTTCAAAGCAACCAAAACTGACTTCTACTACTTATGCTCTGAGACATAAAGCTATGAGTGGGCAGCAATTCCATTTTTATTTTTATGTCTGAAACATAAATGAAACAAGAGTCTCAAAAAGTAAACTCTTCACCAATCATCAAGTTAGTTAAATTTAGAATTCTCTAAATGTGTGTTGTTCTTACTGCATATTCTGCAAGTGGTATTCTGAACCGTGCTACATTTTTTTGAGATCTGGGTTTGTTTTGGTTTTGGTTTTGGGGTTTTTTTTTTGTTTTTTTTTAGTTTGGATTTTTTTGTGTGTGTGCAAAAATAGGGAAAACACTACTATATTTCCCATATTATTAGCTGATTCATCTGGATCTGGTAGAGTAAGATTGGAGCTATTGTTCAGGAATTATTCTTCTCTATTTCTGTCTGCGTGCGATGTAGTTGGAAGTGTAGTTAGAGGTTTTTGCTCTTAAACAATCGTGTTAGAACTGAATTTTAAATTACTTTTCCACAATTATAATTTCTGTTGCTGAATTCACACAGGGAGACCTTTGGATTTCCAGTGATCCAGCTAGAGAATCACACTGATTTTGGCAGTTCCTTTGGAGACAAAAACCTTCCCTCAAAAGCACTAATATGTGTGTAATTGGCCCAAGTAGAACCTGCCCACAAGCATCCAGTTACCCAATTTGCCCTGTGTTTTCTATCTGATTACAGGGGAGTCAGCAGCCATTAACAGCACTGAGCAAAATTCCCCAAACAACTTCAAGGCTCTGATGATTTGCTAAAACCTTTAACAATACAGTTTATGCTTCTGTATATTTTTCCTGTCACTGCTGCAACTGTGATTTATATTTGGAGCGCCTGTGCCCACTTTCGAAATATAGACTATGTTGTGCAATCACTTCTGAGCTGTTCTGCTCGCTGTGTACTTTGATGAATAATACTAACTTCACACAGAGACATTCCCAGCAAGATCAGAATTTGTGAGGGAGAGGAAAAACCCAACCCTGCCTACTTCTAAAATTGTTTCTGTTGTCTGGTGAAGGTAACCACCAATTTGTGTGTGGTGGCATGCTTCCACTGCACACTTCAGAAAGGTCTTGACTGCTGTAGGCTATGTGCGCTTGCCTTTTCCTAAGCCCACAACAAAAGGACACGTTGCTGGCACCTATATCTATAATACTAAAGGTCCTATTTAGATGCTAGATTAAAATAGCCCTTGGGATAACATGAGTTTTAAGTGTATTTAAAGTCCCCGGAATGCGTTTCACTGAAAGAAGTTGGTGACGTGATTGACAATCATTACTAATAGGCTTAACCTATGCCAAATTTCTGTTGAAACAGGAGGATTGCCTGTACTAAACTGTCACCTTGAAAGCCATGGAAAAGTTCAATTAACGTCCTACAGATACTTGATCAGCAACCATTGAGGCGAAGGATCCATACACTTGGAGCTTTGTAGAAACTTCTTTCCTTTTTTTATTATCTTTGCAGGCTCCTTGTACATATACAGCCTGAATGAAATAATCCTGGCAAAAATGTAACCTAACCCCTGTAATCTCCAGACTTCTCTAATCTTCAAATATAATCTTAATAGTGTTTCCTCTTTTAATGACTCTTCATTTGAAGATGCTACTCACATCTTCAACTGTTTCATACTCTTCTCTTAGTTTGTGTTGAATTAATCTGTTCCCTAAAACATTAAGATTTATGATTCCTTCTTTTCTTCTTATCATCTCCAAGTTAGTAATGGTGGCTGCTGATAGTAATTAGTAATGGTGGCATATTATTATTATTATTTTATTATTATTATTACTATTAAATTTTAAACAAAATATTTTGTTGCAATTTTCACCTTTTAGATAAAATCTGAATCTCAGACCAAGAGCAAAAATGCTTTTCATTTTCCTGGGCTTTAAGGGTTCTTTCATGGTGGTTGTCATAAGCAAGTGTTTAGCTATTAAGCTATCACTGCTGAATTGTCTCCAAGACACAAGACATCTTTCCTAATGGGGGAGTTAGATTAAATATGACATCAGATACTACTGTGTGTGCTATTGAAGATTGGCCAGAAAACAAGAATTCCATTTTGCCAAATCATATAAAGATTTCTGGGCTTGGTTTTGTCCCATACTGGGCAAATCCCAGACCTTTTAAAGCCAGTGGAATGGGAAAGTGGAACTGGATTTCCTACATCTCTGTGCTGTGAGCACCAGCCTGATAAGTCAGTCTCCTAAAATGTTACATTGGCACTGTCTCATCTCATTTAAGAATTGACTGGTCATTAGTTTCTCCTGGGAGAGATGTCACCATACTCCAGTAACAGTCAAAGCACTTACCCAGGGAAAGAAACCTCCTGCTTTGTTTTTCTGTGGAGCCAACGGGGAAGTGATTTAATCTTTGATTCTTCTGCAACCTAGATGAGTGTTCTTCTCATGGCATCTTTGCCCCCCACCAAAATCCTTACTGTGGAATAACTGCAGACTAGTCTTCATTTAACTACTGGTAAAAATTATTCTTTCAGTGATGGCAGCAAAGAATCTACACAATGGCAGGCAGCAAAGAGTGCGTTTTCACCATGATAGTTGGAAATGTGGACATGTTAATATGTATTTTCTATCACGTCCAGAATAACTTAGCCCCTCTTCTCTATCTCTCCCCCTTGGCTCCCTCCACCCCTCCAACTTGTGAGTTTGCCTTGTGGAAGACTTCCTTGGGATTTTTGTGGAAAATTGCTTAATCAGGTATAGGTGGTTTTATTCTATAATTACTTTTTCAGTAGAGTTTCAAACTAGATGGCAAGCTATACCACCAAGACAAAGTTAGCGGATTAAGTCCCAATCATGTGTATGAAAAGAATCCCTATTTAGGGATGCTCAGAGTGAAAGCTGTATGTACACAAAACGATGTGAAACACAAAAGGCAAAAAGTATCTTCCACGCTGAAACTGCAGCTTCCTGAAAGCCAGCGGGATTTTATGTGGGTGATAAAGTTTACACAGTTAGAGCTTTCTGAAAACAAATCCTTTGAGAGAATCTGTTGCTGTGACTATAAAGTACGTTAAACAATTTTTAAAACCCTTGAATTCTAAAGATGTTATTGGATCAAATAGAGTTATATTTATTTCTGGCAGTACCAATTTTCCTGTGTTACCTTCTTTCAGGAAAAGCCCTCTTGACTTATCTCATGCTGGATATATGTCTTTTATTAACCAGAAATTTCTTGTTTTGAGACATTCTAGAAGTGAGAGAACTGTTGTAATAATATTAAATGCCATTACATAGTACAAGCCCACAAAACCTAGTCAAAGAAAAGAGATCATCAATTAATAGCAAGAGGGAAAAAATCCAGTGAATTCACTGTGTAATAGTTACTGATCATGTGTCTATCTTCTTTTCACACCTCACTTGATAGGAAAATGGATCAACTATTTGCTGCAAAATTCTTCCATTTTCTCAGTATCTAAGAATATGTAAAAAGCTACTTTTGCTCACTAAGTCCTGATTTGTGAATTATGAAAAAGCTGGAAGAGAAGCGTCTTCCCTAAAGGCCCCTGGATTAAACACTTCTCAGTCTAAATATTCTTTGGCTCTTTGCCATTCACTGGTTTTATCAATCATTTGCACTTATATAGCACTTTGCAAACACTATTAAAGTTATGTCGTGCCTCACTCGTGTGTGAAAGGTAAATATCATGCCATATTCATTAGAAAATGTAGATGGATTTATGTAGACGCTAGAGAGAATACAGTTAACCAATAAGTTTTCTTATATATATTTGTCTGTGGTTTTCCCTCATTTTGTACTTTTGCACATAACAGGATTGCCATGTCATTTAACAGATGTGCTTATGCCTACAGATTGAACACATTCTGAATTCATAGGAATGAATATATATATAGTTAGAGCATGATGACTCTCGGTTTATGTTGGTGTAACCCCTTTGAAATTATAATGCCACGATAGGCCAGGTTCCTCAACTTCTGCCTGGGAGATAGTTAGCATTCACACAGTAACCTTCTAGGCTATCCAAATCACTGAATCATATTCAAATAATGCTATTGCCCATTGAAAAATGAAATCTGCGCATTCGGACAGTGGTAAGACCTGGATTGGGATCTGTTACTTGCTTGTATTGGCAGCTTTTGGAGAATGTCAGAACTGCTCAGTGTTAATTTATTTAAAATATATGCTAGTCTTCATAAGATCTACGTAGAAAGAGTGGAAGAAAACCTGCTATAGACAGGTAAACATATATGTGTGTATATAATGGAACATATGCAGTACATTCAAGTTTATGTTTTTCTTCGTATACACTAAAAGACATTTTTATTGAGAGAGTTCATTCTGGAATCAGTGTGTTATAAAAAGGAAGATTTATTTATTCATATTTACTTTTAACAAATGATAAGAATTACTGAAGAACTCTTCTCCAGCCCTGCCCACACGCCAGTTATGCTATTTTCTGGGTTATGTCAAAAGCGGTATGGTACAAACTTCCCAGCTGAGGGAGGTGTCAGAGGGGAGAGATGGGAACACATAATTAATCTGGCTACACGTTGCATCCTTGCACCCCATGCTGATCCCTGCCAACAGACTGGAGCAGGCTTTTCCCTCCTGCCCCCATGTGCAGCCTGGCAGCCCCACACTTGTTCCCCAGCAGCCTCACTGATCCCAGGTTGGCCCAGGTGCTTCCACTGAAAAAGCTGGGGGGGAGCACAGCCCAAGTATTGGGGGAGATGGGGCGGTTACTTTGAGGTGCAGGTTACAAAAAAGCTTTATTGAAGGAGGCCTCCCAGTTGTTTACTTTGCCGCATCTTTCGCCCCTTTGGGAAGGCTGAGGAGGCTCAGCCAAGAGCATTCACCTCCTGTAAGCTGTGGCTCTTCATGTTGCTGTGGGTTTCTCCCATATTACAAGCATGTTTGCTGGACTCCCTCTGCTATCAAGAATTTAAAAGAATAATGAAGGAAATAAGAGAAGAGAAAACATCTGATGCCAGACCAAAATATTTTTGTTACAGTTCTGACTGCTATGTTTGACCTGCTAAATTGAATACTAAAATAGGGTCAGGTAGGTCAGAAGTCCTGTTTTGCACTTCTGGCTTCTGATTTAGAAGAAATAATGGTAACCCCCTCAGTCAAATTCACAATAGCAAAGCCATTCAGTAAAGGATCAAGACCTTTTTTCTTTAACCTGGCAGCAATTTGTCTTGGAATAAGTGGTAATTACTAGCCAAGATTTGAAAAGCTTTGCTTATGATTTTTTTTCCCCCTTTTGGTGTTTAAAACTTTTTTTCCATCTTTTCCCCAGCAAGCCAACTCTTTTAGTAATACATATATTTATTTTTTTTATTAGTATACATTCAATAGCTCTACTATCTGCGTATGGGGGGGGTAATATATGTCAGTGTGGATAACAGTTATCTCAATTGCTATCTACTATATAATTAATACTCAGACGGGATTAAAAGAGGGCTATCTGGACTTAACATTATTTAAGCTAAATGCTATGATTGAGTTTTAGTGCTTGATTTATAGAAAATTAATATGAAATGGTCATTAATTTCACCAAGAATGAAACATCTCTTTTCATTAGAAAACCAACATGTTTTACTTTTGAGTTGAGCATTTTATTTTTCTGTTCTGCCAGCAAGCCCCAAAACAGTTATTCATAGAGCTCTTGCAGTGAGCATCCTGATCTTGCTTCAAAATCTGGTTTTCTTGCATATTTCTTACAATATAATAAACTCCATTCTTCTCAGCCAATAAACTTTCTTCCCCACTCCCAGCTGCAATGAAGATATTTATGATTCAGGCTATTGTTGTTCATGCCCTACACATATAGTGTTGGAAAAGTGGTTTTTCCTTTTTTTTTTTTACCCAGCCACCCACTCCACGGTGACTTTACAGAATAGACAATAGAAATTCCACTCTCTATTTATTTTCTGAGAGTTCCTTTCTCCTGTTCAAACACAAGACTAAGAAACTTATACAGCAGTAAAATATGACTTTTATGGTTTTTTTTCTGAAAGCAGTTTCAGAGACCATATTCATCCCCAATTTTGCAGTGTTTCAGGGAACATTTTGATCTTTTTGGAAAGGAAACAATGCCAGTGAGGTTGTGTCGTCTCTATGTGCTACAAGGGCTGGGTAGAGGATACAGGTCTGAAGTAAAGCCCCATGAGAGGAAAACACAGGCTGAACATAACACCTAACTGCTCCAGGGGAAAGGAACCACTTGTCCAGTTGTTACGTGCATCATGATGATTAGCACGTGCCAATCAATACTTGCACACCTCTGGGCAGCATTTAAACAGGTAAGGCTTATGAGATGAAGCTGTGAGCAAAAGGGGAGGTTCCTGTTATGTGTGGAGTACATGATGGAGAAGTAAAAGTCTTGTGGAAGGGTGCAAGAAGTGCAGCTGGGAAGGCAGGAGCCAGGGAAGGCTGTCCTTACATAGTACTGCTGTGGTAAGGGCAGAAAGTACAAACCCGCAAACTTAATAAGTTCAGCTGCTTCCCAGGTCCAACTAGCAAAAGTCTGTTATTCCAGGTGTTAGAATCTGTGGTTAAATAGACTGGTATCTCCAGCAGTAACTATGTTAGGTATGAAAAAATGTGTAGCAAAATGGATTTTGCATGTAATTAGCATAGAGGTTGTATATACTATGAAAGTAAGTGAGCAAGTACAAGGAAGGGATGATTCTAAAAGGTAGCATGGCAAGGCAGGAGCATTTGCAGGTGTGTGGGGGGTCAGTTACTTTGCTAGGAATCAGATGAAATATACTTTTAACTTTGATCATTTTATAGCTTCTGCTTGTGTACGTTCTTGGTACTACTTTCTTAAATTTTCTCTCTGGCACACCACTTTCATTTATTTTCCTATCAATTTATTGCCATGTGTAACATGAACTATTGCTTAGTCATCAATTAATCACAGCACTCCAATTGGATTTACAGCTCCTTAGTCCATCGGTAAACTTGGCCCACACCATCCGCCCAGCTGGACATGGATAAATTAGGAGTGAACTTATTTTGCATAGGTATGATACAGTACATTTGATCTTAAAACTGGCTATAAAAAAAAATAAATATTCCCCAAATGCTTGATTAAAGCTTGAGGGGTAAATTTGCAAACATCTGTGTGGGGAGTTCGATGAGAAAATCTTATTATTCTTAACAGGATTTTGGTATTTATCTCCCCACATAGCATTTAAAATCTCTCAGAATTTTAAAAGGCCCACTAATGGCATAAAAAGTGCAAAGAACAAGTTTGCAAAATTATCTTCTCCTCTGCTTTCAGATTTGGATTAACAGAGTAGGTCATTTGCAGTATTTTCCAAATTCATGTAACAAACTATCATGTATTTACTCAATTTACTCAAGACAATTGATAACTTTTAATGTGCTATGTAACTTTGGAGCAGATCTGTTCCAAATAGCAGAATCTGCTTAATTCCCATGATATCACTTAGGTCCTGATCTTGCAATCACATTTGCATAGATGGACTCCTGTATCCAGACCGAGTCCACATATGCCAGAGATACTCCAAACAATGAAGGCATTGGCTCATGGAAATCCAACTGCAAGATCAAGACCTTAATTCCCTTTAGTTTTGTCTCTTCCTAATGAGAGCTGTCAATTACTTATAGTAATTAGGTGGGCAATGGATGTTAATGGGACGAGATTTTAAATATGCTACTTCAAAATTATATGAATAAATCATACAAGTTTCTTTGCCTGTCTTTTACCATATGTCCTGCTTCAAATCCATATATTTTTTTTTACATCTGTTAAAAAAGGCATATAATGTACATGTACCACAGTTGACTTTGAAGGACTTTAAAGGTGATGCACCAACTTTTCAATAATTATCACAAAAGAGATCTTTTAGCTAACAATAGAATTGTTGGATTTGAAAAGAAAGTTATGGATTTGCTAGTAAAGAAGCTCCATTTTGTTCTTTCTTTTTTATGTTGCCAGTACTCACTTGTGAAACAAAACTTTCTACACTAAATTGCTCTTAATTTTTACATCAAAGGGAATGAGACTGTAATGCTTATTTTGGTTATAAGGGTATGATTCACCCCTACATTCCTCATGTTTATGGTTGGTGTCATTTATTAACATCAGCAGAAATCTGATGGGGTATCTATCATTTCCTCATAAGGCAGATATCATGCAAATAGTTAGCGTTAAAATGCAGATTTTAATCCATTTTCCTGAATTTAATGCAATCTTATGCAAATGACATATTATAATATGCATCTTAGTATGCCAGGCACTGGATGTCTCCTGTGGAGAAAACGAGCTTAAGTTAAGCAGATATGCCTTCACACTGCAGAGAGCTCGGTTGCTGGATCAGGTCAGTGTTAGACAATTACAGGTTCCGATATTTTAAATAGAGTCTTCACAGAGAGCACCATTGAATAACTGCACAGATCTATTCATTTTTCCAAGCAGAAGCAATAATTGGTAACTGTTAGCATTACGTACAAACACTGTGTTCCTCCAAGGATAGCCTGGTGTGATTAACTCTCAGTAGATCGGCTGTTCTTTAACGAACTCTCGAGTGGCTTTTCGTCTATATGCGTTTACAGATAAAGCCACTGTAACTGAGCACAGCTGATAAGTCATCTCACTGAGTTCTGTACATCTGTTCCAAAACAGTTCATTGTTTTCTTGAAAAAAGAACAAACTTCTATTTTTAAGAAAGTCTGAGTTCACAACATTGTTATTAAGAAAAAGCTCAGGCAGACATCTTATAATCTTAGCCTGTGACATGGAGAACACTCCCGCTTCAGTCTAACAGTAATACTTAGTCTAAAAATGCCTTTTTGACATTGTTTTTCTATCTGTTGACTTTTCTATCTCTTACCTAAACGCAGAATTCAAACTGTGTTTTCCTCCCTAAATCACATTTTAGTTCCAAGGATTAGGGATGATTCGAAAGTAATTGAAAGCAGAATGCAGCTGGAGTGCTCATCTAGTTCATGTATAATAAGGACTCTTGCCACTTCTGCCCATTCCTGGTCTTTTGAAATGCAACATTTCAGCAGGCTATTTAGTTCACACTTTTTCTAATAGCCGTGGATACACACAGCTAAAAGGCTGAGAGTTTAACCTTTTATTTAAAAATAGACAACTGTGTATCTCTGCACTGTTGAGGAGTCTTGAAGGATAATAAAAATGTATACCCGAGCTAAATCATATGTCTTAAAATTATTAATTACAATGGATAAATTTAGATCTATGGCTACTGGAGTACTATAACAGAATACTTTAACTTGCAGGTCTGGTGCACAGAACTTAAATGTTTCCACCTTGTTTAATATTGATTTAGCAATCATCAGAAGAGCTTTAATGCTTACAAATGAAATCATTTGTTTAAATATTTGTTTAACTCTTAGACACTAAGGTCAACTTGATGATTGCTAACTCAGTAGTTGAATAGGATAAAAATTTGGGAATTGAGGGTTGAAAGCTCATCAGTCATAGCAAAACTGGAGTATAATTGATTCTGCCTTTGAGCTGGGAGATAGACTTCTTGACTTCACAAAGTTCCTTGTACTACTCTGCAAAGATCAGACTCTCAAGCACTAAACCATAACACTTTTGCAAGCAGTAGGATTTTAATTTTCACAGTGAATATATTATGAATTTATTGAGGCTTTTAGGACAGTAACTGGAGCAAATCTGCTTGATAAAATGACAAAAGTGAACATACAGACAGAAGTGTTGGTAGTTAACAACATTCTTTGGAATAATAATTAAAAAGAACCACAGCTGCAGATGTTTTCTAAAAGATCAAACCAGGTCAAAGGGAAATTATAATGGTGGAATGGAGAATTGGTTTGAAGGGTTGGATGGAATCATATTTGCATCTCTTGAGGGGAGGTGCTAATTGTTTGCAACACAGAGTTACAGGCAGACTGAGGAAGGGACTTTTTTCCTTCCTCTTTGGGGCTTAAAATAGAATATAATATTTTGTTCACTGCAATACTACAAGAATTGGACAATTTCTCTTTCTGAAAATGTCCCTTGGACTTTCAGTTATGTCTTTGGCGTGCTGCATTTAGATACGAGTAATGCAAGAGTCCATAAGATTTCACAGGAAGATAAGAGAGGTGAACACCACCTGCATCTTCATATTCAGTCTCTTTCCAGGCAAGGATGTCATAAAATCTCATAAATAGATCAATTGCCAAGTAAAAGCTGACCTTTTAAAAACCACTGTCCATACAGGGAGGCCATTGAGAATCTCGGTGTTCTTACAGCTGGAAAACAGCAAGCTTAATTTTATTCATGGACAAATGTCCTTGTGTTGACATTGTCCTGTAGCTTAAATAGCTGTCCATCTTACTACAGTTATGTATTGTAGCCATGGCCCTGCTCGGTATTCGCTTCATCAAGCTAAAGAGCTCAAGCTTTTTTTCCTTATTTGTTTAATCTTTCTTCTGATAGAGTTAGTCTTACTTCCTCTTTCTTCTAAGATCGGAGCATGCTACTCCAGCTGGTATCTTTGCAACACCTCTCACACAGCATTCAGTGATTTACCAGGTCCCTTGGATACTGAAAATGATTAATGTGGTGTTCATGTTGAAAATGAGAATGCAGGGTTATTTGGTTCAGAAAGCATCTCTAGGTTTTGTTTTTACATTATAAAACCTTCAGCAGTTAGGTACCATTTTGAGATGTAACACCTTGGCCAGCTTGACACTCCCACTACAGCTTTGCCCAGCTGAGGGAACTAGACTGAAGTTTCCTCAGTAAAAATGAGACGTTACTGGTGCCCTTGTGTCAGCAAAGGAGTCTTGAGCCTTGGAATTTATTCCCTTCCTTGGATTGTCTTTCGCCCTTCACAGTCTAGCTTTATTAACCTTGCACACTGCAAAGTTTGTATTTCTAATCTGTGCAATCTTAGGGAAAAACACTTGTTGACAGGTACAGAAACTATTAAGCCCAGTTGGTCAAATATTAATTTATTTTGTACTCCAGTTTCATAGGAAAACAAGGCTTACATGGTTATGCTCTGTGTGTGGCTACATGTAACTGCATACATATATCAAAGCTGTCTGTCTGTTTGTCCCCCACACCTCCAGAACAACTTTTGAATTAGTTTCGTGATTCCAACCAAGTTTGACTGAAGGGTAAAGTTTACACAGATTATTAAGTTCCTGTAGGATTTTGTGAAAGTAGGTAGGAGGGTAAAAGGTAGGTATCAATTCCCTTCCAACTGTGGGAAAAACTGCACTGTGAATTCAGCCTTTATAAGACACCAAAGACTCTGTGCTCAGGAGAAATACTTTATGAATGCTCAACCTTGGAAAAGTTTCAAGAATAGGTTATATCTTCTTAGACCCTGATATCCATCAGAAACTCTGGAGCTTGGGGACCCACTTTGTAAACTGTGTTAGAATTAAGCAAAACTGTGTGTCTTAAATATTTGACTAAGTATTCTGCTCTCACATCATGTGGGTATGTCTCTCTTGAGTTCTTTTGAACTCTTGCTATTTGTTAGTCTGAGTAATCAATCACAATATATCTAATACTTACACAAAATCGCAACTTCCACATCTGGCTGCTTGCCTGTGCACCTGATGATTTCTCTGGAGAAACTGTATAAATTAAAGACAGAAAAATAAAGGGTCTTGTAGAAGTAAAAGCATCACAAATTTACTTAAAATGCTTACAGTTCAGAGGAAAAAATGTATGGTCTTTACACTTGGGGTTTAGCTGAGGATTTATTTAAGGAGCCAGAAGAGAGCTGACAATAGCGTAAAAGGAACAGTAAAAAAGAATCACAATTGTACAGTATGAACAGAGAAGTGAAAATGAATAAAACCATCTGTCAAACTCATGAGTTTTTGTGCCTCTGGAGAATGCTGTGGCCATACCCCTTCCCTGAGGCTTGGTCATTAGCAAACTTTTTACTTGTGAAAACAGTAAAACTCTAGTGGCTATGGTAAAGTGCAAGGCACTGCGCGAGGGAAGTAAGACTTTTAGATCAGCTAGAAAGCATTCATGTGGCTCTGTGTGCTAGTCATTTTTTAAAAATATCTGAACTGTCATTACTGGAAACTTTCTCCTGTCAGAGAATTTCTGTATCTCTGACTTCTCCCGCCACATTGTGTGCTTTTGTTAGAGAAAGGAAACAAAGTTCAAGTAAACAAACAGCTCTATCTATGATACTTTAGTTGCACCAGTGTTAATTGGGCAGGGATTTGGGGTTTTGCTCACCGGTTGTAAGTCTCAGTGTCTCATGTGGTTTTGTTTTTCTTATTTTTTCTTATTAAGCTTTCTTTTTTACTGGAACCCAGACACCGGGACTGTTGAACTGCCTCTTATGGCTGAGTCGTATACAATGAACTGAGGACTGAACTTTTAATGCTTCCTGTAGAAACTACTTAAAAAATGTTATAGAAGAATATTTTTATATATATATATTTTTTTTTTCCTAGCACATGTACCCATCCTGTAGAAGTATTCCTCTGCAAACATACCTATTCTGTAGAAGCTCTCTCTCTCCTGCCTCTGTACATCCCCTATCCCTGGAATATATTTTGTTCAGTTAAGCTCTTCAGCAAATGTGGAATCATCCTGGAATCAAAAGATGAAAAACAAGAAACATGATGGACGCTTTTCACAGCAGATTGTTTGTTTATTTAGAGAGAAATTGTCCTTTTATTACCTTCGTAGGAATGTTTCTTGGTCCCAAAAGGAGACTGGAACAGAATGTCACTCACAGCCTCTTACCTGATTTATTTTTACTGTTGAGGCAGAAGTGATCTGCTACAGTGCTGGTGCAATACCTTCAACATGAATTGTTTTCCCAGCTGCAGGAGTGAAGCAGGGAGAGATTTCCTATTTTGCATGGCCTTGTTCTCATATGAAACAGAGAGCCACTTATCCCTATAAAATGTTGCCCAGTCTAAAAATAGCAGGGACTGGGAAGCAAAAAAAGTTTTGCTTCTTGCATTCATGCATGGGTGAACCACTGCATGGCCCATATTTATTTATTTAACAATCTTTACCTGATTAGCTTCTGTTCTTCACTTTTATCTGCAGTAATGTTATTTTGGTTTATGAATTAAATCACCAGATGTCAGTTTAAGGTGACAGAAAATTGGCTTTTAGAGAAATTATTCTTTCCCCTCTCAGTTTTGAAGAACTTGTCTTCAAAACTGAGCCTTACCTGTCATATTCAGGATAACACTATTTTGTCCTTTGTCTGAGGTTCTGATAGCAAAAGCATTTGTTGTCTGTTTGAGCACAAAGACAGAACTCTTCTACAGCCCCTAATGGTATCTTGGTATCTATTTTTGTGATGTCTTTGATTTGCATGTAAATCTCAGCTTGTGATGAACTATGTGCCTTCTCACAGGCTGTGCCAAACCCATGGGAACATGATATTGGACGCTGGCACAATACCGAGACTCAGTAACTTGAATACACTTCTGTTGCTGTTCCAATCCCATTTTAGTCTAATCAGTATCAATGTGTAGATTGTGAAAATTCCAGTTGTTAAAGTGATACCTGGTATCGACAATAGCTTTATGCTCAAACCCCAACATTTATAAATGCTCATGGGTATATTAATTAGATGTGCACTACTGTTACAGTTTATTGGAAACAGTCTGGGTGGATACAGAGTTTTTCAACTCCTTTCTCTAGTGAAGTGCTGACAGGGAAGGTTGAGCTTTTTGAGGAGATAACAATGTTGGGATTTGTTCAGCTTCCAACTGGAAAAGTTCTGTTTGCACACAGGATTCATTCCAGAGAGGTCTGCACAAACAGCCACCCTGTTTGGAAATCTGTCAGTGTGCAGGCATTTATAGCAGTGCCTTGTTTCCTTTACAGACCATGACTGGAGTGAAACAGAGTAAGTAATCCATCAATTCAGTTTGAACTTTGATGTTGGGCACCGTTGTTAGGCTCCACTGAAAATACATCTTCAGCTATGGGAACAATATGGATCATCTTAACATCTTCTCGAGTGTGGAAAGCATAGTGACAATCTGAGGTTTGAATAAAGTATTTTCCTTCAGAAATCTGAGAGTCTTGCAAAGAACAGGAGGCACAGTGAACACTCCCAGATTTACCAAATCCTGTTGTTATTACTGAATGCACACACACACAGACACACATGCACAGAGCTTGTGGCCAGTGGATACCCTATTCTTTTATAAATCAAGACTTCTGAACTGTCAGCTAGCCTTGGCCTGCTGTCTGGCTGGTGGTTTGGCATTGTGGAGAAAAACATTTGGCACATCTGATTAGAAGCTCGCTGTAGATTGTAAACTGAATTTCAACTATTCCTTCTAAAACAAATTACTTCACAAGGCACAGGCTTCTTTTAACATTTGAAACATTGTGGGGAAAAATATTCTGACCCTGAGACTACTTGTCAAACATGCCTTGAGAGTTTTGTTATCATTGAAAGTGCACAGACTTTATGCTTGTATAACTCAGCATCTTGAAGTACCTAAATAACCTGGAAGACTGTGCCTCATTTTTAGGAAGAAACTTAAACCCCAGGTTGTTCAACTTGCTCCCAGATCAAAAGATGTCAGATGCTTTAGAAATGCACACTGATTTTAACTGTGGTTTATTTTAACTTTCTTTGACAATTCACGTAGGGATGAATAATAAAAAAAAGGTATTAGTCCTTCCAGATGTCCTATTTTGTCACACCTCAGGCTGCTTCAAATGCTACATCTGCTTGCTCCTCTCCCAGCAGTGATTCCTGCCCCAAACTCCTGAGGTCTCCCTTGTTCCCTGTGCTGGCTCCCCTTTCTGTCAGTGTCATTTCCACATCATGTCTGTCCCACCAGCAGCTTTGCTACTCCCTGAGGGTATTTTTCATTCACCGAGGTAGGTGAAGGAAGCTCATGGTGGGAAAGAAAGTGCAGCCTGCCCATGGTGGCCCCTCTTCTACCCTGGCGAGAGCAGCAGGTGCCAGTGAAGGGGCGAGGGAAGAGCTCTTCCTCTCCCTAGGAGAGACCTCTTAATCCCAGGAGACAGGGCTTTTCCTCTGACATGTCAGAGTTGCTCCTTCCTCCAGGAGACAAGGTTTAGCTCCCATCAAATTCTTTTCATATTCCCTCATGTCTCCAAAAAAAGATGAGAGTTGGCAGTCTTTTAAGTGAGGGATTCAGGTGTTTTGGAAAATGTTGCGTTAACACTTCCCAGCTGAAGTAGGGCGTTATTTGTTTTGAATATTTCCTTTTTTTTAAGGCTTTGGAAAAGTTTTGACTTCACAGCCTTTTACTAACCTAATAATGCCATGCCCACAGATGTACGGTTTAATATGACAACTCAAATCCTGTGGACAGCGAAAGGATGATAGTAACACTGAGACGATGGGTTAGGTGGTCCTGGAAGCCAGAAGCAGAGCAGGGCATGTCTCCTCCCAGTAAGGGTATCCATACAGAAAACAGCTCCAAGGAGGTCCCTGTCCAGCCTTCGCTGCTGTGCTGTGCATTCACACCCTACTTTCCTACCAGTGAGATCCAGTGCTTCATTAAAACAAACAAGATTTGCAAGACTTTTTTTTAATGTGTGTAAACCCAGCAATAACATTAATGCTAACACTGAGATTTAAATAGTCAGCCTTACAACAATCAAACACGGATTAATGATGCTTAGCTCTGCAGGAGCATTTAGATCTTTAGATCAAAATGAGATACTTCAGAATAAATCTGTTGTAACTTTTATTTTGATCCCGGGAAGATCTTGGAATGAATAGGAAGCTTATTCTTATTTCTGAGTACTACAGAATAATTGATTTTTTCTATGGGTGATAATTGAAAGGGTGTTAGTAGTAGTCTTAAAGGTCACAGACCAATAGTAATATAATTTTAATATCTTAAAGAAAATCATGCTGATGTTCTTATGAGTTCATTTCCTTCTACTTTAAAGGATATATTTAGTAGTATATGATGTTCCTTAACATTTAGCAAGTACATGTTTTGATTCCATTTATTCAGGTTTATAGTTTAACATCCGCATTTACACATACTGCTTTAAACACAGCAGAAGGGAAGCACTTTTCATTTTATCTGTCTTAAGTTTTTGCGTTTATTTTCATCTCTTCCCACTGTGCTAAGTCCTCAGAAACGTTAACGTTTTTGATCCTTTAATGTTAATGAATCACATCAGCATCATGTTGTAAGTCAGTATTTCTCTCCCCCATCTCCACAGTAACTTGGCTTCCTCCCCACCCTATTAGCTTAACTCACACCCCCAGAGTTGCATAGATTTTATCAGCAGTGTTTAAATATGCTACTGTTACTGAGGGGTTAAGCAGGTAGGATGATTGCACTAATAAAAATTGATAAGTAGTCAGGTTATCCTTCCTAATTTATTGTCATGGCAACAGACAGCACATGTGGCTTGTTGCTGAAGAACAGAATGCTAATAATCAAATGTGTCTTACCCAAATGAATATATAACACAGCTTACTAATACAGTGCCTTGACATTGTATACATTACTGAACAGCAGCATGCATTAATTCTGCGTCTAAGTTATTTGATGCATATGCTCTAGAGAACAGGAAAAATGAAAAAGCACGTCTGCTACATCAAAGCTGTTCATTAAAGTAATGTATTTTAAATAGTATATACAGTGAAAGATCCAATTCTCCAACACTTATCTTGTTTATTTCAGTAGGTGGTTGGTATACCAGGAAAATGCAGTAATGCATAGTCATTGTGAGATGGCATAAAAATAACCAACACAGCACAGGAGTTCAATTAAGCAATAATCTCTGGGAAAAAATGGTCATTACTACCAGTTAATGGTTGGTTTGTTAGTTAATGGCCCAAGGCAAAGCTGAAAGCAGTTAAGCCTCTAACAAACTGGTTGTGAATTATGGCAACAATGGATTTGCTGGGGATTTTCCCCCCTATTATATATTGCATATGATAGTTTATAATAGTAATGTATTTTTAAAGACAGTAGTTGTTACACAGGGTGTTATTGGAAATGTCAGGTGTTTCGAGGAAATAAACAATTGATTTTCTACCAACAAGGAAGAAAAGTATGCACTCTTTTACATATATATGTAGTATACAAATTACACATGTAAATTGTATATGTATTTCATATTAAATATAAAAGATATGCTATACACATTATATATAATATATTAGAGACTATATATAATATATGAGACTATTTGTCAATTTGGAAATTTCTGTATCATTGAAAGTCCAGAGTTTATATGTGTATACATACACATACATATATACACGTGTATACATAGGTGCATATATGTACATACATATATGTACTTTACACACACACACACACACCCCCCTTCACGCTTTTTTCCAATGTCCTCTGTACATACTTCAGTGAATTGGTAAGGAGAAGAAAGGACACGAGAAAAATCTTTCAAAGTCGGCAAATCAGCGCATCCTAGTGTTTTACAAATAAAAAGCCTCTGCTTCACCTGAAAGCATCAATACCATCATTAAGTTTCTTAACCTGAGATCTTGTACCACACTGTTTGTTTTACACCATAATCTCAGAATTAATTTCTTTATCAATCATGCTTTCTATTAAAGGCCACGCGACTTGCTATAACCCAAACTTATGAGGCTTGAAACAGTTATGCTGGGGAATGTAATGTTGTGTCTATTTTAACCCAAAGCTTTGTTAAAATGAAATGGATATTTTGCTCATGGAAACTGTTGGGATGCAAGTGCAGTCTACTTCCAGAAAGCAAAAGGGTGATGGGGTTTTAATCAACTTCCTGGAGATTTAAAAGTGTCTTGATAAACTGAAATGGTTGGTGAAAATTGCCATGATGTTATAGTAAAACAGCTTCACAATGAATCTGAGGTGAGGCAATTTCAGATAAGACAGGGAGCCATAAAACTGTCATGAACATAAAGCAAACTATATTTACAGTATGAGTACCATATATTCATTCCGAAAATTTTCATGAGTACAGTTCGGTGTTAGATCTTT
This sequence comes from Buteo buteo, assembly GCF_964188355.1. Lineage (NCBI taxonomy): Eukaryota > Metazoa > Chordata > Aves > Accipitriformes > Accipitridae > Buteo > Buteo buteo. The sequence continues at coordinate 27,265,666 of NC_134179.1, forward strand.
TATTTAGATGCTGGTGTAGGTAGGTTGCTAATTCTAGGAATGGTGAATTTGGACTAGATTGAGTTCTGGTGTTAGCTCTATTTGTACTTGTAAAATAATTTTTAAGTTAGATATGAGAAAAAAGATGACCTTCATCCAGGGATTTGCCAAGAGTGAAAGTTTCCCATAAGATCCTCAAAGGATGGAAATTTATATGTGAAGAACTTTAAAACTATTTTTCACTTTTGAAAATTGTTCTTAAACCTGTATATATATAAAATGTATACATATCCACACATATGCATGCACACACATACACAGCACTACATAAGAAACAACAATGCAAAGATGTTAATTTTTGATGAAATACAAGAAATGAATGGGCAACCTTCAAATATGCATATGCACTGTCTCACCTTCGCCTTCTTTTTCCAATTTTTTCACAGGACTCCTAGCACCATACAGCAAAATAAAGAACCACTGCACTGCATAGTGTCTTTGTAGTCTAGGCTCATTTCTGAAAACTGGCAATATTCTGTCCTTCCTGTGACAAGCTGTCCAGCAGAGCTTTCAACTTGAGCTTTATGATACTTTTCTTCCTTTCTTATAAGGTGCTTGAGCCCCACCAGTGAGATCTGCTTCTCTGAGCAGGAGTTACTGGGATTGCAAAGGAAGTTGCCATTGAGTAGGTTCTCTTGCAAGTCTTGAAAACAAAGTAATTGAACTACAAGACAGTGGGGGGAAGACTCCTTTTTTAAGCTGCTGAATACCCTTATAAATACTTGTAGCAAGGAAAGAATTCAAAGTTCCTCAGAGAAACCAAACAAGTTCTATAGATCAAGTTCATCTTGCTATACTATGGAGAAAAAGGCACGACCACTGGGCTGAATCACAAAGCCAGGCAGGCACACTTAAAGGGTAGGATCAAGGAGAGATGATTTCTAAAATTTCCTGTAAGGATGCACTGCACCACTATATGTTCATGCCACATGAGGCTTTACATTGGGCTCAAAATGTCAGAAACTGCAATTGTTTAACTTGAAAATGTTAGAGGAAATATTGCCTGCAAGCCCAGAAGGCCTATTATCTTTGATAAATATCTGTATCAAAAGAGCTCCTCACCCAAAAGTAGGGTAGTTCTTAATTTTTTTAAAATCACTGAGGTTAGGTCTGACCCACTGATAATCTTTCCATCTTATCTTTTCAGAAGAACATTACCAATTCTAGTATCTCAAATTGTCACTGAATAAGGTTTGGTTTTAGCTATCTATGGGCTAAAAGGACAGAAAATAGTCTTAGTGACATGGCTGATGACACATGCAGAAGGGTCTGCAAAATATGACCTACTAGTGCAAAGCCTTCCTCAGTAGAGCATCCTAGGTAAGATGTCCATGCATATTCGCAATGTTTTTGATGTAGGAAACTGATAATGTGAAATCCACAGATTTAGGTGACTTCACTCAAAGTTTCCTGACAGTGGACTTCCAAATCATCACAGTCAAGAGCTGCAGTTATAAAATGGCTGTTAGTTACCTCAGGGCTATATCAACAGGACAGGGTCAGATTGAAATGTTTTATCAGCTGTTAGTAATCTTTATAAATCCCTGATTTACTTACCTGAAAACACTTTCCTCTAAAATACTAAAGAAAATATGGCCCTTTTTCAGAAAATAGGTGTTGGATAAAAGAAATTTAGATTATGTGGACTGAACTGCACCAATGCTTAAGTGAACTTTGGAGTTAAGTGACCACTTAACTCCACTTAAGTTGCTATTAGAGTTAGGAACTTTGAGTCATTGATATTTTCTGTTTACAGTGTTGCTTAGACATCAAGGGCTAAATCCATGAGGGATGTAGGCATTACAAGGATGAATGCCTAAAATGAGGTGTCTCTGCAGGTTCTCCACAATGTATGGGAAGAGCTCAGAGTTTACAAGGGGAGTACAGAGAGCCAATGAAGTAAGGTGAGCACCGCTGAAGCCAGTCAGCAGGAAATAATGAGAAGAACTTAGGTCATTGCAAGAAGTCCTATACCAGACTGCAAATCGAAAAGGGAGCCTCCATCTGTAAATGAGTGTGTGAAATGTCTCCTGATATAAGGAAAGTAAGCCGGAACAGTCCTTTTTTTCATGTAGAACAACATACAAGAAAATCTAACCTAGTTAGGATTATTCTTGTAAGGTATTAAAAGACCTAGGTTTAGCTCCCTCTTTGGAATTGGCTTCTTTACTTGTGAAGCTAAATGGTCATATTAATGCTTTCATTATACTGTCTGCTAGATGTCAAACTTCAGGGGTCAAACTAGAATAAGCAAGATCTTTCACAATGCAGATGGGCACTCTAACCATTGAATTGTTGACTAAAAGCAGACAGTGGGTTTCATATTTGTCTTAGTTCTCCTCTGTGTAAGGCCCCAAACCTACAAGCGGTTCTGACTTTGCTGTAAAAATGGAAGTGGAAGAAATCTAGGCAGTCCTACACCCTGGCTTGATACATGTGGTGCTCTTTATAGTTCTACTTTTCCATATATAAAATGATAGCTAGGGAGACTTTTTGGGCAATATTAAAACACTAATGAGATGGGATCTCATTTTCAGAAGCATTGAGCAATTACAAAAAAAAAAAGCTGTAGTCACTGAGCAACGAGTGCACAGGACCTCTGAAAAATCACTCCCTTAGTGTTTGTAAAGCACTTTCGTGGCTAAAGATGCTGTATAAATGTTCAGTATCATTAGTGCTATGTGTACATTATGTTGCCTCAGTTGATTCAGCTCATGTCTAATCAGGATTTTTCAAATAATTCCCCTCTGTGTCTGGAGAGGAAATTAAATCAGAAAGTCTTCTGTACATCTGAAAGTATTTTGTGTTACAGTTTGAGAGAAGGTAGAGTCAGACATGAGGACGGGGTGGAGGGGGGGGGAGTTGTATTTGTCAGGAGACAGCAGCCTTAGGCAGTGAACTGTTTGTTCAAACAGCAGTGAGAAATAGGAGCGGGGAGTGAGAGCCATATGTACAGAAAGTATCAAAACAGGGGCAAGAGGCAGAAACAAAGAGACACACGGATGGGCCACGGATGGGTAAGAAAGGGGAAGCTGAGGAAAAAGAATAGCGGAGGCTGGGAGGGGGAGCAGGGCCTTTCGATGGGGAGCAGGGTAGATGCTGAGAAGAAATTAAGCAATCAGAAATCATTACAGAACAGCCTGCATGACCTTAATTTTGCCCTCTTGTGCATGCACATTACGAGTCTATCTTTCGTTACGTAATCTCATGCTATTTTTTCCCCAGGACGGGCCATGTCCTGGGGAGGACTCAGAGCTGTGCAGCGGAGGAGAGACCTGCCACGTGGCGTGGGGCTGAAGGGAGCGCCGACATTCTTGGGAGTGGGGCTGAACAGAGACCTGTTCCTGAAGGACCAGAGCCTCTCTTAACTGAAACAAAACAACACCTTTTGAACATGATCCTCACAGTGATGAGAGTTTGAGGCTAAAACCTGGGCATTCTTTCTCAGAATACACTTCTCTGGGATGTAAGAGCTATGGGGTAAAGACCTTGGGCTTCTTAAGAGAGAAAAAGCATTTTGATCTTAGGCCATTCTGAAATTCACAGGTCAGGGAAATTCAAGGGTCGATACTCAGAGCTTGGTTTCAGTATACTTCAGAGTGCAACAACATGACACCCAACATCACACATCAGCAGAAGAGGATAGATATGAATATTGAATAGCTATCCATTCAGTGTATATAATCTCCATATACCATACAAAGATGTTGTCAAATCTAATTTATCTATTTTAAATGCTTTAGGAAACTTGAGGATAAGCAGTGATTCTGAGTGTACCTTTGAGAAGTGGAGAGAGAAAGTCAATGCAACTTTTCCCTTGTCATGTAGACATGCTTTGTATGAGGTGGTGATAATAGGGGCTCTAGCCTCCCCAGTTCTTCTGCTAAGTGCAGTCCTTGAAAATGATGGATGAGAAACTGTGAAGGAAAAAATGGCTGCACAGGCAGGCTAGGGGTTGGGAACTGGTGGGACAAAAGGCAGAAGATGGAAGGGGAAACATCTAACTAGACAAATCATTTAATATGAAATATGTGTGGAAATACGCAGCCTTAAAGAGCTACAGTTTCTGAGTTGTGAACTCTCCATCCTGCTCTTTAGTCTTCCTTCAGTAATTGATGTCTGCTCTGCACAGACCAAGGTGTGCATAGTGCAAGAATGAATTATGAAGGTTCAGAGCTGATTTCAGTGACAACCCTCCTTCCCGCATCCTTCACCTCTCTGTCTCAGACTGCTAGCAGGGATCCCAGTCCTTCTTATCTCCCAACCTTCTTTTGCCTCAAGTTTTCCATAATCATCCTCTTTTCATTCTCTCAGTTCACATGCTTTTCTGCCTTACTCAGATCCCTATTTTTCCAAATTATAGTAGAGGACTTCCCACTTTCTTCCCACTCACTGCCCAGGAGCCGCAGGTACAGTGTTGTACAACCAGCACAAAAGAAACATGTTCTCAACCCTTCTGTTCGAGGATATGGCAGCTTTCGAGTTTGGGGCAGCTGGAATTGGAAGGGAAGCCCTGCTTCATCCCTACACTCTAGATTGCAAGGTACATAGTTTGGGTGGAATTGTCAAGTAATTTGTCTGCCAGAATTGAAGCAATCTCTGTTGAGTCTCTGAGTTAACTAAGATTTAAGTACATTATTTGGTGGATTTGAGAAAAAAAGTAAAAGTGTGGAAAATGATACATCACCAATAGAAAGATCATTCCCTACAGATTTTCACTTCCCTGCTCCAAAGCCAATGTTAGAGATTATGTGTGTGTATGTGTGTGTGCACATAGTTCTAGAAAGTGGTTGAAATAATAATCTGAGAAAAAATGTAGCCTCTTAAAGGCACCTGCAACTGCTAAAATTTAACAAAGTTAGAATCATAGAATCATTTAGGTTGGAAAAGACCATCAAGATCATCAAGTCCAACCATCATCCATGCCCACTAAACCATGTTCTGAAGTGCCTTGTCTACATGCTTTTTGAATACCTCCAGGGATGGTGACTCAACCACTTCCCTGGGCAGCCTATTGCAATGTCTGACAACCCTTTCAGTAAAGAAATTTTTCCTAATATCCAAAAGAAATTTTTCTTAATATCCAAGTTTTAAGCAATTGAAGAAAATATCATATAGTGGGAAGATGGTGATATCTATGCCACCTTTAATTACAAAGTGGCATAGCAATGAGTTGATATAAGCATCTACAGCGTATAGGAAGATAGAAACAGACATACACAGCAGGGAATTTAACAGCTAGTTTCTACGAAAAGTTGAGCAGAGGTTATTAGCCAAGATTTTTGAGAGCATTTGACAGTCTTTTACAGTGTATATTTTTTAACTGGGAAAAAAATCTCATTCACCTTTTGAAGATGTAGTGTATTTAAGGCTAAGCTGTAATTAATATATGCATTGCTTTTGTAGTAAGAATCAAATGCTTCAAAACCAAAGCTGTGAGATAGGACAGGGGAGAGGGTGGGACTTAGCAGGAGAATGAAAATAGCTATGGTAAGTATTAAATTTGGAGACAACATTGCTAGATAAGGGGAGACAAAAAAGGTGATGAAGCTTTGGCAACAGCTGGTACCAGGTGGCACTTGCTGGACAAGTTTTGACATTGGGAGAATGAGACTGGAAAATAGGAGAGAAAGGAAAATGAGTGGAGGAGGGAGTCCTGGAGAACAGGAGGCCAGGGTTGGAAGGTGTGAGGCAGATGGGCTTATCTGCTGAGAGGAATACACAAGCTGTAAAAAAACTCCTTTAAAATAGCATTAAATTAGCAAAGTCACACAATAAAAAGCTAGAAGATAGAGAGACAGAAGTAATCTGTGCAAACACAATTTGTTGTGGAACTAATTCCCTGGGAGCTCTGCCGAGTGCAGAAAGCCCCAGGACTGTGAGTGGGAGCTCTGGGGAAATCACAGTCTTTGAGACTGGGTCATCTAAGTAACCTGTACTCCTTGTGGTTGGAGCAATGTAGGTATTTCACCTCTTACCTTTCTTTGAGCGGAGTCCAATCTTTTGCCCAGGCCATGAGGTTATACCAGTCTCTCACACACAAGAGAAAGAAATCAGAGAAACCCTTGTTTGCCCATCTTTAGTGGATGATGTGTGTTAGTCTCAGTGCTTAAATTATTACCGTGTCAATTCTCTGATGCTGTGATGCTATACCTGCAGCTGTGGTCTATCTTTGTAAGGGAAATCCCTGTTCAATTATCAGCCTCTACTGAAATTGTTCAGATGATTTCAGCAGAGAAGTAAGAGCACAGCTGGATGAGAATTTTTTTTAGCAGATGCTGAAAAATATAGAAGCAACTAGTGGTGGTCTAAAGAGGAGGTTCTGCTGTGTCCAGCTTTTATTCTGAAGTGTAGAACAGTGGCTTTGTCTGGGTTGGGGCATAGAAGAGGTTATGTCTGTACTGCCATTTGAAGCTATCCCCATTCCCTATTTGCAGGTGGTACAGACAGTGAAAGGTGGCCAGGGAGTGCCCCCAGAGTATGCAGGATGCTGGGAAAGCCAACGGTCTTGCTCCAATGGGTTATATAGAAATTCTATGTAATACAACCAGGTGAAAAGGCTCAAGATGACCATGGCGTTTTGTGCATACAGCAGTCATGCAGCCACCAGTCCAAAGCTTGTATGTATAGCTAGTCTACACCAGGCACTGCCTGGGCTGAAGAAGCAGGATACAATTTGTGTTTAGCAAACTTAAATCACTGCTTTACAGAAATTATTTTTTAAAAGGAAGTAATTACTGTTATGTTTGACAGAAAACTGAGAATGGCCTTATGATATAACATGATGAGAAGGTGGGCTTCAAAATTAATTGGAATGTGGAAAAATCTGAAGAGGAAAAGTAATCCAAAGGACAAAGTTATTCATGTGAAGAGGACTGTTGTTTTCACCTTCTGGTTTCATGAATTGTTAAATCTCTTGTTATTGGTAAGACTCTATAAATGAGAATGAAAAGAGGACCCATCCCACAGACTCAGCCCTCCCTGCTGCCTAAAATAATAATAAAAAGAAAAAAAAAAAAGAAAGAAAAAAGTAAAGCCTCTGAAGAGAAGAAACGCAGCCTTGTGCAAAGGTGTGCTCAGCAGCACTGTTGTTTTTTCTTTGATTTTTCTGAGAGGGAATTCATCTTCTGGAATGCAAGTAAATCTTCAAAAGGGGATTTTTCCTTTGGAATGCAAATTATTACAGTGATGCTTCCCACACCACTGGGGGAATAGAGTAAAGATACCATGCACTGATCCAGCTATTTCCATTTACAGCTATCAAATACTCATAGATTTAGCTTCATGACCCCCTGTGAAGCAGATAAACATTGCATTTGGAGTTTTACTACAGGGGGGAATTGAGGCAAAGTTTACCATTCATGATCTTACAGTCACTGGTGAATGTGTTCAGCTTCTGCACAAACTTACTCTTGGGCAGTTAGTGACCTGCTTACAGATGTTAACACTTGCATTTGTGATCATTAACTACATGAACTACAGGTATGTTGTCCTGGTTTCAGCTGGGATAGAATTAACTGTCTTCCTAGTAGCTGGTACAGTGCTATGTTTTGAGTTCAGTATGTGAAGAATGCTGATAACACTGATGTTTTCAGTTGTTGCTCAGTAGTGTTTAGACTATAGTCAAGGATTTTTCAGCTTCTCATGCCCAGCCAGGGCACCTGACCCAAACTGGCCAACAGTGTATTCCATACCATGTGACGTCCCATCTAGTTTAGGAACTAGGAAGGGGGGGGGCAGGGATTTTGGCCGCTCGGGGACGGGCTGGGTGTCGGTCGGCGGGTGGTGAGCAATTGCCCTGCGCATCATTTGTACATTTCAATCCTTTTATTACTACTGCTGTCATTTTGTTAGTGTTATCATTATCATTATTAGTTTCTTCTTTTCTGTTCTATTAAACCGTTCTTATCTCAACCCAGGAGTTTTACTTCTTTTCCTGATTTTCTCCCCCATCCCACTGGGTGGGGGGGGAGTGAGTGAGCGGCTGCGTGGTGCTTAGTTGCTGGCTGGGGTTAAACCACGACATATGTGCATGCTTATGTTGGCATAAGCTTGTTCTGAAGATCAAACCTGGTAACTCTCCATGTTGCTGACCACTGCATCTGCTTGTGTGGGCTGGTTGGCACTGACCTTCCCTATGGTCAGCATCACTCTGGAGGAACAGAGCCTTAACGTGCTTTTAGCCCATCTCTAGGTTCATATTTTGGAGTTAGGAATAGCTTCCCTTTTCTACCTGAAGGTATCCTGAGGTCAGCTTTTCCTAAGCGTATTGTTTTGTGGGAGTTTTTGTCTTGGCTCCACACACCCCAGCAATGTGGGTGGGAAGAACAGGGATTGCAGATTCACCATACTCAGGTATGAGCTTGAGCTCACTGTTTATCAGTGAAAACACAGTTTTGTAGTATTGGGACTGAGTCTTAAATCTCCCCATCTCCTAACTTCCAGTAGTCTGCCCTTGCTACATAAATTTATGCCCTTCTTTCTGCTAAACTTTTGGAGGGACTGGAGACCATCCCTCTGGGGACACATTTTTTCTCTGAGTTTTATTTGTCTGTGCCAAGGTTTGAGGCACTGCTGCCAATGATAAACAGCTCTGGTTCGAAGTGAGAAGATGCAGGAATATCTGCTGAGACATATGTATCCGTTGTGTGAAATTAATGCTATGGAAGAACTGCTTCATACATCACGTTTGTGCCTGTAGTTTAAATTAGGGAGTGTGCCAATTTAGCCAGTGCTTTTCATCATTTTTTTTGTGCAGTGTGAGAGGAAATCAGACTTTGTGGGAGAAGTTTGTTACTCAGTAGAAGTGTCAATCTTCTGGCACTTAAATCTTCTCATTTATAACCAAAAATGAACGGTTGGAGCTGTCTCAAGCTAGAAACCATTCTGACCTTAGAAACAGCAATGTAACAATATTGGCTGCAAGCTTGGTTATTGAAATAACTGTTTTGTTAAACCTGGTAGTGGGAGAAAAGTTCATGTTTTATTGATCTGTTGTTGTTCATTCTGTTTTGAACTTAGTGGTTTGGTACCAACCCTTTATGCAGAGATCGATTATTTAGTGGGACAAGGAGCAAAAAAAAATGTGGGGGCAGGGGAGGGTGTCATGGGCAGGGCTGCTTAAAGAAGTTAAAATACCCACTGAGAAAGTCTGAGATGCCCTGTTCAATGGAAACTCCAAGGCGCATTTACTTGGAAATACATATGATTGATTTGATACATTAACATTGTGTGAATGAGAATTTATTAGAAAGGGAAGACCTAATGGCAATAGAGATATAAACTGGAAGCAGAAATCCCTTTCAGTCTAAAAGACATAGAAAAGTATGCTAAATATTTTAATATATGTTAAGTACTCTTTAAAGGGAGCCAATAGCTAAAGATCATTATCAACATCTAGCAATGGTTTCCCCCCCTCTTTTTTCATCTGTCCTGTCTTTAATTGTGCTGTTCTGAATAACAGCCAAGTTAATAAGTTTTCAGGGCTAACCCTCACATTTTCATAATGCTCTTACATGAGGAGAAGTATTGATTTCCTTATTTATTGTCTGATTTTATTAAAAAGTAGAGTAAGTCAACATAGAATGAATCTGTAGAATTCACTGCCACAAGATGCCACCAGGCTCAGTGGGATTCAAAGAGTGATTATCCATTTAAGTATACAATGAGAACTTCCGTAGTTTCACTAGGTCATTAGAATGATCATATGATCACACTTTCTTTTCCTTAAAAGATGAGGCATGACCCCTAAGCTTCAGAGCAGAGACCTGGTTTGCATTGTGAAGAGATTTTTCCTGTGGGGAGAATAATCCTTCTCTTGAGTTCTCACATTTTTCTTTGAAAGATGACAGATTAAATACTGGATTTGATATGTCGCCAGTGTGATATGGCTATGAAAATTCTGGTACTGCTATCATATTACTGTGCATACTTTTTTTTTGAGATCAGTTTGGATTTCTTGGTTTTGTCTTTGCTCCTGCTGGTACTGCCTCTGACAAGATTTCATAGTGGCTTGTATTGAATCTTAATCCTATCAATGCAGTCCTGTAACTCCAAACTATGCTCATTTTTAGAGTTAAATCATTCACACCAATCTTTTACAGGTTACATTATAGTACTCCATAAAAAATATCAGGGACTACGTATATCATGGCATCAGGGAAGAATCTTGTTCATTACCTAGTACGGAGATCCAGCGGAAAAATCCAAGATTCCCCACTTTTTTGGATCTGATTTTGTCTTCCACTTAGTTAGTATAGATGAGGATTTACATGTGGGAGGTAAGGCACCACATCTGAACTCAGATTATTCATCCTCTGTAAAAGCTTATTCAGAGAAAAATAATGTAGATGGCTGAACTTTATGGAACATAGTAGTACATACACCAACAATGACTTGAGAAGGAAAGGTCTCTTGTCAGTGTACAAGTAAACGAATCTTTTTTTTTCTTTTTTTCTTCTTTTTTTTTTTTCTATTGACAGGGTTTTCTTTATAGGCCGTATGATTTTCTGCTTTCCTCCATGCAGTTGGGTGTACAATCAAATGATTGCTATCATTCCTTTATTTGATGGCACAAACATCCTCTAGAGAAGTCAGTTCCCAGCTGTACTTTTTCTCTTTGAGAAACACATCACCATCTTGTTTCTTTATTTAATGTGTGCAGCATTTACTTCTTTGCCGATGAGGGTTTTTTTTCTATGTTTTCTTTTTTCTGTCATCCCCACAACAGAAACTCCTCCCTATATAATATCCCTGCAGTTATTATGAAATCACCCAGAAAAATAAATGTTAGCATGTTGTCCCTGATGATTGTTATCACTATAGGCACAGGTGAGCTGAATTATGCCAGGGAAATGCTTTGAAGAACTAGAGCTACAGGACACCCCTCCTAGAATTCCCGTGTTGGGTTGCATCATTCAGCTGGTCCACTCCATTCTTTGCAGCTGGTCCACCCTTTTCTTTCTGTTTTGCACTCATGAGAGTGGTCTGTGGGAGAATGGGGCTGTACAGTTCCCCACAGCTGTGTGTGCAGTCCTTTCATCTTCTCTCTTCCTGCCCACTTAGGGAGCAAGCTGCTCCTATGAATTGACTCACTGGCTTGTTCCTGACAACCTAGGACAGACAAGCTCCTTGTGGTCATATGCTGATGAAGAAGGAATGGTTATGAAGCTAATGCTGAATTAAACAACAAATTCTAGTCATTGAAAATCAATATTTTTCTCAAGCTGCCATCTGCAGGTGTTTAGCTGCAGACCACTGATGCACTAACTGAGTCTTATGCATGAGATGCTGAGACACTGCTGGGAATTAATTGGTGAATTAATTAGAATAAAAAATAAGCAAACAGAATGAGGTTCTAGAAACAGGTCTATCTGGGTGGATACTTTCACCATAGGAGTCTCCCTTTAGCCTGCTGGGCTCTTGGTGTCAATCCATAACCCCAGGGTAAGAAAGTTCAGAGCAGGCGGTCCTCTGAAATAGCTGCCAGCACTTTACATAAACATAGAAGACTGGGATAGCCTAATCCTTTGCTTGTATGGCATGATTCACTTTCAGGCATACTGAATAAAGTTAATAGTTACTTACACGAAGGAAGTAGATTGTTCTATAAAGCGTGAACACCTATAAATTCAGTTGTTAAATTCCCTTGCAACGGGTTTACGTTTTTTGTAGCAGACAAAAGTAAAAATGTATATATCATGTTGCCAGTTACTTCTGAGAACCATAGCTTTACAACTGTAGGTGTGCAGATGCCAATTATGTCTTTTGCAGTCTGGATAAAGGAATAGCAATAATATGTTATTTGTAAATATTTATTGCAGCTAAAGTCAATCTATTTCTTTACCAAGTTAGTCATTCAGACCAACAGAAATTTTAAGAGTTATTGGAAAAGAGGACTTCTTTTTTCCATTTGCTGTCATTCACTTGGTTCATCTCTTTTACTTCCTTTTCCAGCACCTGCTTGTCACTGTTACTTACTGGCCCCTGGGCTGCATTTCCAACTGCTGTCTGCAGGATTCAGTAAGGCTCTTGTGCAGCCTTCAGTGTCATACCCTGCTCTGCCTCTTTCAGGATGTGCCTCATATCCTATAAGCAAGGAGCAATCAGCAGGGTGAGGTGAAGTTGGCACTAAGGGTCTGCTTGCAATACATGGAAAAAGTTCACAATGCCCCAGTAGCTGAAATACCTTAGGCTTCTAATGCCCCCATAAACAACAGAAAAGCAGTCTTTGGAGGTACTTTAAATGCTTCTTGTAACCAAATGACTGACAGATGTAGGTTGAGAGAATAAGCTGAATAAGGTGGAGGGGCTACTACAGCACTGTAGCAATAAATACTTCATAATGCACCTCAATGCAGCAGTGTCCAAGAAGGTTTTAGAAAGGCAGAAAAAGTGGAGGAGTGGGGAAGGTGAAAATTTAAAAGACTATTTGGTGAAATGAAGAAAATTCCCAGCAATATTTCCGAAGACCTCTTTGCCCTCATGCCTGAAAAGACAAAGCCTCTTAGCTGCCCCAGCTGCCGTGTGGACTTGTCATGGTTTAACCCCAGCCAGCAGCTAAGCACCATGCAGCTGGTCGCTCACACCCGCCCCCCCACAGTGGGATGGGGGAGATATAACTGACCCCCCCACCCAAAAACCTTGCAGGTTGAGATAAAGACAGTTTAATAGGACAGAAAGGAAAATAATAATAATAATAGTAATAATAATGATAATGATAATAATAATAAATGACAATAATAATAATAATAAAGGAATTGGAATAGACAAAACAAGTGATGCACAATGCAATAATTCACCACTCGCCTACTGATGCTGAGCAGTGATTCGCCCCCCCAGCCAACTCCCCCCAGTTTATATACTGGGCATGACGTCCCATGGTATGGAATACCCCTTTGGCCAGTTTGGGTCAGCTGTCCTGGCTGTGTCCCCTCCCAACTTCTTGTGCCCCTCCAGCCTTCTTGCTGGCTGGGCATGAGAAGCTGAAAAATCCTTGACTTGGTATAAACACTACTTAGCAACGAGTGAAAACATCAGTGTGTTATCAATATTCTTCTCATACGGAGCCCAAACCATAACACTATACCAGCTACTAGGAAGAAAATTATCTCTATCCCAGCCAAAACCAGGACAGGACTACAGAAAAACTTTCCTTGGAGAGCAGACTCTAGTTAGCTCACATCCAAAAACAGAAAAGAGAAGAAAGAGCTGCTACATAGGAAGAAGGAAATATAAACCAACCCAGGGAATTATTTCCAGACAGAGTGTCCTCCTCCAGTCTTCCTTGTCTGTATTAGTAAGCACACACACACTTCTGGAGCCTGCCACTGCTACAAGCCCCTGCAGAAGGAATACGGAGTGATCAGACATGTCAAGAAGACCTGGTATAGAATAGGGACCTGGAAAAGAGACATTTTACTATCTTTCTAAATTGATTCACAAAAATACTAGGCACAAAAGTCTAAAATTAAAGCCTCAAAATCCTGTGTTTGCCTCAGCGTTGGCTATTTGTCATACTCGGAGTCTGAGTCTGAGGTAACTAACTGTTGAGGCCTACAGATATCTAGATTATGTATACATCATGCATGTGCTTAAGTATAGCAGTCTCTGTGACCAGCATGCAACTGCATACAGTCTGCAGCTGCTGCCTCCAGTTCAGCTGCAAGCATTGCTTAGAGGGATCAGGGGCTGGGACATCTAACGTCCAGTTTGTGCATGGTACATCCTGATTGGTGAGGCAAGACTTTGTGAATAACCATCGGGAATTCTAGGGCAGCCTGGGAGAGAGAAAGATGTGAACTTGTGCTGAACTGATAGCACAGGAACACCCCAGCAGGACTGGGGCAGTTCTTCCCGTAAGCCATAGCCCAATACAGGCTTAATGTCCTCCTACTACATCAACCAGTTATTGTGTTCTTTATGTGACTCTCCTGTGTTTGACTAATTCTTTACATTAGACTTTCCCTCTATGTAATGTAGATGTCATTTGCCATAGGAGCTTGTTGACAAAAAATTCTCTTCCTCCTGCCCAAAATACTCCTGAGACTATCCTGCTGCTAGACTCCTCCAAATTGTTAGCTACAGCTGTCATACTGTAGTCATCTTGAAGGTGACAACAGTTAACAATGAGTGTCTTTTAAGAAAGACAACTTTCTGGTTTAGATTTATAACTTGGTGTATAGTTTGCTTAAGAAGTCAGTTGTCTTCCTCACTTGTGCCTTTAAAATTTCCATGCTGGATTCTTTCATAACACAATAATTTTGTTTTGCTAGTATCATAGTCAATGCAGCAGACATTACTTTGCCTGCACTTTTTTCTGGTCTGGGCTGTGCAGGCAATGCCCCATTAAACAGCCTCCTTAGTACATACCAGTAACAATGTAAGAATGCTCTTTTTGGCTTCCATCTGACCTACCTTCACATGTTTAAAGAGAGCTTTCTCTACCATGATGACTACACAGGCATTGACATAACTACACTTCAAAGACAGAACTGGAAATAACAATTTAAGAGTTATTCCTATAATGCATTTCATATTCGAATCAATAGCCGCTTTTGATGTCTGACGAGAGAAAATATTTCATTTCCAAACACACCACAGAGATGAAATTTAACTACTAATTCTTCTGTTCTTTCTCTTTATCCTTTGCCAGCCTTATTAAAAAACAGAAGAGATACCATCAGCCCTTTTCTTTGACCCTTCTTCTCATCAGTCATCCAAATTACACTGTATTTTGCTTTTTTTTTTTTTTTAATCAAATGGATGAGGAGATAGAAGCAATCTCAGAGGAAGCTGTTTCAGTGAGACTGGGAGGTGGGATGTAATGTTACAAGATCCCCAAACAAAATGAAACATGAAAACTCTAGCAATGCCACAACAACTGCTGGGGGTTGTCTGCAAAGAAAACTCAGGGAAAGCAGACAAAGTTTAAGATCAAATTAATTGCAGTGTTAAGTCTGCTTCTCTAAATTTCCAATCTAGTAACCTAGTTTATTTGACTGTGTCTGTCTGTAAAACAGATTTTCACAATGTGCTAAGTGACAAAAAACAACCTGGCAAAACCTGAGCCTGCCAGTTGTACCCTATAAAATGATTAAATAAAAATGACATTATAGGGTTCTATATCCATTTTCCTACTGATTTTGAGCTCAAATTTGTTCTGCTTGTCAGCTGAAGAAAAAAATGCTGTTATTTCCCCCCTCCTAGTAACCAGCCCTGTAAGCACCCCCCAGATCTGGGAATTACGCCAAGACTTTGTTTTGGTTTTGGTTTAGATATTGCATTCAACACTATTAGTAATACAGGTGCTGCTGGCCAGATTAGGTCTATCGGGACACCTGTACCCTCATATTTTTATTATGCTCTTGGTAACACCTCTGCAAATACACAAACCCTTGTGGTTTTACCATGTAGGGAAGGTATAATCGGAAGACTGTGGGTTTGTGTGAATGTAGTTGGTGATTTCACGCAGACAACTCTGTTCAGGTGTTGTAAAATGTGATAAAATGAACCAACCCTGACCACTAGATTCAGGGTTCATTTGTAAAGCAAAAAGAAATGGAAATCTATTTACCTTGAAATGGTAACTTATCAGAGCCAAAAATGAAGAAACCTTGTCTTCCTCTTTATCACTGTCCTGGTTTCAGCTGGGATACAGTTAACTGTCTTCTAAGTAGCTGGTACAGTGCTATGTTTTGAGTTCAGTATGCGAAGAATGTTGATAACACTGATGTTTTCAGCTGTTGCTCAGTAGTATTTAGACTAAAGTCAAGGATTTTTCAGCTTCTCAAGCCCAGCCAGCGAGAAAGCTGGAGGGGCACAAGAAGTTGGGAGGGGACACAGCCAGGGCACCTGACCCAAAGTGGCCAATGGTGTATTCCATACCATGGGATGTCCCATCTAGTTTAGGAACTGGGAAGTGGGGTGGGGAATCGCTGCTTGGGGACTGGCTTGGTGTTGGTCAGCGGGTGGTGAGCAATCGCACTGTGCATCATTTGTACATTCCAATCCTTTCATTATTGCTGTTGTCATTCTATTAGTGTTATCATTATCATCATTAGTTTCTTCTTTTCTGTTCTATTAAACCGTTCTTATCTCAACCCACGGGTTTTGCTGCTTTTCCCGATTTTCTCCCCCATCCCACTGGGAGTGAGTGAGCGGCTGCATGGTGCTTAATTGCTGGCTGGGGTTAAACCACGACAATCACCTATATTTCTCAGGTAGAAATACAGTTCGTATGAATGCTAAGAGATTATTTCTTGCAATCAATACTTGCTGCATATAGTCTTTTTTATTCTACAGAAAACTATTTTTTTTTATTTCCAGGTGTTAACATAAAAGTTTCTTAGAATCATCTACAGACTACAAGTTATTTTTAATATTTTCTAATTTTCTGATTAGAAGTGCTCAATATTTTAACAAATTTTGAAAAATTACCATCGGCCACACCAGTTCAAATTGTTTGCAGCTATGGTCAGATTTCTGTAGGTCTGGTCTCTGGATGCTTACTTAAAACTTCTAAAGTTCTGGTCCTGTGTTACGTGCACATAGTAGGTGAATACCCATAATGGTAGTCTTCCATTGGATGTAACAAGATTTCTGCTGTGAATCAAGTTAAACAATTCTTAAATGCTGACAGAAGGGAGCACATTAGTCAAACAGTGAAGTCTTGTAGATAAAGCATTAGCTGACAGTTTTGCTACATTGTGTTGATCATACACGTAAAATAATTTGTGAAAATATTTGTAGGCAATACATACTTCAGTCACTCAAGGCAGTAATGCCCTTTTGTTTGCTACTAGACCATAACTCCTCAAACTGCAAAATTTCTGCAAGCCTTTTCTTAATTATTCAAAGCATTCTGCTTAAGATCACTGAGCCAAGACATTGTCTTAACTGCCTATGTGTCATCAACAGTTAAATTCAGATATTTCTGAGTTTTGATTTGCTCAAGTGCAGAAGATACTACCCAGTATCTCTGAGTGTTTTCTGAATAAGACACTCTTAATTCAAAAGACTGTTGACAGAACTGACATGAGTAGATCACATCAAGCACAATATGTCGTTCCTTATTTGGAACTGTACATATTGTTTTTCTTCCTCTGTGGATGTTTATTTGAAGGATGAATAGGTCACTCTTAGCAGGAGAGCTCATCACGAGTGCCAGATACAGAAGACAGATGAGTCAGTTCCACACAGACTACAAATTATGCATGCAGGATAAAACTATATTCATATTTGCATTTGACCTAAGCTTCAACTTTCAAAAATAGGTTTAGGAGAAATTATTCTGAAATTCAGAAATTGTTTTGCAGAAAGGAAGCAGTTTAAGCAACACAGCTGAAGAACAAAGAAGTCTCTGCTAGTAGGAAAAGAACACATTGAGAATGAAATACTGTATGTCAGTCTGCATGAGCTCAAGCCTGTATTTAATATACACTTTGAAATGTGTTTATCTGATGCATGATTGATTAATACTGCTGCAATGTTCAAATCTCAGCCACTGTCCAGTCATTGCTTGTCATTGTAAAATATGGCTTGGTGTAGAAAAAACCCACTCTTTTTGTGTCGAATGCAGTACAAAACCTCTGTCTTCCCAGTGTTTCTCTTCCATATGGTCCAAAAAAAAAGATTTATTTTTTTGTTTGTTTTTTTTTAAACCTGCATGATTTGGATACAGGACTGTTACTACCTACTTCTTTCAATGTGTACAAATGAACATGAGGTGGGAAAGTCACACAGCTCCTTACAGGAACTGCAGCAAAGTCTAAAAAAAGAAAGCTGCAGTGAACAAGAGCACAATGCTGAATACGACACTCATATTTGTATTCTCTCTTCACTGTCTTAAGAAATGGGAGCTACTGGGCATGTGACCTAAAATGTCTCTGTCCGGGGCTGCTGTTATGCCATAATAGAGGCATTATATTATTAGCAACATGTGCACAGATTTCAGAAGCGTCACAGATGATAAATAGTATAGCAAATAAAGATCGTGAAAATAGGTGAGGCATATTTGCAGCAGAGTTGCAGGGTGATGGGGATTCTAATGTGCACATGTTAACCAATTAAGATGGAGCCACATGTACTAACAACCTCAGGAGAAATGCTAGTGATCTTGCAAATAGCCTCATGAAATAAAAATGTGTGCTCGAATGTGGGGGTGGGGGGGGTGTCTAGGGGAGTGAGGGAAGAGGAGTAAGTATTAGTCAGCCTCCTAGGTCAGCTAATTATACCCATTCTTATCCCATTCAATTGTAATTGGGAATGGGAATGTGGGTTCCGTGAATGACCTACATTAACAGCAGATTTCTGTATTCCTCCTGGGCAGTGAGCATTTTAATAACTGCAGAAGTCCAGACAGTGCTGTGACTTCATTAGGTCCAGAGCTGCGATGGGAGATGCCCCTAACAGACTGGCAGTGACCATAACCTCATGTAGGCCTATAAGGATCCTTTCTTCTGACCCACTTGCTTAGCATGAGTCAGAGTGCTTCATCAGCATGCCATGTAAGTGCTGCTAGCTCACTGTGCTGGCTTTTAATGACCCAGAATATTAGGGACATGGTCTGACCTTCTGATCAGTGATAATTAGGTGCAACTTGGAGATGCTAGCACCTTCAGAAGAGAACATTTAGACAGAACATCACAGGGTTTTTTTTTGTTGCCAATAAAACAAATTCCACACTTTAAATGTGTAAGTTTGATTTTATGCAACATGTCTAATCTTTGTTCGGAGCAGGATGAGAACAGCAGCTGCCAATTATAATTGTGGCACTTGGGGAAAAAGTAATCCCTGACTCTTTTTGCAAGCAGTAGTGCAGCTAGCTACCATTCCAAAAAACAATTTATAAACCAGAGAAACACTCCTAGTGGGAGATTTGAAAGAGGCGGTGTTGCTGAGAGAAGGCAAGTGGGAAAAGGAATGGGCCTAGAATGATTGCTCTTGAATTGATGGTGATGCAAGAGCAAGAAGTCCTTGCTGAATCACATCCCCTTCTACTCCTGTGTCTAAACAAATAGAAAAATTGAAGATTATGGCTTCCCAGAAGATTATATTTGGCTTCTCCAGCAGGTAATACTAGTTAAGTTGTTGTGCAAACCAGAATTTGGATGCCCTGTCTGCACTGAGGTCAGCAGCCTCTATGATGCATTCTGATTTGGCTGTTTTCTTCTTCCTTCATTCACGCTCGGATTCCTAAAGCGGTGTCATCTCTGTGTACATAATCTGGTTGTAAATGGTGACCATGTCTGTGCTGCCAGACAGTGTCCCCAGAGGGTGTTCATCACCATCTAGGTTGCTTTGGTGATCATACCACTTAAAAGGAAAACTGAACAAACCTGTGGGAAGATTTCTTTTCTGCCTTTCTTTTCTTTCATACTTTTTCTCAACTGAATAACTTAAACTCTATTTTGTGTTCTAATTTTAAGCACATATGGGCATGACAGCTTTTTAATGAAAATTTCAGTGCCTGAATACCTGTTTCTGACACTTTCATACAACATCCCATAGAGAAGAAACAGACCTTAACATATGTTAAAAGCTGTGTAATCCAAGGAGTAAGTGTGAAGGCATTCTAAGTGATACAGCTCTCATTTCCACAGCCGTAAATAAGTTGGGTGTAACTTTAAAGTAAAATACTTTTACCTCCTGCTTATTCTTTGCCTCACTTACTGGTAAGATTGCAGAACAGGACTGGTCACTGCAAAGCAGACTTCTTCTCCAATAACCTGTCTCTGACCCCAGTTGTTTCCAGAATTTTTATGAAAAAAAATAAGAATGAGGCAAACTTTTTTTTGGCCCTATGATGAATAAGAACATAAGTAAGTCTACTAGTCTTTTCAGTTTCTGTGCATATACAAATCTTTCTGCACTTTCAGCTCCCTGTGGTGTCTGGCTCTAAATTTTAACTATTTCTGCTGGTGTATGGAGGACTGTCTGCTTTTGCAGTCCTTGAAACTGTAGGAAAAGCAGTCCTTTTAAGTTTCTGTTTGCAAGAAAAACTGAAATATCTGCTAAACTTGAATGTCTGGTTGCGTGTGCTTAGTAGCAGAGACATTTAAACTGAATAATCTAACGGACTGGTCAGTATCCATGCTTGTATGTCCCTTCTGTCACATAGTCCCTAATTAACTCCAGGTTACAGAACCATTTATCACAGAGCTATGACTACTTTCCCAGTGTTAAAATGATTTTATTTGGAAAAAATTACTGTAATCGCCTTTTTACAGAACAGAGAAGACACTAAGGCAGAAGGAGAGCATGCCTCTCACTGCCCTTGTTTTCTTACCCTGGGTTGCAGTAGTGCTACGAGGCACGGAGAGGAGTGACATTTATGGAGTTATAGTGGATGCCTATGACTGAACCAGGAACAATTTCTGCATTTTTGAGGAAGGCACAGTGTGCATAGCCTACAATGGGGCTGCTTAAACAGCATGATTTAAAGTTGTTTAAATGGCTAAAACAATCTTAGTCTAGTTTTAAGGGCATTTGGTTCCATATAACCTTCCATGAACTGTCCAGGTTCTCTGTGAAGGTTTCCCCATTTCACCTCCCTGTGCAAATCTGGTGCGAAAAACAGTTTAATAAGGCCATTTAAGGAAATCCTATACAGTGAGTATGGAGGAGCTTTCCTTCAGCTTCTTTTAACACATGGCTAGATCTTATATTGGGTTTTACTAATGCATTTCCAGCGTCTTTGGAGTCTTGTCTGCTTCATAACACAAAGATGCCCCTTCTCTGTTTGTCACCATTGGGCATCACCTGTAACACCTCTGTGAGACTAACCTGGTAGAAACAAATATAAATTGATGAGGATTCGATTCAACAACACAGAACACGTGGAATAAGCCTCTACCATGATTTTATGCCTAGACTCACATTAAAGCAGGAACAAAGGTTAAACCATTAGCTAGATAATGGGTCTGTGGTAAACAAGTCATTCAGAGTGTTTAAGCTGACTGCTGTTTGCTCAATAGTCTGGTTTATTTTGTTAGGCTCATGACAGCTAGTGAGCCAAAAGCAAGCAAGCAAACAAAATATTATATTCCCTAAACTAATAGTGAACTCCCATACACTGCTGTTGGCTGAATTGTTCACTGTATAAAGTAATATTGGTTATGAGATCAATGAACTCCATAATACTTGCAGTGCAGTCCCAATTTTTAAAGCTCTATATCAAGTTTTTCAATTTCCTAGGCTTCGGGACATCTAGAACCACCACCGTTTTATTTCAGGCCTCCTGAGGTGAATTTGCATTGAAATGCAGCATCATGGTGTGATGATGTGCATCAGAATGTGACTACACGATGCAAAAATGCAATGTCATCACCTGATGAGATGCTATGAGGCATATATACAAATGTTATGATGCAGCAATGCAGAGCTACAGTGCTTCCCCTCTCCCCATAAGATAAATCCAAAAGGTATCACTCATGTTTCATGCTGAGCACGTTGCCTGGAGGATGATATTGTGACAGTGACAGAGAACAGAGTGGAGAAAAGAGCAAAAGACCCATAACAGGTGGCTGATGTGTGTACAAATGTGTGTTGAAATGCCTCGCAATGACTGCTGGATGTTAAAGAACATATTTGAACTAGATGAGGTACCATTTTAAAATATGCTGAAATAACTATGCCCCCTTTCCAACTGGCACTTAATCCAAGTATGTCTAGCTTGCAGTTGCTGCTGCCAGTGAATTATACTTATGCTGCTAAAGTACAAAGCAGATATTTGTACGTATTGTCTACCTAGAGCCTTCAGGCTATTGCTAGCCAGAGAGCAGCAACCAAGCTGCTTTAAAGATAGTTCAGATATAGTGAGCATAACAGAATATTACTACTACTCTGTAGGTGTAAAGTATGCAGACTTGTTCATAATCTCAGTCATTTGGGCAAATAGGAGTACACTTAGCTGATAAAACACTTCTGTAAAATGTTCCCTAAGATCAGTATTTGTAATGCTGCTGTGTGAACTGACCTGCGGCACTCTTTGCAGATTAGATAAAATAATTGTGATGGAAATGTTTTGTATAAATGTTAATGTCTACTCTAAAAGTTAAGAAAATAAAATTCTGTGAAATGAGAATGACTATACATTTTATGAATGCTAATATTGATAAAACAAGATCTTTAAAGGGATTGCCCTTTTGAATATATACTGAAATATATTTGAAAAACTGCAAAAGTGAGTTCTCAAATAGGCTTGTTTTCTGGTATTACAACTCTAGTCAACTTGGAGGATATTTTCTTTCTTTCAGAGAAATCTGCCTACTCAGTTGAGTTTTCCCAAGGTCACCAGTTCTAATTAACATGCAGTTTTCATAGTTGGTTGATATAACTGTGAATCATTAAAGCCTAAAAACGTGTAGTATCATCCTTGGTAACTCTTGCCTTTTAATATACTTCAAAAATATCTCTTTCCCTTCTTCCTGCTGGAAATAAAATAGGTATGAACATGATGGTAAGGAAAGTGTATACCTGTAGGTATTTTTTTCTCCGTCACCTTTGCTCCTGCCAAGCTGTTATATATGACTGAATTTTTTTCCACTTGAAATTAACATTCTGAACTAGCTTCATCTTCCAGCCAAGCTTATGGCATATCAAGCACCGCCCATGTTCACAAAGGAAAACACAGCTTTTACCGCCGAAAGGGTACAGTTGATTAAGGATGTTATGTGTTCACATTCAAAAGATCCTATACTGTAAAGAGATAAATCAATTGGAACAAGTTTATACTTGATCACATTTTTCCCGTATCAGCTGTGGCCATAAGGAATTAGGCTGCTTTGACCAGCTTTTTAACTGTCTTATGTTTTGTCTTGTTCTTTTGTTCACTTCTTGATCTTTTTTTCTTTCTAGTGTTTTCCAGAGGAAAACATGATTTTAAATAGGTTACAGTAAGTACTGTAGAGAATATAAATTTCTTTCTGATTGAGAATAGTGCGTCATACGTGCTCAGGTAGAGGAAAGACATTTTCAATTTTCAGGCATAATGTTGGTCAGGAGTGCCTGCTGATTCATTCTGAGGAGGGTGAGTCAGACGAGCTAAATTAGGTTTCTGCTCTGAATCATCCTCTATAGGAGACTATCTTACTCCACTGACTATAGACAGAGTCTAAAGAGATTAGCTATACTAAGCTAAAATTGCACTTTGTCAATACTCATTTCCTAACTGTCCTTTCTTGAAGTCCATTCTACTTTGAACCATGAAACCTAATGGATGAGAATAGGTTAGCTGACACTTGACATTTTTTGGTTGTTCTTGAAGAGGGAATAAAGGTGGAATTTATATAATCTTGAAAGTATCCTTCTCCCATATTTTTGGTATAGTAATAAATCTACTTTTTCAGTAAAAGCACTAACAATACAGTCTTGAAGTAGTTAAAAAAAACTAGTATAGAGATATCAGATTCAGAAAATGTGTCTATGTTTTGCAACCCACAAAGAGTTCTTCAAAGTTGCGCTTGTATTTGTACCTTCATATGTTTATTTTCAAAAAAATTATATGGCTTGCTAGCTAGTTTTTTTGGGTTAAATAAACAGAGCTGCCCTCAAAATATGAATGCAGAATCCTTAACAAAATGGGCAAACATTCCCTCTGACTCTGGTAATAATGCCTTGATATTCATGGCAATTATCTTTGGTTATTTTTGTTGATTGTGTAGTCTGGATGCTGATAAATGGCCAAAGCTGATAGCGTTGGAGGTGAACTACAGGTGTCCATTAGTACACAGAACAAATATTTCATTAAAAGTGTCTCTATAAATCCTCTGCAGTCATAAAACAGTTTTTCTTCCACTCCAAATTTATCTAAAACAGCTTACATTTATCTATCCTTATATCTTCATATGTGCCTTTTAAAATTAATCTTTCAAATGATTAGCAAAACCATCATAATTAACATATTTTTACCACTCCAAACCAAGAATATGTCTGTGCTTGTTTGGTAAAATATAAAATGTCTTACCTTTTCCAGATAATGCACTTCTAGTTTTCTCAGCCTGGCTTGGAGTTTTAGAGTTGTTGGCAAAACCCTTTTTATTTTTCCTTAATACACTTTTAAGCGGTACCTTTTTACCCTAGTCTAGGGCAGCCCACTGAGTTCCTTTGTCCTACTCTCAGGGGTAGAAGCACAAGAATAAGGCAGATTTATATGTAAGAGGCATGAAGAAATAACCTCCACGGGACCTGGCTCTATGAAGCATATTTTGAATTGTGTGTACCAGCTGTGCCACCCCTCAGCCTCCCTTCTTGCCATTGACATTGCAGTTGCATCCAGCTTTGACAACTTTCATGTATTACTAGGGTGTTGATGTGTGGCACCATTTTTATGACTTCTTTCCGTTTCCTTTGATCTCATAGGTCTTATCCTCCAGAGAGTTCAATTGCAAGTGAAAATACAGGGCAAACATTTTTCATGTGATTGATACAGAACATATATTTGCAACCTGCCTTTCCAAGAGTATATTGTATGTAATAAAGGCAGCAAACAAATAATGCCTTCCACTGCAAAATGTGAGGGAGGGCTTAGGAAGGCTCGTCTGTGTCTGTTCTATTTGAGATTAGTAGTTGCAGAAGTTTGATTTGTGCCACTGACGATAACTGTTCATTTTAATCTGGCTAATGCATTCAAACTTCACAATGATGGTGCATTACAAATGCAGCATAAAGAACTGCTGCATTAAGCATTATTCAAGTTGCAAAGTCAAGCATTTAAATGTTAGGAACTACTGGAATCTAGGAGGCCTATGCATCATTAATTTGGTTCTCCTCTGCCTGGATGGGTTTAGTAACCCCCATGCAATTTGCAAGGAGATGAAGCTTACTTGTTCATAGCATTGTTGCCCCATTCATAACAGCAGGACTCATCTCAACTGAACTTGATCTCAAAGTTGTTACATTCTTATAAATTTCACAAAAATAGTCTGTCTGGTGAAATGAGGGAAAGACTCAAACTCAACCCAGATGAGGTGCTTGAGATCCAGATTCACAAAAAGCCAGTTTTTACCTATTTCATAACTTTTTTCTACAAGAGTTGCTATGTCATTGCATGGGATAGGTCTTCCCTGGGGATGCACATGGGTTCTTGTTTTGGTCTTCTCCTTTCCTCATTCTGACCAGCCTGGCTAAGCTTTCCCTCTGGGGTCTGAATCCTTGTGTGACCTCAGTGTCCAGACCCCTCTGTTGCTGTGTGCCAGCTTTGGTTCTGCAAAGTCTTTTGTACCAATTTGCTTTTCCTGCTCTATGATTCCTCCTACTTTTTCTGGTTTGCATCCTGCTAGGAGAAATACTTCTTGCTTGGAGGAAAAAAGGCTCCCAGCTCTCTCCTGGTCTGCTGCTGGTCTCACACCAGTCCTGTGCAGCTGAGAGCAGCTATTGCAGACAACATCTGGTTGAACGCCAGCAGCTCCTTGCTTCAGGAGGCCTGTCTGGTTGCTCTGTGAGTGTAAGGCATATACAATCTCAACACCACCAGGAGCTTGATAAAATTAAGGGAAAATAAATTCTTCAGACATGTATAGCTGTTAAAATTGAAAACCTCCACTAAACATGTATAAAACTGCAATTTACCATGAACATAAGAACTGAGCAGATCTGCATGGATTTTCCAGGGTACGGCAAAAATCTCTTAAATGGTATTTAAACAAAATCACATTTTTTAAAATTCTCCACCTCATCAGGTCATCTAAAGCTGGAAAAAAGAACAGTTACCTGGATTTAATGAAAAATCACTCAACACCCATCTTAATATTCAAACAAAATGGCTCACCGGGTTCTGGAGCCTCTATCAAAATAGTTAGCCTGGGTAGATGTATCACATGAGAAATTTAACTACAAGTAGATTAGCAAAATTAAGAGAAACAAGGTTGTGGCATTGGAAGTTTTGGGCAATTTCTCTATCAGGCAGGGCCAGTTACATTGCTTATATGAATGACAGTACTTCATCTCCAGCAATTGAATATTATAGATGATGCCTTCAAATACTATATTAAAGGTGCCTGCTAGTATATAGATGCATTAATTTTATATTATGGTCTATCTACCGAAGACAGATGTCATTACCTCTGTTTTACAGCAGTGTGAGTGGTAAAAGAGGCAGTAAGACTTCTGGAATGCAGTAATCTAAAAATAGGCAGTATGAATATTCCACTTTCACCATATTATCTTTTATTTATAAATCTATGGTTTGTATTTATTGCATGGAGCAAGAGTAGGTAAAGGTAATGATCTTGCCTCAAGTATCTTAAAAATTAGGCAATTTACAAACACAAAAATGAAAAATTAATTTGGAATAACATAAGAAACACAAATATTTACCATATGTTTTTTATCTCTCTGTTGTTGTTCTTAGCTTTTAAAAGCCTATCTGTTCTGTTTACTTAAAGGAAAGAATTAATGTTAATAAGCTTTTGAAATGGGTTATTCTTCTGATGAGAGCCAGGTTCACTGAGAGCAGATCTCAATGCCTGCAAGATAAGAAATGCAGAGTAAGACTCTTAGCTCTTATTAAAGAAAGCATTGTCATCAGTGTTTCTTACTGTGAAAGTGACATAGGATGAAAATATGAGAGGAAATTTGGGGACTATGGTGGATTTTTGCCTCCCACTGTAAAACCATAAAAATGATAGTGTCAAGAAATGTAGCTTATGTAAACATAAAATTTAATTGCATTTAATTGTAACTGTTCAGTGGTGGAACATTTAAATCCGAAAGAGAGCCTATAATTGTTTCAGTTGCATTGACTGACTTTAATTAACATTGAGTTACACTGTAAATATACAAAACTATCAATGAAAATGAGTGGACCTTTTTAAGGTGAAATGCACTGCACATAACAACAGTAGTAGAAGAGCTTTAATGCTGTGAAAATTCAGAAAAAAACAAAAGCTTACCCCTTTTTTTTAGGTTAATTCAACCAGTTAGGATATAAGCTTTCCTTGCATTCCTTTTTATTTACTTTCCCATAACAGAGATGAATGAATTTTTAAAGGATGTATGCTGCTGAGTTTAACTTTTATATGCAATGGCTGAAAGAAAGTCTTTTGATTCAGAAATACATTCAAACTACTTATGCTTTCTTATCTATCTGCATTTAGACTTAGATTTGAAATCCACTAAGTCAACAGAAAAATGTCACACTGAGTTTAATGCACAAGGACTCAGGCCCTTATAGTGTGGTCATTACCAGAGTCTCTGATTCTGCAACTGACTCCATGTGGGAGTCAATTGAAGTCAATGATGCTTCAAGAGGGCGGCTGAATCTGTCTATGCAAAGTCAATTGCAGGACTTATGCCTTTGTAACTAAGCATTGTGTTTGCATCAAAAATGTATTGATCTACTCTGCGAAGAACATAATAGGGGCCTCTACTCTCGAGGTAGTATTTCTCTTCTCCTGCCGTGTTTCATCGTGATTTTTCCTAATGCATATGTATACATGCTCTGTTTTTTAAGACATCTTTAACATGATGTGAGTTACTACATTCATTTTTGTTGGAACTTTGAAGATGATGTGCCTTTTTACTGAGCTTTTTTAAAAGAAAATGGTGATGAAAAGGACATCTGTAAATATATTACTACTCTATAAGCAACATGAATGTAAATAAAATCTGTGTCAAAACTCTATTGTATATACTAATGGTTTAAAATGTAAATTGTCTGAGTTTTGCCTAATGGGTTGAGGCAATTGAAATGCATTTTTTTTCCCCAGGTTTTCTTCCTTCCGAATAAGAGGAGAAGAAACCATTAAGCCAAGCTTTGTATCTTCATCTATACAATGGAGAAATGTGTCATTACGCAAAACTTTAAAAGACACTCAGGACGACAGAGTTTTATTTATACAATAGGACTGGATAACTCTCTTTGGTGAATTGTTTTTTAGATTTAAGGCTTCAGACCTTAGTTGTCACACAGAGTTTTTCATATTTTCCCCTTCTGATTTGTCTAACCCAGTGGCCATTAGACACTTCCCCAGAATGGCAAAAAGAAGGTTCAAGCTCCTCAGCTGCCTGAAAAGGTTTAGAAAAATGGACTGAGATTGATTGCTTGGAAAAGCAGAGTATTGGGAAAGAGGGAGAAGGCAAAAGGATTCTCCCTGATTTAAGTTTGTTGTACTGAACAGAGATTCACTAGATAAATAGTGAACATCACTAAAAACATTACAGTTAGTTTGAGCTCTGCCCTGAAATTGGACAGTGAGATACAAAGGACTTTTGTGGAAGGGGGCAGGAGCTGATGAAGTTCAGTAGGAGTGCAGAGACAGTATAGTAAAAGAAGTCTATGTTAATACTTTCCCTACTAATTCTTGACTGCCTTATTGGCCCTTTGGTAACACTGGATAGTCAAGTATTCCTTCCCCTCAGTTTTCCCATTTCCATGAATATGTGTGTCAGGCTGAGCATAGACAGGGTATAAGTAGAAAGGAGGCTAGAAGAAAGTTGTTGCTACCATGTGTATGTGTAAGTCTTAAAGACTGCTGGAAGGCTTCTTAAAGTTTACTTGTTTTCCCAAAGACCAGCTTAGATAGTGTTGTTAATAAACATAATTTACCATTTTAGCTATTTGGGTGTGTTTGGTGTCAAATCTACTTATTAAGCAGTGTTTTAATTGTAACTAAAATGTATTTTAATTAATATGAGCAAAGATCAGTACAGACCTTTGAGACATCAAACAGGAAAGTGTTGGTTCTTTCTCCAGCTTCAAAACAGAGCCATTACTAATGACTTCTGATTACCAGGCACAAACAGCAGGCACAGATGTAAGGCCCATTTTTAATGGTTGCTTTTCAGGCAGGCAGAGTACAGCTTATGCAGCTGAAAAACACCCTGGCTGCATAATAGCAGGTTAGGGAGAAAACAGCCTTTGGGTGATTGGTGAAGACTGAAGCTTTATAATGGGATAACACAGAAGAAAAACTTCTCCCAAATCTTGCCACAGAATCTAGGGGGAAGCTACAAAGAAAGAATAAGATGGCAACAGCTGAGATTGCTAGCAAAGAGAAAGTCCATCTTCACTTTGTGGATGTGAAAGAGCAGGACTCACTGGCTTTCTAAACATTGCTTTGCAGGCATTCAAAAAGCCTGCATTTATGGTTTCAATCTGGCCTATGCTAAAATACATGTTAAACAGTATTTTCATGTTAAAATTGAATGTCTGGATACTGACTCTTCCAGCTTGTGTGTTGCTTTAGGTACCCATTTGTGTTTACATAACTATGCAACTGTGACCAGATGAAGTTCTGCAGTATCTTTTTAAACAGCCTGTAGGTTTTTAATAAAAATCATAACTATGTCTTGAAGTGGTTGCCTGTAAATAGGAAAACTAAATGAACAACTTAGTAATCGTGGTTCTCATATATTATGATGCAAATTTTTGTCCATTTTTAAGATTTTATAGCTAGAGATGAGAAAAATTTCAATGAGGAGTATGAGAGCCCTATCTATTTTCTGGTAATGTTGTCACAAACTCCTTCAAAATTTCAGGTTAATTTCCACATGATACAGAGCTTTTTCTCTTCTTAATGGTCATTAATAGAATCTTTTCCTCTATCTTTCTAGTGCAGGATGAGAGGAAATGGCCTCAAGTTGCGCCAGGGGAGGTTTAGATTGGAGAAGATCAGGTTCAAGACCATCTAAGGAACCTGAAGGTGCACAAGGCCATGGGAACTGATGACATGCATCTGTGGGTCCTCAGGGAACTGGCAGACGAAGTGGCTAAGCCACTATGCATCATATTTGAGATGTCGTGGCAGTCCAGGGGAGTGCCCACTGACTGGAAAAGGGGAAACATAAACCCCCATTTTTAAAAAGGGAAAAAAAGAAGACCAGGGGAACTACAGGCCAGTCAGTCTCACCTCTGTGCCTGGCAAGATCATGGAGTGGATCCTCCTGGAAACTATGCTAGGGCACATGGAAAATAAGGAGGTGATTGGTGAGAGCCAACATGGCTTCACTAAGGGCAAATCATGCCTGACAAATTTCGTGGCTGCCTACGATGGGGTTACAGCATTGGTGGATACGGGAAAATCAACGGATATCATCTACCTGGACTTCTGCAAAGCATTTGACACTGTCCCACATGACATCCTTGCCTCTAAATTGGAGAGACATGGATTTGGCAGATGGACCACCGGGCAGATAATGAATTGGCTGGATGGTCACACTCAAAGAGTTGCCATCAATGGCTCAATGTCCGAGTGGAGACCAGTGACAAGTGGAGTTCCTCAAGGGTTAGTATTGGGATCATTGCCATTTAACATCTTTGTTGGTGAGATAGACATTGGGATTGAGTGCACCCTCAGCAAGTTTGCCGGTGACACCAAGCTGTGTGGTGCAGTCAACACGCTGGAGGGAAGGAATGCCATCTGCTACCCAGAGGGTTGGGAGGTGGGTCCATGCAAATGTCATGAAGTTCAACAAGGCCAAGTGCAAGGTCCTGCACATGGGTTGGGGCAATCCCAAGCACAAATACAGGCTGGGTGATGAGTGGATTGAGAGCAGCCCTGCAGAGAATGACTTGGGGGTATTAGTGGATGAAAAACTGAATATGAGCCAGCAACATGCGCTCACAGCTGAGAAAGCCAGCTGTACCCTGGGCTGCATCAAAAGAAGCATGACCAGCAGGTCGAGGGAGGTGATTCTCCCCTTCTGCTGTGCTCTCATGAGACCCTGCCTGGAGTACTGTGTACAGTGGACCCGTCTGAGCGAGTCCAGAGGAGGGCCATGAAGATGATCAGAGGGCTGGGGCACCTCTCCTGTGAAGACAGGCTGAGAGAGTTGGGGTTGTTCAGCCTGGAGAAGAGAAGGTTCCAGGGAGACCTTATAGGGGACTTCCAGTACTTAAAGGGGGTCTACAGGAAAGATTGGAAGGGAATCTTTACCAGGGAATATAGTGATAGGATGAGGGGTAATGGCTTTAAACTGAAAGAAGGTAGATTTAGATTAGATATGAGGAAGAAATTCTCCACTGTGAGGGTGGTGAGGCACTGGAACAGGTTGCTCAGAGAAGGTGTGGATGCCCCATCCCTGGCAGTGTTCAAGGCCAGGCTGGATGGCGCTTTGAGCAGCCTGGTCTAGTGGGAGGTATCCTTACCCATGGCAGGGGAGATGGAACTAGATGATCTTTAAGGTCCCTTCCAACCCAAATCATTCTACGATTCTATAACAACTTCCCAAAATATTTATCTGAATGTCCAAAATACAGTGCATAATTTAAGTTTGTACAAGACTTTAAAGTAAAATAGATATATTTATAAAATCTCTAGAAGAAGTAAATAAAGACAACCACACCTCATTTACATAGGGATATCATGTGGTGGCTGGATGACATTAGTTGAAAATGTAACCAACCACTCTGGGAAGACAACAGGTGTTGGAAACTGTCTTTCCAAGGGGCTTGAATGTTGTAGTGAGCATTTCATCTTGTTTGATATTGCCAGCTTTAATTAGTCCTGATGGGAACAGGGTGACAATATTTACCCATTTTGATGTTTGACTAGTGTATTTCTGCATCTTTTTCAGAATGTCTATTTGCATGTATATACATATTTTTCATAACTTTCCTTCGTGGATTTGCTCTGTGGATGGACCTGTTAGTGTTAAACGCTCAGTCTTCAGCCACAGCTTTTTCTTGCTGTTGGAGTCAGTCTGGAGTGCTACTCCAGTCTTCCTTCTGGCCCCATTAATTGTGGGGGTTTTTTTGTTTTCTTGAAAGTGCTTATTTATAAAATCAGATTTGTTCTGATTTTAAGGCAGTTTCTACTATATCCCATTGCCTTTTCATTCTTTTAAAAGCACCTACTAACTTGTTTCTTCCTTCCTTTGTGTCAGGCACTGCCTTCAAGATCTGAAGTTTTCTATGCTGCATTCATGATATCCTATGGTCCCCACGCATACTCCAACATTGTTTCCAGATGTAGTTCTTGTTTCTTTTGTTCTCCACCACAAACTTTACCAGACAGTACTTTATACACAAACGTGTTCCACCATGTACACGTACACACAGCTGCTGCAGCAAGGGATTTTTCAGTGGGAGGGGAAGAGAGAAGATGGGACTCACTCTCCTGCCTCAGCAGTTACCAGGAGCAGCGAGAGTGGGAAAGCCCCATGAGGAGGACTGAGCTGGAGGTGACCCCCAAGATAGGCAGAGCCCTTGCCTACAGGACCCAAGCCAAGATGCAGGCAGGGACAGGGTCCATCGACAAGCCTGCAATCATGAGGCAAACAATAGGTGAGAAGTCTGGTCCAAGATCAGGCCAAAAGCCCAAGGAGCAAGTCAGGAATGGCAGGGAACACGTCTCAGGGCAGGTGTGGGTGGTCTGATCCAAGCCTGAATGGAGCCCCTCAGGTCAAGGCCTGAGAGGGCCTGGCTGAGAGTCCCGGTGGGGCTCGTCAAGGCAAGGGTGCCCATGGGTGCACTCAGGCTCCTGACAGCAGTCACAGCTGTTTTCTTTTCTGAGGACTATCTTTTAAAGGGGGAGGAAAAAGATAACCTTTATGCTAAAATCTGCTGCTCTCTGGTTTCTGTGGCTAGGGTTGCTTGGATGCTGAGATCTCTGACTTGTTGGCCCTCATCCATTTAATTTAGCCTCAGTAGTTGACTGTCCATCACCAGGCTGTCATTCTTTTTCATTCTGCTCAATTATCACTTGTAATACAACCTTCAGACAAACTGTTGCAACTACAAGAGCACAGCTAGCAAAGCACTAAACAACATCTTTATTCAATCCTTTCAGCAGAGCAAGGATTGGTTCCTTCTTTAAGACAAGTCTCTCACAAATTCTTGTCTCGTTGTCATATTTAATTTGTAAGGTTGTTTGTGTGCTGACAAAGAAACTTTCTTCTCAGGAATATTGGCAATGCCTGGCTTCTTTATTGGTGTCTTTCATGAAAGGTTAGCATTGACAAATACTGCAAGAAGTAGAGACGTGTAATGATTGTCCATGCTGCTCATTCAGCTTCTGCTCCACTCACTAGTGTGACAATATTCTTTCTGCAATTAAGAAAATTTTGCTTTGGATATTTCAGTGAATATCTGCAGTTTTCTTTGTGTGCACCTGACAGTTGTCTGTGGGCTTACAAGTCAAGGAGAGAACATGATCACATCAACATTGCAAAAGGGATAGAGAGAAAGTTTTATTAGTCCTATGCTCAGTGATGCACCCTGGATACCTGTGGTACAGCCTCTGATGTGACACTATTTATCTAGAAGTGTGTTTTCCCAAATTCCAATGGGTGAAATCACAGGAAATTTGATATCATATATTAAAATCCAATTGAACCGGCATGAAAGGATTCTTTAAATGCTCTGGGTAACCTAGTATGGCCTGTGACTAATAGCAAAGACCTTCATCTGCATTCAGGCAGTCTACCGACGGTTGTCTGCTAAGATACAAAGCACTGGGATACTAACACACTGGGTGTGCCCAGATAGGAGAGCTGAATCCTTTTGGGTTCATTTCTAAACAAACATTGATTTTGGCTTTGAGGACAACCTCAAGATGTTTTAGAAGAGAGTACTGGCTTATCCACTGAGATCCAAAGCATTATGCCCTTTATGGCTTCCTGGACAGGGGAAATAAGAAAAAGAAATGGTCTAGAGCACCAGGGACTGTTCCATGGAGATGCCTGTGTCCTGCTGCCTTCACTGAAGAGCAACCAGACAAAAAAATTACTTGCAGCATCATCTAATGACTTCAGCAGTGGTCCATAAATACTAATTCTTTTACCAGCTAAACCTAACCTGCAACACAAACTGGCCAAGTTGGTTTGCCTTTTGATACTTGCATTCTGAAAGACTGGTTTACTCACTGGAAAATTCTGAACTTGTTTCTCAGTTTGTCATTGCATGACATGCCTGCACTAAAATGTGGATGAATTTGTCAGTACACCTATGCCACAGACACACTCTTCTTTTGCCACATCTTACTCCCTTCTTCCTGTTCTTTTCCAGCATGTAAATGCTGTTTTCTTTTTTCTTGGTACCTCTCGTGTTCCCTTATTGCTAATAAT
The DNA here is from genome assembly GCF_964188355.1 of Buteo buteo. Lineage (NCBI taxonomy): Eukaryota > Metazoa > Chordata > Aves > Accipitriformes > Accipitridae > Buteo > Buteo buteo. Next base: position 27,299,710 of record NC_134179.1, read on the forward strand.
AACTATTTTACTTTTCATGACAGTAAAAAGAATATCTCCACTTGCTAACTGGTAGAGAACAAAACCTCTGCTTATTTACAGACTCACATAATCAGGTTTGTTTTGTTGTATAAACACATCCTTTTTTAAGTACATTACTAGACTGCACTGTTTCCCCTTTCTTTATCATTGATTGAATTGGTTATTAGTGACAAATATCATAATGATTCTACTGATATTTATGGAGCTACAAAGGAGTATTCAATTTTTTTACTGCCTTAGAAAAAGGCTTTATTTTAGTTTTACTCTCTGTACACTTTTCTTAGTAAACTGAACAAGAAAAAAAGAAACCAGTAGGAAATCATTAGTTCATACTTTCAGGTCAATGCAGTGAGATTATTCCTATAGACTCTAGACTTGCTGTGTATTTAAAGATAAAAGGTAACATAATTGCATGTTTTTTCATGGTCTGACTGTCCAAGGAGAATGTATTTTTGTAAACTGGGTAATTTTTTGCTGAATGGGGCTGCAAGTGTTCTCAGAAATTGCAGCTGTAGAAATATTTAGGTACTGGCATAAGATTTTGTACAGGTTTTCCAAAAATTGGGAACCAACACACTGTTATGCCACTAAACTGAATATGGCTATCTATATATTTTTATTTAATCTCAATTTTCAGATCATTGAAGTATCTTCCAACAAGATACCTCCTTCCAGCAGGTGGAAAATTATTCTCTGAATAAAGCAACATCATGCTCTGCTTCCCATGGAATCCTCTGACAGTGAGAGGAAACTGTAATATTCAGCAGTGGATTTACCAGCTTTCATTTACTTTTCTAAAACTGTGGCCTTACTGAAAATTACATTTGAATTACCAAGACGTGCCAAACATCCAAAGACATGCAGTGGTGGTGTTCAGGTGCAGATATTAGTTTTACTTTTTGGAACAGTCATCTTTGAGAAATTTTAGTGTTTGTCAATGAAAATATGCATTTTGTTGTTTCCTTGCATGGGCTCTGATACAATACTTTTTTAAAAAAAATTAAGCTTTACTGCAGACTTTAATACAGTTTGGATTAGGACCTTAATTTGTGAATGTCCTGTACGTTTGCAGATGATAAACATTTTTTTTTGACCTATCGTTTGGTTGCAGATTGTCCTATGAAAAACCACTGCAGAAAAAAATCCGCTATTGGAAACAGTGATGTTGTAGCATTTCTTCTAAACAGAAGCATGTTTAATGGTCAATAAAATGAGCTCTTGGCAGTCATTCAATTTGATGATTAAAGAATTCCTGTCTTTACAATAACAATGTTATAGTAGAAAATAGCATTAGGAAACTGACTGCACTGATTGGTTTGCAATGAGTCATAGCTATGCAATTATGGCTCTGTAATTGACCAGGCATGACATCATGAAGCAAACTGTCACAATAAAGACTTAAAAATTATTTTTAAAAATTACGGTTGGTTAGTTTAAAAAAGGCCAGTATCCTGTGAGTATCCTGTGTGTTGCATGTCTTTTGCCTTGTTAGACATATCTCTTGGCAGGTGTGGTTTCCATTGTAAGCCTTTGTGGGTCATTTTGCTGAAATCACTTTTACTGAAGTGAAAAAAAAATAATAAAACAAAATGAAAAAAAAAAATCAATGGATGGGAGACTTGTGCGGTCTTCTCTGAGGGCAGAATGTTTTCCATGGGTCTAGCTTTTATCTGCTTTCCATCAAAGGCCATGAAAGCCTGAAGTATGTGGCTGGCTTTAGCCGACTGCTTTTGCCATTGCTCTGTAATCTGAGAGCTCAGAGAACAGGCAGATTTAATATTTGATGACATCTTCCAATAGACTTCTGGATTCTATCATAGGGCTTCTAATTGCCAAACTATGGTACTCAAAATTCCTACCCTCCTGTTGACTGAGTCCGAAGGTGCTTCATGCTTCACCAGCTTTGAAGTGTTTGACTGTTCCCTGAATATGTCCTGTGACATTATAAAGAAGAAGAGTTTATTTTTTTCACAAATATAAAAAAGGAATATATTAGAATAAAGGAAGACACCACTATCTCTTAACTCCTCTGTCTGTCTTCAATGCAGAACTTCTACTTGACACTTCAGTGTCTTGCCTGCCTGTCTTCTTGTTTTAAGAAAATACTGTTAATAGATTCACATTGCTGACCTCATGTATTTCATATGGACATAGATATCAGCATTAGAGCCCTGTTCTTTCCTCTTGTTCTTCTAGCCTATTCTGAGATGTTTCATATTTTTCCTGTAATCAATCCCTGAAATTTGTATAGGTATCCTAAAGCTATTTTAAGTGGGCTGCACTAGCCAGTGTCAAGTCAAAGGAATATGAATACCATGGGCAACAGAAGAAATACCTAAGATTTACCTTAATTACTCTCTCTCTCCTGTCATTGTTTGAGGTAAAAATGTTAGCACTGCACTTTTTTCTAAATTGAAAGGGAATCTAAAATTCAAAGGGAAACAACCTTTTTAATCCAAAGCATGATTTTGAGGAGAAGAAATAGTTTTCAGTTTAGCCCAAGTGTGGAAGTGAATCTGCTAAAGTTTTTCAGAAAAATGTGAGAGACGGACCATGGTCAAAACTACACTAAAATCTCAATACTCTGCACTAAAAGCTCAATACTCTGAGGGTAAGTATATTGAGTTTAATATCATGCCTGAATGTCTTAACCACCAGGATATGGAGCCTGCGTCTCTTTTTAATCACTAAATCCACTAGTATAATTCAACACGAGCTGGGGCAGAGCTTGTGTTATTCATGTTCTCTAGTTTTGACTCTGCTTATGAAAAAATTTTCCAACAAAGTGTTCATCAATACCTAGTTCAATGCTTTAGAAGAAAAATGAAACTTGGAAAAATTTTTGCCATCCTTCATCAGCAACTTATCTCCAGCACCCAGAATGACCTCTTCCAGGTTTGATCAAACAACACTGGTTTCTTCACTCTTCCTGAATCCAAAAAAGTCTTAGATTAAATGTTGCTCTGGACTTTTTGTGATGAAAGTGTAGGAGAGTAAAAGGAGTCAGCTGGTTTGTTCCATTTTCTTTGCTGGAAAAGGAACAAGGGCAGGCTCCATATACAGGATGCAAAGCAGGGTCCAAGCCTTACTCCCTGCTTGGTACTGAAAAGAGCAAATATGAAATGCTGGGACCAATGAATGTGTGTCTTTTCATGCAAAGTCTCTGTCAGAGGCAGGTGAGAAAAGGCAATAATGGGAGCAAAGCATTATATCATACTAGTGAGGTAGATTTCACAGGGCTAGTGAGCTTCGGAGCCCCAGATCTCTCACTTTCAGTGCTAATTAACAGCCCAGCCCTCTCACTTCTGGCATTTCTCCCTAGAAATTGTAGCTCTGATTCTAAATCCTTTACCTCAGGCTTCATGGACCTGTCGAAAGGCTGCAGTCACATACCTGCTTATCTGCAGGTAAAGGGGTATCCGTATGCACTTACACTGTTGAGATTACCATGTATTTTCTGGTTGAAACAGCATATCATCACAGAGCATGCTCTGCTTTGTCAGTATGTTTTCCCTTCCTCCTTTTTGTGGTTAGTGAGATGCCTGCTCTGGAGCATGAAAATTCATCCTGATCTACCTGGATGATATTTTTATCACAGCCCTCCAAGTAACGTATCCCTTTTTTATGCTTTAGCCTTGGTTCATTAACTTTTCACCTGGGGAATGTAGTAAACAGAGAAAAATCAATTCTGACTCAATCCAGCTCTCTAAACTTTCTGGAGTTCTTGTTCAACACTGAAACCATGACCCTGGAGACTCCTCTTTCATAGAGAATATATATTAACTTTGTCAGTCAGTCTGATTAAATCTCTCTCTCCCTGTCTCTCTCTCATGTCTTCTAGGCTCTTTTTAGCCCCTTTTTATGCCAGCCTTTACCGAAATGAGATATAACAGAACCACACCAGTTTTACCCTTAGGAGATAGCTGCAGATATTACTTGACTGATGGCTACTCTATTTTCCTTCTGAACTTGTTTTTACTCCTGTCACCTTGTCTTCTTTCCCTAAAACCAGTGCTATGCCCAAGTAAGAAAAGGGAGACAGTGAGTAGGTCCCATTAAAAATTCACATTGTGCTCCTCTGCAGCAGTAAAAACTAATGTATCCCTTATTCTGAAGTATAAACTACATGGAGCAGCAAGTGCTATGGTTTCAAGGGAAGTCTGAATAAGACAATACATAGGACCTTCGAGACTAGAGGTAATTAGAGCTTCTCCCAGATACAGCACATCAGAATGGAATTTCTAAACCCCTCAGAGCAGAGCAATAGCCTTCTCTCACTTTGCTTTATAACCTACTCCACATAAAAAAGACACAAGACAAAAAAACCTAACAAAACAATCATAGCAAATCTTCCTCAACAAATATTTAAACCTGTTTAAACTTGTAGGCAAAAAAAGTATTGAAATATGAGTTCCATGTACAGAACAAAGTTATCTTTCAAATGGCAATAGCTCATCTTCTGACATAAGGAATGCCACCTTACCTTGTGTCAAAACACATTTTTATTACAGTTCTAGGCCATATTCCTCATGTTTCTAGATGACAGGCAAGATATGAATATACTAGTTTGGATATCAGTATAGCATAGCCTAGGTTAATTAGCCCTTGCAGAGCTGCACTGTACTAGTCCTTTATTTCTCCTAGAATCTTATCTGGCTCAGAGGTTTTTACATGGCAGTGTATTGCACCATTCAGACATACCCCTAACATATAGATGCTAGTTATTTATTACCTAGCAAAGCTTCTGGGAGTTCCATACTGATCTAAACAGCATTGGTTTTTGACCTTACATAGAAATGGCCAAACTTTGCAAACTGTTTCTGAATCCTCTGTATTATAAGTTCAATTAATGGGTAAATAGAGACTCTGAACCACAGCTTAGGTGTCAGAAAATCTTTTGTGAATGTGAATACAGGCAAACTGCAGAATGTCTGGCTCTTTCTTGTAAGACGAGTTTTGTGCTCCAGATACTGATCTTAATCTGAATGCAATACTGTATTTTGGGATCTATTCTATAAACTGGTGCATATACGTAAGACACCTGTGTCCTATTAACCCCACCCTTCCTTCCCCATTTATTTTTATGCTTTGTCTACTAATATCTTAAAATGTAAAAAACACGCCAAAATGGAAAACATAATGTTGGAGGGCTGCACCCTCCAAGTTTATCTGATAGCAATTACAGGTCTAGAGGCGCAATGGGAGACAAGACGAATATTGTTGCATTTTCTCTAAACTCATGGAAATAACATTGGAAATGCACAAGAGGAAAACTTGGTCAATGGGTCCTGCACCATTAGCAAACCTGTATTAGAGGACAAGGTGATTGATGGACATTTTACTAGAGATTATACTTTTGCATTCCATAACTCATTCTGTAAGTAGATGCACACAGCAACTGCTACAGAAGAAGAGGCCACTAGGTCCATCCAGTTGACCCTTTGTCTACCAGAGGTCAATGCCAAAAGCTTTGGAAGAGGTAATAAAGCCTATGCTATGTACCTAATTTTGCAATAATATACTATAGGGATAAATTCCTTCCTGATTCCAGCTGGTGAACAGTTTATGTCCTGAAACTATGTCTGTGAATACACTGAATATTTTTTTTTTTCTTATTGACAACATCTGATTATTAGAAAGCAACCACATCTGGTAACACTAAAAGCACCTCTGAAACACTACACAGCTCATCTTGGAAAATTGTAGGGATTTTTTTTTTAAATGATATTACAGATGGCACTAGTGTAGAATTTTCATGACTTAAAGACTTTTAAAATAAATATCTAATGTCAAAATCACAACTGGAAAGAGCAGGTGTAGCTTTTTATTTGCTTGTTCCTTATCTTAATCATGCTCCTCAGCCAGAGATAGGAGCCATTGTGTGTAATACTGTGAAGGAGGGAAGAGTAAATGCTGTAAATTACAGTTGATAAACCTGTATTTGCAATATAATACAAATTGTTTGTTCTCTCACAGGATGGAAGTATTAATATTGTGAAGTACTGTATAGAATTGATGTTTGCTAATGAAGGCATTATTGTTATGTATTAGCAGTGTAGTATGTCATGAACCCTCGGTAAATAAGTTGCGACACCATTGATTTCATTAGTCTCATGACCTAGCATTTCATTCCATTGAAACTTAGCTTTAATTGTTCCCTAAGTGACCAAAAAAATGTGATGGTTCACAGAATGATCCATTAAGCAAAAGATGAACCAAATAATACTGGAAATTTGGAGACACTTTAAGATTGGTACTGTCTCATGGAACTAATAGCAACTGCCTATTTTATTGAAACATTTATTTCCAGAATCCTTCTTTTTCTTCCACTTTCCCCTCACTCCCATGTACTGTACACTGTCTCCTAAGGAAACTGGCATGTGCTTATGTAGGACATTCTGAGATGTCATACAGAATGCATTTTTCCAGTGTTTCCCCCCTGCTTTTGTTTGTTTGTTTTGTTTTGTTTTGTTTTGTTTTGTTAAACTAGCTTCCTAAGGAAGGCCTTCATACCTGAAAGAACTTCGAAAAAATTTATAGATGAAATGTTTGGAAGAAGAACCAATGAATCAGTCTGTATGCTCAAAACTGGAAAGGCAGTGACAGCTGCAGTGCTTATGTTGGTGAGTTTACACTCCTTTCTACTATTATTCTACTTCCTGGAGCCTATCCATATTATTTACTTAGCATATTAAATAAAATATGGTGCTAACGGGCAGTCTGGTGAGACTAACATCAGAAAACAAGAGAACACTTAACAGGGAAGTGTGACTGGGTGTAGAAGTAATACAAGCGGATGCATGTTAGGATTTAGTTTCTAGGCTTATATAAGGATTTCAGACCTCAACATGAACTGTAAGCATGAAAAAAATGGAGGCAAAGTTTTCATTTTATCTTAAAAGTGTTCAGTGAAAAAGTAGGACAGATAACAACACCAGAAACACTGTAACAACTGACAAATCTATTTTGATTGCTTTGATTTAGAGCAGGAAGGATTTGGGTTTTTTAATTAAACAATCTGATTTTAAGATGAGAAATAGAAGATGAAACAGTTGCTTATATTATTGAACTGAGTAATCTACCAGTAACCTATAACTTGGGAATGTGACAAAATATTCCTTTTCATTTTCAGAAATCTAACCAGAACGATGTTTTAACCACAGAAATGGGTTTAACCACAGGAAAATGCTTATAGTTGGCAAGAACAGAGAACCTGTTCAGACTCAAGGACAAAAATCCACCCTAAGAACTCAGAATGAAAGTTACTAACAAACAGAAGTATATGTGAACTAGAAAATGACGTAATCTTCTGAGATAATGCTGTACCTGCCTTACATTTGCACATGAAGTTTCTATGTCTGCATTGAAGAAAAAAATATTCCGTAAGCTGAACAGATAGACTCTGAATACACTTGTACTTTAAAGGCTGACAGCTTTTCATTGGTCAGATTTACAATTCTGCAATAGTTTCATATATATAGTTGAAATATTTTATTTGAGCTGGATTGTGGAGAAAGTTGTAATGCAATCCTAGCAACACTAATAACCCTTTTAGACTGGAAAAATATTTAACAAATGCTGATGTTGTACAATAAAAATCTGAGACTAGGTATTGGGGGGTGATACAGACTGTCAAGAGATTTAAAAAGAAATAGATTATCTTTAGACTTTATAGTACAACAGTTAGGAGCAAAATATAAACCTTTGGCAATAATGCATGACAGAAGGAGGAGAACATGAACCGCAGGCTCCATACTGTATTATAACCAAGTAAGGACTTATGACAGGGAGACAGTCTGATGTTAAATTAGCACTCCTACCCGTTTGTCCTGGAGGATCTTATGCAAAAAAATCCCCTAGTAACCCACACAAAAGTCCACCTTTTGAAATCAGCACATCTTAGAAAGGAGAAGAAAAGCTTTCAGCTGACATGAGAGTTTGTGTAAATTTGAATGTAGGATTCAAAGAACTAGCCATTGAGAAGACTAGCACAGAAACACAAGCTGTAAATGCAAGGTGTTAACAGAGTATCACTACCTAACTTTATGGAGTGGAAACCTTAATTTCTTCTGTAGTAGCACCTGACTAGAGCCAAGGAAGTGTTAGTCCAGGACCAAAAATGTAAAGACGCTTATTTGTGACAACTCCTAGATGAGTGTTTAGGACTAGATCATGAGGTGGACTACAGACAAACTGAAGTTGTCAAAAGTGAAAGTCCCTTATGGCAGATGTTTATGGACAAAAGCTGTTCTCAAATAAAGAGTCTTTAAAGATATGCCCACATCAAAGGACATTGTGGGAGTCCATTAATGTCTAATGACAGCTAACTGTCATGCTAGATTCAGATCTATCAAAACTCTGTGAATAGGAATGGTTGGGAATTTTTCAACACTTTTTTTTTTTTTTTTTTTTAAGAAAATGCCAGTTTATTGCAATCCAAGATTTCCTTTGGCATATGGGCTTTAACCAGGCCTGCCAGGCTCTCCTGGCTCTCATACAGTGAGATGGGGCTCTTGCTGGTGAGGACCCAGCCCCTGCCTGCCTTGCTGTCATGTGGGACTCCCAGCACCTCAACCTTAGGCAGAAGCCACCCCTCACTGATCCCTGACAGATAGCTTAGAAGGAGGCCAAGGTCAAAAGCCTTAGCTTAAAAGCAGCTCCCAAGAGAAGGAGGGGTTCAGGCATTGCTGAGGCTTGTTCTAGATTTCTTCACAGCAGCTGTCCTTGAGGCCAGCAGCTGTCCCTGAGGTCACCCACTGCACCCTCTTTGAGGTGGCCCAGGACCTGCAGCCTAACCTCTAGGAGCAGGCTGGGGCGAAAGATGTGTGCTTGGCTCCGATACATGTGCAGCTGGAGTACAGAAGACACAGTTTTAATTAGAACACAAGTTTGAACCTAGATTTTCTTAGAGAAGTCTCCTAATCACTAGGCTTTTGATGATTGTGTGATTGGTCTACCTATTTATCAAAAACTTTATGAAAGTCTGCAACACTATGCTAAAATAAAGGTCTCTCGTAGGACATATGACTCTGTAATGAAAAAGTAAATACTGTTTTCTTCAGCCTTAACTGAACCCTGAGACAGTTAACACACAAGATGTGTCAGGGTACTGGTCATCAATTCAGGACCTGTCATTTGAAGGAGTAAAGAATAAGGACTACCTTCAGGCAACAGAGGAGCTCCAACCAGGCTGTAATGCTTCAGAAGGAAACCCAGAAAAAGTAATACTGTAAAACCAGCATCTTATTGGTTATACAGCCTTAACAGAAAAGGCAATTGTACAAGCTTAGCTAGAAAAGGTGTTGGGTTTGATCTGGGAGTGGAACAATGTGACAATGCAACCTGCACCTTTGGGTGCAAGATGTATATGAAGTTCAACAAGTACAAAGAACTTGTTGAAAGAAGTCTTGTTCAAAGAAGTCACTCTTGTGCTTATCTCCAAAACATACTGACACTCTAGTGCTGTGATGTGAAAAAGAGAACAAATTTTCTGATAAGCCACTGGTGAAAGCAGATACACTTAGCAGAGCACACCTTTAACAGTGCAGCACTGGTATTTTCTAAGAATTGGGAGAAGAGTCTGTCCACATGCCACAGTCCCTTTCTGTTTCCAAAAGAGAGGTCCAATGCAGTCTGCCAATACATAAGGGAGGACTTGGTGGCTATCTTCCAAGAAGCAGTTGATGCTCTGGGCTAAGCCAGGTTGCAAGAAGCAAGTACTGAAAGTACTATTAGAGGATTGTGGACTCTGTGCGTAAGTGTTAAGTGTGCAAAACCCATAGTGAACTTACAGCATTTTACAGTTCATTTTAATAACACGATAGTCACAATCAATTGCTACTTTTATTTCTGGGAAGACAGTTTGGCAAGGAATGTGATCATGATATTGAAGGCATGCTATCTTCAGACAATAAGTCACAGTGCACTTCAGGAGAATTCAGACAATTGACTGCCAAATAACAGGAGAGCAGAGCCAGCATTGAAGAAATAGACTGATGGAAAAGATGAAACAAGTGAAGATGATATTACCTGGCAATGTTTAACCATTGCAACTCTCTTTTCCATGCTCTTTCTGAACATGGAAATTTAGAGCAAAGATTGATGAGGTGGAGGACTAAATTATGCTTCTCATACAGGCTGTCTCACACATACTTGCTTCTGTTCAGCAAAATAATAATGAACGGCAAAGCAGCTGAAGAATTACTTGTAAATGGACTACTCAATGCTGTAGAAGAGATAGCTATCCATGTCTAGGACTTATAAGTGAACAGGCCTCAGCACAGTTAAAAACAACTGCAAAAGCAATTTCAAAAGGCAAGACTCCATACCACATGAACCACTGACCACAGAAGATCTCTGTTGGCCATCAGAGCTCAGGTCAGTTCTCAAAGATGTTCTGGACAGTCATACAGAAGCTGGAGATATACAACATGCCCACATCAACAGGCAAACAACCCATGACCTAAAGGGCATATACATGTTGTCTCAGGTATTGCTGTCTCGTCCAAGATAAGGAAGTCAGGAACTATGTGAAAAACAGGCCAGCTGTCATGCAAGGCAGGAATGCCACAAAAGTAGAAGAAAGTCCCTTACCAATGGCATAAACAAAAAGTGGCATTCTGGTCTGATTACTATGATGTTTGAAGGGTATGAATCCCAGCAGACTTCAAAGGATTTATGACAGACATTGCAACTCAGGTTTAAATTTTGTTTTAACTGCTACAGTAGTGTTTAATTGACAGAGTGACTGTTTCACATCCAGTGAAATTTCAGGTGAATTTTCCTCTCACATTCTTGCTTGGAAGCAAGAAGAACTGAAAACCTCAGTGCCTGGGCTACCAGACCTTAGTTCCTATGTCAGCTATGTACTGAAATCTCTAAATCCCATTTAAAAATCCAGAACCTTTCCCCTGAAGCAACCATGGTGCCACTGCAGTCGGAAAAGGTTCATATAAAAGATGTAACAGGAGCAAAAATACCTCAAAGTGAAAAGTGAAAAAAACATAACTGGAGGATCTTCAGGGCACCTACTAGCAGATGTGGCACAAAACTCAGGGGTGATCTGCAACCACCTAGAGCCATAGCTGGAGACAAAACAAAAACCAAAACCAAACTGAGAACACAAGCATGATCCTGATTATTGATGATCAAGGCAACTCAGTACAAAACAGTATCAATAAAATGTCCCTAACTCTTGCTTCCAACTTCAGGTCTGTCTCCGTGGTGAGATGACAGACATGTTAGTCTCCTGAAAGGACACAGAAAAGCAGAGATTCAATGCAAAAATTTTTTTTTCTACTTTTGTATACGATGCCAGAAAGTTTTCATTGCAAAAAATAGAGTAGAAACTCTAATTTGTGACATCTCGGTGGTGAAACTTTTGCCATTTTTTAATCACTTTTTTAATTACTTTTTTAATTAATGGTCTTAAATACAGCTAATAATTATTGTTCTTTTGAAAATGTCAAGTCCTTTGGAAGAACAATGGAGGTACTGAATTCAGTATTGTGGAAAAGCATGATAGTATAGGCAGTGGATGCTTAATACTGCATTTCATACTTTCTTTAGCAATCTTATGAACCTTTTACAACATTACTGTTTTTATTGCTTTTGTTTCCTGTTCAATACATTGACATTTACAGATTATTTTTTCTCAGTGCAAAAGGAAAGTTGATGTGATTATTGCCCAAGTTGCCAAATATTTGTTCATTAAATTATTTTCCGCTTTAAAGATGTGTAAGTAGCAAAGTAACAGATGCGTTCCTGTGTTACCGACTAATTGACCAATTGCAATAATAAAAATATTGTCAGAACTCCTTTTCCTTCTAAATGGGAAACATTTGAAGCGTTATTGCCATTATCCAGTAATACAAAGGAAGCAAATCTATGGTCTCTTACAGTAGAAGTGCTTAGTCTCTTGGATATTGTGGAAACAGCGAGTTAGTAAAAGAGCTGTTCTGCATTTTAGGGCTGTGCTAAGGCAATTTGGAGCTGTAAGCAGAATATTATGTAAGTATCCCTACTGGTTCCATGTCTGGAGAGCTGCCTTTCCTTTTTTTTTTTCACCTAAGGGAGCCATCAGTTTATCTCAGAAATACCTCAGCAGCTGGCACGTGTGTGCATGGCTGGGTAGTGCATGCCAACTGTCCGTCTTTGCAATGCAAAGGAAGGTCCATTTTGGGTAGATGCCAGCAGAAGTCCAGACAGTAGATGCCCGCAAAAGTCCAAAAACTTGAGGCATCCTTTGAGATGCATAGTGCAATTCACATATTCCTAAAATAGAACTTCAGGGAGAAGTATGGTATGTTTCACAGGTCGAAAACATTCCACACACACAGACATCTCCAAGAATATTCTTTTTTTGGTAAAAAAATAATTGTTCATTGAAAATCAAAATATTCATTTCAGAATCTTTCTCCCTGCTCTGCTTACCCCAAGTTATAAATCAAATACCTCTTAACCCTACTCTTTTCTATGGGTGGGGTACTCTGCTGGCATTGCACATCCCATGAATCACTCTGTTAATCCCTATTTGCTAAAGTTATGGTTACTGAAGTAGAAAAAATAATCTATTTTTCTCAGTTGCTGAAAGCACTGTACTCAGTTTATGGTTCCAATCATTTTTTGCTTTTTTTTTATTCTTGGTCTTTCCACTGTTTTTGAATGATAAAAAAATGCTTTCCTAAATGAAAACTTAAACTGTTAACGTACATGATTTAACCAAATGGAGTTTGAGATGTGGGATCTTTGTGCAAATAAAGAATGGGCTTCCCTTTTGACAGATTTTTTTCAATGGTTGAATCTCCTCTGGTTTTAAAATGCAGGGAAAATAACTACTAATTCTGAAGTAAAAATTGTTTTCATGATCCACTGACTGCCTTTGAGCAAATTTAGGTTTTGTGACAGGGTATGGGTTGGTTCATGACGGATTAGAAAAGTAAGCAGCTATCGGTTGACTGTCTTGTGTAAGATCCAACTTGGTATTTTTTCTTTTTAGCTCATGCTGACCAACGGTCAAAGTGGAATTCATGTTAATATTGAAGTAGATACACGGAAAAAACATCTTGTACAACCCACTTTCTATTGACCCCAGCTCTTTTCCCTTGAAAAAAAGAAAATATGCCTAAACTAAGGTTGCCAGCCTTTCCATACGCTTAACCCCGGCAGAAAAATGCTCTCAGTAGTGGATGCATCACCCTCTTCTTTTCCACTGAAGGTGAAATTAATCCCATTCAAAAATGTTGTCTAGCAGCAGCAAGCTGTGGCTGCTGCTGCTGCTACTTTATTGACTGTTAAGACACCTTTGAGTATGGTAGAGAGAGTGGGGAAAAAATAGAAACATTATTGTGTAATCAATTTAGTGTGTTGCAAGGTGATAATAGAATTGTAACTTACAGCAGCATTTTGTTCTCACAAATCATAAATATTTCTTAGAGGAACAAACAGCCCACAGACAGTTTCATGATTTGAAATACTACTTTTAAATTCCTTAGTGCTTCATTTTAAGCATGTTTACTTCACTGGTAGCGCTGAGTGACTGCCAGATCTAACTACGTTGATTGCTTGTCCTCGGTATATACTCCTTCCTGGGGCTAACATCCTTCCTGATACGCCCTGTCAACTTTTGGGTTAGATCGTCTTGGGATATGGATCTCCTTTTGTCTTATCTCTACCTATCAGATAATTAATTAACCTCTCTGGTAAGCTTTGTATTCTTCTCAGTCTTTGATGGATCTTACAGTTTATCAGAATTGCAATTCATTAATATTGCAGACCCTTTAGTTAAGACTCTGTCCTCGGGGCTCCAAGGTTTTTCTTGCACAGTGTATGCAGGAAAAGAAATATGATCCTGCTTTTCAAATCAGCAAGTAGTGAATCAATGTTCTTGTCCTTTCTTGCATGCTTACTCCCCAATTTCCTTTTCTCTTTACTGCAGCTATTGATGCCTATAACTTCGTTATGCTTGCCTATTTTTCTCCTACTGTTCTGTTTAGTTTAACTGTCCTGTAGAAAATGTCCTCAGAACATTGGTTATTTTTATATAATTTTGTTAACTTTTTATCAGAGTTTTGTATCCTCTGCAGAGGAGTTGAAAGCCTGAACTGCTGTGGTCTTTTGGATTGATGCTTGTTGCAGGCTGGAATTCAGGTATGTGTACCAAGAAGACTGAGGTGACAATTCAGACAAATTTTCCCCCAGAGATTAATGACCCTTAAAGCACTAGTTTTGCCATTGCAGTTTAATGGTTTGAAGTCAGTTTGGGCATGATTCTTAGTCTTGCCAGCCTGTTCTGCCAGGTCTTTTCTCACCTGAATTTCTGTTTACATAATGGTAGGAACAGACATAAATATCAGATGCTATTCTCTGAAAGGCAAGAGCACAGTGTCTAGCAATTTGGAAAAATAAGTCACTGGCTGCTACTCACTTGAAAGAAGCCAAAATTTTTATCGATGTGAAAAAGATGGTGCTTTTTCACTTTTTCCGTATTTGTAACTTGTGTTCACTTTTTCAGCTTTTAACAAGAAAGTTGTCATCTTATGACAAAAACTCACATGTTGGAATTTTCTAGCTGAATTCAAACTAGAAATACCTTTGAGTGGTACCAGTGACCTTCTGCCTGGGCTGAACTTGGTGACTGAATAAATCCTAGTGGTTCTCAGTGGGGCTAGCATTTCCACTGAAGCAAAGTCAGATTATCCATGCCCACACTGAGCACTGTTTCAGACCCAGTGATTCCAGCTCATATCCTGCTTTCTCTGATCATACCTGTAGGTCTTTCAAGAAAAGTAGGAAACCTTTTTTTCTGATACAGGAAAGGCAGCAGAAGCTTTGCTAGAAGCTTGAAAACTTCTCTCTTCTTAACGTGTGTGTATTTTAGCAGATGTCAAAACCTTGATTCACACTATTTAATTTAACAGCAGGGCAGAGTTTCCAAACCATCTACTGCTATGCGGTGATATCAGTAGATGGCCAGGAATTTCAATAACCATGAATATCTACAATTGCAGCCCACTTAATATTCTCTGTATTCTTATGAGGAATGTAATGTTCCCAATTAAGTTTAGCATTTATACACAGTGTGTAATATGGCCTACTATTCACATCCAGAAGTCTTTAGAAGTAATAAACCTGGATTGTACATTAAAATGTGATATGACTCCCAGCTGTACGCTGCCTATTTTTTGGCACTTGGCACCACACATTATTTTCCACCGGTTCAGATGACAGGCAGAGCCCATCTGAGGGAAAATGAAACAATTTCCAACTGGTGGGCTTGATAGTGCAGGTGACATTAAATAATTAACAAGTTCTCTTTCAGAACCATGCCTCGTGCTTTAATTAATATCGCTTCTTAAAATAAGAAGTTGTTTACCATTGCTGCTTCTGCAAGCTGATTACTGCTTGCAAAAAACATCTGAGACATGACTATGCCCAGGGGATTGCTTTCACTTCATTGTTTATAATAACTACAAACAAAGAGCTGCAAAAGCTCATCTCGCCATGAGGCATCCTGACAATCTGCCAGTTTAGTCACCAATAATAATGAGACTGGCACAAGCAATAAGCTCAGTGCTAATCTAATGAGGGCCTGTTTCAATCGCCCATTGATATTACAGCAGCTGCTAAGCACCCGATGTTTAGGACATACAAACAAGAGGTATGCCTCCAACCAGTTGAAGGGTAATTACCTCCTCAATATGGCTTTACTCCTATCCAAAAGCTGTGTCACCCTTTCTTTTTTTTTAATTTCCACCCCCCCTCTCAGAGAGCTGATCCAGGCCAGCCCTGGATGGGGCCAGCTCAGGCAATGGGTGTAAATCAGATGGGCTCCCTGGGCCATGGGGAAGGCTGGAGGAGAGGCTGAGCTGGAGCTGGAGCAAGCGCCCATGCGGAGCCAAAGGCGCGTGTGATTCACCGAGCCGCCTGTGCCGAGGCTGGGTGATGTCACTTCCGTCGCTTAGTTCCTGCGGTGAATGCAATTATGAACAGATGGGCAAATGACACGATTCCACTGCTAATGAACTTCCCTACTGGGGAAGAGGACAGTGCATTACCCTTTTGTACTTCAGACTGTTAATTATCATTCTTAGGGTTTGGTGTGGTGTTTCGTGTTTGTTCCCGCCCCCCCCCCCCTCCCCCCAGCATAATTATTACACATCTTTGAATTTTAAATTCTTTTGGAGATGGTTAACTAATTCCTGCCTAGTCAGGAAAGTTCTGAGGCAGTGGCAGAACAACAGGGTTTTCTTTCAAATGGAAAAAATAATGTTTAAATGCACAGCTTAAGAGAACAAGAAATCTGTGCTAGCCTGAGTTCTTAAATGACATTTTCTTCTTTCCTCAGTTCCTACTGCTCTCCTTTCCAAAGAGTTTTCTCAAAGGAGCCTTTGCAGATGAAGAACTCATAGTAGTGTCGTTCATACATCAGTTTCGCCATGTCTGGAGGAAAGAGTAGGAAGCGACTGATTTGGAAAGGATTAAATAGTATTTCTACTAAGCCAAAGCACAAGCAAAATGAAACCCTGAAAGGGTAAATTTTGTATTTCACAGAACTAAACTGATAAAAATGCATTCTGTAGCCACTTGAAATATATATCTCAGCATCAACATATCATGAAAGGAGTGATGCTAAGTATCTAATTATAGATCTCTTTTCCCCCGTCTTCAGAAAGAGTGTTGAGGGGGAAGATTAGACATCTTACACTTCTGAGAAAACAATGTCAATAGTTCCATCATCCTAGTTTGCATTTCTTCTTCATTTTGAAAAGGCACGGTCATCTTTTGGGTAAGCAATTTGGACGAAGTGTATCTATAGTCCAGTGTTGATAATACCCTAATGCAAATTTGAAAATAGAATATTAACTTCAGAGCTCCAGACAGCGGACTGTTGTTTCTCTGCATTGTTGCTTGTCAGAATTGTAAAGTATATAATTGGATTTCTAAATTTCCCACTATTGGCATGGCAGCACTAATATATAAATCTCTTCTCTATGTCATCTTTTATTCTTACACTGTTATTATGTAGCTAGTGACTTGGCCTAACTTTGAACACTTATATGAGGCATCTAAGTAAGAAAGTTGATCTCTCCAGATTATTCCCTCTTAGTCACAGCAAGAGGGAGAGTCAATCTTCCACAGAGTATTTCAGAGCACTTAAGTTAGACATCTTAAAGGTAAACACTGTCAGTGACTTCATAAGGAAGGAATAAAAAGGTCTGTTATGTCATAATGGAGACTGTAAATGACTCTTTAATAGTGAGAAGCAATTGGAAGAGTTAATGTCCTAATACATTATACAACTGCAATGAAT
The DNA here is from genome assembly GCF_964188355.1 of Buteo buteo. Lineage (NCBI taxonomy): Eukaryota > Metazoa > Chordata > Aves > Accipitriformes > Accipitridae > Buteo > Buteo buteo. Next base: position 27,317,042 of record NC_134179.1, read on the forward strand.
TTTAAAAGGCTTAAAAAAAGGGAGCAGGGGGGAAAATAACCCTTGAGCTGTACCTGTTAACGTTGGATTCACTCTTGTGAAACCACTGAGTTTTGGTGCTGTAACTTTCCAGGAGCACAAGAAAGCTTACATATTCAAAGTACCACAAACTGTTAATGGTTTCCACTGAAACAGATGGCAACATTATGATCATTTTTGCAATTAATGCTGACTGCAGATTGTTCTTGAGGCTGCAGTCATCGTTCTCCATCTCCTGTGTTGCCACAGCATTATTCAGTAACAGAATTTATTTTATAAATTTCTGATAACCCCTTCTTCCCCAAGCTATTGAAAATGCCTAAGATATTTGGAGACAGTATGAACTGCCTTCTGCTACTTCCATGCCAAGGGTCTTGCAAATTAAGACATGTCTTTCTCCTGTAACCCTGAAATTTACAGTAAGATGTGATCTCCTTTTTCTCCTGAATGATAAAACTGGTGATTAGAAAGCTAAGCACATCTTAAAGATACTTTTTCTGGAACAAACTATATGGCTGCATAAGTCTGGCACAATTGCACTTCTGATTTACTGAATAAGTGAATATTTTCTGTCCGTTTATTTGGGTTTCTCACCACTCTTTTCTTTCGCACCTAATCTGAGTAAGGTTTTTTGGTTTTAACCGACTGTGATGCTCTCACATGCTTTGCACAGATTGAAACTGTCTTTTTACAACCATTTTTCATATGTCCAGCAAACTCTGTATGCACCAGAGACCTGCAGCGAAGAAGTCTGCAATGCCTTTGAAAATAAGCATAAACATGATGAAAGTGGCACAAACCTTTTCCTTCTTGGAAGTAGTGTGGTGTAAGATGAAAAGTGGGTGGACCATTTTGCAATGAAACAAGGAGGAGATAGAATCAGTGCCACTGTCCTCCAAACATCAGTGAAATGCCTTGTGTCATTAAAGGGAGATGTGAGGGAAGCAGGCAGGACTATTCTGCAGGCAGGTAGCACAACTTAATTTCTGCCATTAGAATTAACAAGTTGAAGATAAAGCAGCTCAAAGGGAAGTTTTCCAGAGAATAACCGGCCATTGCTGAGAACAAAATCAAGGAGCAAAGGGATTGTGGAGCACCTTGCAGCTAGTCAGCTGCAATATCTCATCCCCATGCCCACATTCCTTGCCATAGCACATACACGCAAATGCCCACAGCAGGCAGTGGGGGAAGCTGCGGTCCTCTCCCCAAAGGAGTTGGTCTCAGGTGCCAAGGAGCTGCTCAGATCAGTGGGAGCTGGAGCCAGACACCCTGCAAGGGGCAGCATCTTTCTGCAGAGCCTGGCAGCCGGTCCTGCTCCCTGAGCATCGTGTGGGCCATCCCATGCCAGGAGAATCCCGTGGCTGGTCTACCCTGAGCTCAGCATTCAGAGGAGCATGACACTGATCAAGTACCCTCTGCCCCAGCAAAAGAAAGATATTGTCACTTGAGTTGCAGTGTTTCCCAACTCAGTATTTAGTGGAAACTTAGAGCTAGGAGCCAGGCCTTCCAGAGAAAGAAAATAGTGCTGATGGGCTATACCTTGCTACTGTGAAAAGCAATTGCTCCTCCAAGTCTGCTGTGTTTTGGAAGGCATGCCTTCCAAATGCAGCATGGAAAATAGCACAGAGTGGAAAACCTGGCAGAATTCTGAGATGCCTCATTAAAAAGTGAAGAAGTTTTGTGAAATCCAGTTTGTTATAAAACCTGAGGTTTGGGACTGATTTCTACTTTCAGATCTTATGAAGGTGAACAGTTTAAAGTGATAGGTTAGCAGAGTTCAGATGTTTGTTTTTTCCAAGGGTGGCATTGTACAGATGTAATTGGAACTAGGAATTCTTCATAGAGTCATAACACAGTAATAAGCTGATAACTGTACAATTTTTCTTGATGCATAAGTTCTTGTAGTGGGAAAATACTGCCCCCCTCCCTCCCCCCCCCCCCCCCCCCCGTTATTACTGTAAATTGTTGAATTACTTTGCTGTGTAGATGAAGCCTTTGTTTCCTGGGAATTGTTCTAATAAAATAGATAATTTATAACAATGTTACAAAATGATTTTGCCATTCAGGAGCCATAGTAAGAGGTAATCATGCTGTATGTTTGTAAACAATGGACATTCTAATAACAGGCAAGTAGTTTTAAGAGGATTTATTATTACTGCAAGAGAACAACAGATTTAATCTACAGTACTGAATATCAAATGCTGTAAATTTCAGAGTGAAAAAAGGTCACAGATAAACTCTTTCCAGCTGAGCATCACTGAAATGATAAAAGATGTAATGCCTTGAACTCCACCATTACTTTGAAGATATCTGTTGAAAGATTTTTGTTGATGTTTCAATGTTAACAGTTTCTGATTTTCAGGAAACGTACTCATCTGGGGCTAAAAATGGTATCTTGCTCAGTTTTGGTTTTGCTAAGTAGAAAGTATGTTAGCTAAAATAGAGTCAATAAAAACACTTCACAGCCAGAAATCTCATATGGGCCATGAAGGCCTATTGTGAAAACCACAGAAAATGCCAGTAAAGGTTTATCTTAGTATCTAACTTCAGAAATCTAAGTGTAAACCAAACTTTAGATCATAGAGTTGCAATTTAAGTGAGACAAATAGAGTATTTGGAAAGATAGATCAAAATATACAGAAGAAATTTGTTTAGCTTAATGCATTCATAAATATTTAAACTCTTATATGGATTATGGAAAGAAGTTTGGGGGATGCACATCTGCCTTTTTTTCTCTTAGCAGAGACTGGGTGAAGAACATTTTGTTTAGTCTGGGTATGATCTAATCACTGATACTGTATGTAGGAACCATATGTACTGTATACAGCATACTTAGAATCACATGTATTTATACAACATATACAGTAATAGGGCTTTCCATTTAAATAAAATCAACAAAATAAATCATGAGTCGATGTATGAGAAGGGCAAACACAAATGAAAATGAGGAAAAGGGTCCCTAGAGAAACATCATGTAACCACTTTGCATTAAGTTCATTCATCTGTGCAATGGGTGGATTTATATCTACCACATAACATTGTGATGCTTTTTTTATTAACATTTTTAAAAAGCTGTGACATTCTTTAATTAAAGAGGTATGCAAGTACCTGGTGGTGTTATCTATCCGTCAACAATTGACATTCATAAGGATTCAGTTTTCCCCTTCCTCTGTGAAATGGTGTCTTACTCATGACAAAAAAAATAGAGCTGGATGCCAGCAAGTCACCTAGCTTACCTCTCCTGGTGATGAAACAATCTGCTTTTCCCATGTCCAAGACAAATGTTTGCCCAGTTTATTGTTATAGATTCCACAATCTCTCCAGCAAATCTACTGCCATGATTATCTAGCCTTACCAGTAGAATCTTATTCTTAATATCTGAATATCCATTGCTGCAAAAAGAAGTTTTTCTTCTTTGCTTCCTCAGCCTTCTTCTAGGAAATCCAGCCCTTTTTTCTTCCCTTTTCCATTGTGGCCTATCTTCTCAGGACCTCTAATCATTCTGATTGCTCTCCATTGGAGTCTATCCAGCTGCTCATCATCTTTCTTGAAGTCTCCAAAATTGGAGGTGAAATTTTAGTAGAGCTTTTATTGTACAAGGTAAAGCAATAAGATTGCTTCATGTACACAGTCTTGCAGCCTATCTTCTCACATATATATCTTTGGTGTGATTGCTTGGGATGACATGATTGACTCATATTCAGCTTGTAATTGACCCTGAGGCCCGGAGTCTTTTGCAGGACTTCTGTCCAGCTAGTTCTTACACACACAGTATTTGCAGCTGATTATTCCTGTCTAAGTGTAGTATCCTGCATTTGAACCTCAATATTTCTTAATCAGAAAACTGCAAGGCAGAAAATTTCAGATCTGAGAAAAGGTCGGATATCCCTTTTCTTGTATAATAATAGGTTTTTCTGTCAGTTAGCACATACTGCTTGCTTTCATTACTTTTGCTAGTGGAATCATTATTTCATACATTTATTAACTCCAAAAAGAGTTGGCTAAATAAAAATATTGAGTAGCAAGGTCATCATTCAAACACTGATTAGCTTGAGACTACTCAAAGAAGAAAGCTTGGCAAAAAAGGAGCAGTACAGACAGAGGCATTTGTGTGCTCTTGTATCTGTATCCTAATTTAATATGTTCTTAAGTGAGCAAATTACTCTTTATGAACTGTTTTCCACTTCCCTTGACTTCTCAAATCAGCTGGACTCAGTTTTGTACACATCCAGCTTGAAGTGCTACTTATCTTTCCTTGAGACTGAAGCAACTAACTACAGTGTTGTAAAATTACAGAAACGACCTAATTGTAAAGAAGACAGAATCATCACACAACATTTAAAAAAACAGGTCTTGTGTAATATATTGTACAATCCAATTTTATTTATTGTTAGTGGATAGCAGGAGACTAATAGTGCTAGAAAAAAAACCATAATATATAGTGTTAAAAGAACATTTTTAACCATTTGGCTTCATCTTTGGTTAGCTGGCAAAAAAACATAGGCACATAACACTGGTTAGATATTTTTACATTGAAAATACATCCATTAAGCATACCATGTAAGACAGTGATGTAACCAGAGCAGTCAATCAAAGATGAAATGGAGCTGTACAATGAAAGAATTAATTCAGACATTAATAGACAAGAGGAAAAAAGCTTACATCCTGAAGTAGGAGATTACTAGCCATAGCAACATAAACAAACACGTCTTGATGCATTTATTTTCCAGTTATATCAGATTATTTACCAAACAGTGAAGCAGATGAGGATATAGATTACCTTGTATTTGGCTTATTTTTAGAACCACTTTTTTGTTGCTGTCATTGATTTCTCCTTCAAATGGCACTCTTTGCTAAAAGAAATGGTCCACAATTCAGTTGTTATGTAGATAAACACAGTTAGCAGACTCCTCACTGCTGGTCTTTTGTTGTTATAAATATAGTGCATTTGAATAAACTGGAGTAAGGAAAAGAAACCTAATATAATGCTTTTGCTCTGAATAGTGCTCTCGATATATTGAAAGAACTTCTCTTCGGTCTGCATTCTTTGCTTTTTTAAAATGGCCATCTCCTGCAGGAATTCTGTTCTTATATTTCACACGGTCTGGAGAGATGAACCAACAATCAAGGTTGTGTGTGCTTGTCAGATGCATTAATAAGTTTTACTAATTTTAAAAAATAAAATTTAATTTTGTAAAGAGTGTTCCCCAGTGAATGGAAAGAATCCATCTTGATTAAGAAACAACTAAAGGAACTTTAGTTTTCAAGGAGAGATGATACTTTCTAGAGAAACCAAGAAACATGACTGTTCTGTCTTTGGCTTCTCTACAGAGGAATGAGCTTATCACTAAACTAGGAAGAATTCTGGAGATGTGATACCTGCTGGAATGTGGTGGAAATTAGCATCTCAGGAAAAGCACTCAGAACAGTAAGCTTTCAAGATCATGACAAAAGCTTCTTACCTTTCTTTGTAAGCCACATATATTGGACTATTTATGAAAAACAGGCTGGCCCTTTAACATATATGTAAAGTCTTTGTCTTGATCCTTTCTTTTTAACTGACCATAGCCTTGTTTCTGTGATCCTACCCTTCTAAAGCAAACAGAAACATAATTATCAGCTGCAGCTGGCATACAGCCAAACGAATTTAGGACTCTAATTTTAAATACAAGAATACTCCAGAGAATTTTATGCAAAATTGTTAACTTATTCATCTGTACTTTTTGTAATATTACATCTCTGGTGTTTTTTTAATATTAAAGAAACTGTAACTGTCTTGGGATGTGTGATAGTAAGTAATTTTTGTTCTATGATCTCAGTTAGGAAAAACACTAAGTACATGCATGGTTTAATCGCCAGGGTAGTTCCATTCTACTGATTTGCTCACTCAGAGTCTTTATTACTTTATTGCCCTAAAAACTCCACTTGTCATCTCAGGAGCTAAATATTCCATTACATGTGGCAGAACTTCATAACCATCACAATATATAGTCTTTCCTCATTTCCAGCTAATCCAGTGTCACTAAATTTTTGTCTCTCTGTAGGCATAATGGAATTACTCATGGATTTTGAAGTTGGAACGCTGTGATATTAGGAATACAATGCTTTAACTTTCTAATGTAGCTGGAGAATAAAGGCTTATTTGCCCCAGTTTTGAATTCTGCAACAAACTCGCTCCCATTCTGTGTTTTAATGGTAGCCCAATTAGGAAGAAAGAGAATGCATGGTATGTAGTGTAGTCATAACACATGGCATCAACAGAATTAGTATCTTTGGAAATGTAAGTCTCATATGAATTCAATATGTTTGCATGGTCAAGTTTGTTATTTTTAAAGTCTAAGTGTAAGCTGCCTATATATATTTGTACATTAAATACATGCACAAACTTTACACACACTATATATACACACATTAAATATACACACATTTATACATTTTATATATATATTTAGTGTATGTTTATATACATAAAAATATATATATCTATGTTTAGGACTGCTTTTCATTCAACTACATCTTTTTAATCTTTGTTGAGAACTTATATTTATTTCCAGTAGTCAGTATATCATAGTGTACTAGAACAAATTGTTAAGCATTTTGTTAATTTTTAGCATTGAGTAATATGTAATATTAAGTAAATCTTGAGACAGATCTGGAGCTAACATTCTGTATCATCTCTTCACTATGGATTACTAGCGCACTTCTTGCAGTGCTTGGAAAGGATTATGTGAAAAACAAGAAGATCCTTCCAAGCTTTGCAGGAAGTTTATGGTGTTACGTTGGGCGAGGCATAGAAAAGTGGACAGTTTTCCTGTTTCTGGGATAAGTATAATTTTCCTTCTTGCAGTCCCCAGTTCTGGTTTCCTCTCCAGCTGGGGTGGCAGCCGTCCCTTCCCTCGGATCACTGACACAATGCACTAGGGCAGTGGTGCAGCTCTTTCATGTAGGAGGCTGAGGAGAAATCCTCTGATGAGGTTGCCATGGCAAGAGGCAGTCCCTGCCCTGTACTGTTTACACTGCATTGTGAATGCCATACGCGAGCTCTACTTTTTATCTTCATTTGTATAATCAGTGATTAATTTACTGTGACTTAATTCTCAACAATGTATTTAGGCTTGCACACTTCATTTAAAGGCTACACCTTTATTATCTTCAAGTCCATGTAAAGATATCTGCAGAGAAAGGGAAAATTTAAAGCAGTCTTTCTCGGTAGTGACAGGGGCATAGAAGGAGGGGCTATTTTATTTTTTTTTCCTGTGGGCATTAAATCTCACTATGAGCAGAGCATTTTCTAAACATCTGCACTATAAAATACCATACAGCAAAATTTAACCGCCTGATCAGAAGTCAAAGACAACTGTAGCTACAGCAAGTCCTGTCAGACTCCTGTTTCGTACCAATGGATTTGGGACCCTTCCTGTGGACTGATGGAGGGCCTGGCTGTACCCCAAGGTGACACAATATCCAGAAGGAAAGAGGAGAAGGAAACTGACTGCATCATGAGGCAGAAGGGCCTGTCTTTCAGCTGGTGAAGCAGCACTGACAGCCCTACAGGGATCTGTTTCCTACTTTTGTACATGAAGGTGAGGTACCAGGAGGGTTGTCGATGACAGGAATGGGGTAGAGGGGCATTTTTCTTGTAGGTAAGACTAGTTGCAGAGGCGACCCTTGACACCTAGGGAGACTTAAAGTTAGCAGAGCTCAGTGCAGCCAACATCACTGGAGACAGCAAAAAAAGAAAACAGATTTTAGGATTCATACTGAATGATTTGAAAAGGGGGAAATATAAGAACTAAGCAGTTTGTTTAAAAATTAGTAAACTGAAAAAACCCCTACCATTTTATTAGCTCATCTATTGGGTCAGCGTACTATTTCACTTCTACACTTTCTGGCCTGTGCACTAGTCTTTACAATGCGTGGAGCAAAGGGATCATAGCCCTGCTAGAGGTGGCTTGGGGTCTTCTGACAACAGGACTGCTTCTAACATGATTTCAGTTGCGAGTGGGGAATTTAACTTAGAGCTTGCTTCCATTCCCCCCTTAGTCACCTGACACCAGCAAGTATTGCACATTAGAATAACTTTTCTAGCTCTTTTGCAGTGTTTTGCTAACTGACAGTTTTGTCAGGATCTTTATCAAATGATAGTGCTTTACAGTCTTTTTGAATTAAAACGGACTTGAGGTGTTTCACACATGAAACAGTACTGAGAGTTACCAGTAAAATGAAAATTTCTGAAGGCAATATTTTACAGTATGTGTTGCAGCTGTTCACATCTCTCTAAACTTACAAAGGGAGTTGTACTGTCCTGTATAAAATGAGGAAATACCTAATTAGATTTGCCACAGTGACTAAAGGATGAAGGTGATGAAATTATTCAGACCGGAAACCACATGCAGTCTTCAGCACTAGAGAAAAAGAAAGACAGTTTTGTTGGTATCAAAACAACAAAAGACAACTGAGTATCTTAACTTAGACACCTAGTATATCTGCTTAACATTTTTCTTTCCCCCCTCTTCTGAATGTGAGATTCTTACGGAATAGAAAAAAGCCACATCTGCAAAGGCAAATATTGGGTAAAGAACAGGGAAACACTTAAAAATCCTGTTGGTTCTATTTCCTGCCCATTTCTTCTTCCCAGTTCATTTTTATGAATAAAAATGGCACTGCTGTAATTCTCAGTTTTTCAACACCCATTTACTGGTTTAAGCAGCTCCCTTCTATATCTACTTAGCAAGAGGTATAAATAGCTAAAACGAACCAAATTTTGTTTGTCTGATTGACAGGAAACACAGAATCATTTAGGTTGGAAAAGACCCTTAAAATCATCAGGTCCAACCATTAACCTAACACCGCCAAGTCCACCAATACACCGCGTCCCTAAATGCCACATCCACACATCTTTTAAACACTTCCAGGGATTCCCTGGACAGCCTGTTCCAATGTTTGACAATCCTTTCAGTGAAGAAATTTTTCCTAATATCCAGTCTAAACCTCCACTGGCACAACTTGAGGCTGTTTCCTCTTGTCCTATCACTTCTTACTTGGGAGAAGAGACCGACACCCACCTTGCTACAGCCTCCTTTCACATAGTTGTAGAGAGCGATAAGGTCTCTCCTGAGCCTCCTTTTCTCCAAACTAAACCACCCCAGTTCCCTCAGCTGCTCCTCATAAGGCTTGTTCTCTAGACCCTTCACCAACTTTGTTGCTCTTCTTTGGATGTGCTCCAATGTCTCAATGTCTTTCTTGTAGTGAGGGTCCCAAAACCTGAACACAGTCCCAAGTACGGAGGGGGGCAATCACTTCCCTGCTCCTGCTGGCCACACTATTTCTGATACAGGCCAGGATGCCGTTGGCCTTCTTGGCCACCTGGGCACACTGCTGGCTCATATTCAGCCGGCTGTCAACCAGCACCCCCAGGTCTTTTTCTGCTGGGCAGCTTTCCAGCCACTCTTCCTCAAGCCTATAGCATTGCATGGGGTTGTTGTGACTCAAGTTGCAGGATGCAGCACTTGGCCTTGTTCAACCTCATATAGTTGGTCTCAGCCCATCGATCCAGCCTGTCCAGATCCCTCTGTAGAGCCTTCTTACCCTCAAGCAGATCAACACTCCTGCCCAGCTTGGTGTCATCTCTAAACTTACTGAGGGTTCACTTGATCCCCTCATCCAGATCATTGATAAAGATATTAAACAGAACTGGCCCCAATACTGAGCCCTGGAGAACACCACTTGTGACTGGCCACCAACTGGATTTAACTCCATTCACTACAGCTCTTTGGGCTCAGCCATCCAGCCAGTCTTTTACCCAGTGAAGAGCACACATATCCAAGCCATGAGCAGCCAGTTTCTCCAGGAGAATGCTGTGGGAAATGGTGTCAAAGGCTTTACTAAAGTCCGGCAGACAACATCCACAGCCTTTCCCTCATCCACTAAGTGTGTCACCTGGTCATAGAAGGAGATCAGGTTAGTCAAGCAGAACCTGCCTTTCATAAACCCATGCTGACTGGACCTGATCACCTGGTTGTCCTGTACGTGCTGTGTGATGGTGCTCAAGATGAGCTGCCCCATAACCCTCCCCAGCACTGAGGTCAGACTGACAGGCCTGTAGTTCCCCAGATCTTCCTTCCATCCCTTCTTGTAGATGGGCATCACTTTTGCTAACCTCCAGTCAACTGGGACCTCCCTGATTAGCCAGAACTTCCTGATAAGTGGTTGAAATGGACTCGGTGAGCACTTCTACCAGCTCTTTCAGTACCCTTGGGTACTTGGGCGGATCCCATCCAGCCCCACAGACTTATGTGTGTCTAAGTGGTGTAGAGAACTATCGTACCGGGTCACCTTAAATATCCTGTCTGTCTCTGACTTTGACTAATAGCAGACATTTATGAAAAAGAGTAGGATATCTGGTATTTGTAGAATGACCCTTCACTTCTTGCGCTCTCCAAGCATGTGGTAGTCAGTAGTTCCGTGGCTTTTGGAGACAGAGGTTTTGGAGGAAAAATACAACTGTGTTTAACAGTTACCTCTCAATCTTATCCTTCTTCCTGCCAGTAAGAGTCCTCATTATCAGAACAATTGCATACATCGAGATACCACTTGCCTAGACTGAGAATAAGGCAGCGAACCAATTCATTTGGCAGCAATGATCTCAAAACAAAGAACTTCCTTAGCTGTAGAGTGGACCTTGCCCAGATTATGTAGAAGGAAAGACAGAGTAACTAGATCAAAGCAGCCATAGAGGAGGTGGCTGTGGCATTCCCGCCCTTTCAGCCATGCATCAGCTAAGCCTGTGCTGGAAGCCTCAACCACCCCTGTGCTAGCCCCAACTCTCTAAGAGTTAACAGCCTTTAAGTGCAGCTCTGCAATGACTTTTAATGCAGACACAGTCTGTAAAATAAAGACTGAGATCTGCAAAGGTTGTTCAAATTCAAAATTCTAGTTCAGGGCCCATGTCTAGTTATGCCATTTGTTAGCAGAGCTTGGCAGTTAGTGAAAGTTAAACAGTCTTTTGTATTTCTCCACTCTCCACCATTTAAGCAGTTTCAGCACTGCACAGCTGTCAAGCATTTCAGCCTGCAGAACAGCGAAAGGAGAAAATCCATTCTGTATAATAAATGACCGGTCCCTGTTATGACATTTATCGTGTCTTCACTTATGAGGAGATATTGAATAGTGCATGTATGTCATAACAGAAGGATTATCCATCACATATCCTCCTCCATATATAGCTGTGAAGTATTTAGGTGTGTATTTGTATATCCACATCCATATAAAGACAGATGAAAGGCTTGGGTCACAAGGCACTTCTCAAGCCAACAAGTCCATTCCCTACAATGTAGCAAGACTGTACACTACCCGTAAACCTTGCTGACTGATGTTATCTATTTAACCTTGAAGACCTTCAGTGAAGGTGATCAAATAACCTCCCCCTGTGACTTATTCCCTAAAGCCTAGACTTTTCTTATAAAGATTTTGTGTTTATCTAAAGTATACTTTCCTCGCTGTAGCTTCCCAATAAACCTACTTGTTGTCAGTCAATGAAGACTAAGCAAGAATAATTGCTCACCGTCCCTTTTGTTACAACCCCTAGCATATTTTGTCAGTTATGTCTTCCCTCAGCCTTTTTTTTCCTAGATGGTGTTTTGTGGGATCTGTTTTCTACATGCTTGATCTTTTTTTTTTTTCTCTGAACTCCCTAATTTGCTTGTCATTTTTCAATGGTGGTGCTCAAAAGTGAAGGTAGGACTCCAACTGATGCTTAATAAGCACCAAATAGAACAAGGTAATTAACTTGTTTGGTTTTAGATCTATTACTCTTAATACAGCTTAATATGCTGCAGCATTTGCTGCTTTTCCACATTTTTTTGTTGTGAAAGTGCTGTTTGTTTGATTCGTAAGTACTTTGTCACTCAGGACAAACTCCTGTCCTTCTGGTGCATCTATCTCTACTCACCTTGCCTTCTTTGTTTGAACATATGATTATTCTTTCACCTTTCCACCTCAGTTACACTTTAGACCTCAGTTACACATTGTCCCTATTGGAGAGGATTTTTTGTTAATTCTAGTTATTAAGTAATTAAGATTTTATTAATACTAGTTACTACTATTAAGATGCCTCTGTATTTACCCTCCAAAGAATTTATTGTCTTCCAGCTTCAAATCAGCTGTGAATTGGTTTAGTCTGTTCTCTGCCTTATCCCACACAGGGACTAATCAAATTATTGAATGGTCTAGGATGGACTCCATACAGAAAGTTGCTTGATATTCATGTCAATACGACACCAGATGGGTTAATAATTACTTTCAATATTTGACTTGCTTTGACCAGCTGAGGAACATTTCATTCCATGAACCTTCCTGTTGACTTCACCTGAACTACTTGTAGAATACAGTAAGTTTAGTGCTAGTGACTCATAATTTCCTTCTTTGCTGTTGCTAATCAGCTGAATAAACGAAAATATTGGGGCCTTAATCTGGCTATTCTATCAAAGCATCCCTACTATTCCTAGCAGGTAGATTTCTGAGTCACACCAACATCTAAGTAGAACCAAAAGTTTGGGGGACTCTCTGGTTTGTTGAAGAAAGGCATGAGATGGGATTCCTGATTCTTTTGTGTGTGTGTGTGTGACAGGGAGAAAGAGCAGCTGGGGAAGTGATAATTTGGAGGAATGCAGGAAAAAAAGTAAACGCTGGCAAGTTCTCAACTGTCTGTGTGTTCAAAGATGGCAGGTGTGTTACTCGGGAATTTCCATGTGGCCCAAAGGTAAAAATTGGATTGATTTCACTCCTTTGTGCTCACTTTCTTTTTATCAGAGTGCTTAAAAGCTTTAATCCTTGTGAAGAGTGATAGGCCATTCATCCCTTTGACAGACTGTTTTATTCCTCCTGCAGGAATGTTAGGAGGACAGTGGGTTTTTCCCTTGGCTAACCAACAAAATAAGTCATATTCTGCTATTGCTAGTCAATATTTTTAACCACCCCCCCAAAAAAAACAGAAGAAGAAAGTATGTCACAGACACTTTTAGAATTCATTTAGTCTTCAGCTGCCTCTGCAGTCTCCATGCTGTGATATCTAAAATTTTATGGGTGTTATAAAGGCGTTACTGTCAAATCTTTGGCATTCTAACCTTCAATTTTGTAACTGTATGTAAGTCCCATCAGATAAACATCTACAAAAAGCAAGGAAAAGCATAGGCATAGAAAGGATTCTAGGGAAGTTTAGCCCATTCCTCTGATTTACATTTATATTAGATTATGTCAACTGATCAAAGCCACAAAAACTTAACATCATATTTGCAAACAGTAAAATCCTAACTGCTTATAATTCCAGTGGCCATAGAAGACAATTAACTAGTGGCCAACAATCTTTTCTTTTTTTTGCTTGCATAAATATTAATTTATGTTCATGATTTTAAATGTCTATAGCAAAAAATTGCCCTCAGCATCTTTGATGAAAGAATTGTGAGAGAATGATTAGATTGTGAATTTAACCTTTCATTCCTTCAGGACCATAATTCAATGATTCTGGAGACAAATAAAGTATGATGCCATTCTTTCAAATGTGAATACATACTTATCACTTTCCTACTGCTAGTCTGCATAGTGCTGACCTTCTGTACAAGTCTTACACAGTATACAAACTATAAAAACTTCTTATAAAGCAGACGGACTATACACTGCCTTCTGTTTGAGGAAAAGACAAAAAAACCAAAAAGTTATTTATTTTTTCATATTTTTCAGTGACATTGTTTTCAAAGCACAGTATTTTAAGAGACAGTAAGCTTACATGTGCATTCACTGCAGTAGGGGAACTTAGAAAAGCACTTGGTGCACCCTAAATCTTACACTGTTTTGTTTTGATTTGGTTTTTTAATAGATACTATACAAAATCCATAGGTCAGAAGAGAAATGTTAAATTGTTGTCTGTCTTTGTAGGCTGGCTGAAGTCAAACAGACTGCATTTTTCAGCTGCTTTGCATACAGTATCTCATCCTCTGACCCACTGAGCTGAAGTTATTGATATTGTGCTGAAAAGAGGTGCAAGGGAGAGGGTACTTCTGTGGAAATTTAATGACCAGTTTCAAATTAGGGACTATCAGGAAGAAAGATTTGAGAAGCAATGTCAAAGAAAGTCAGGCACTTAACCAACTCCAAGGATTTGGTCTTCCTTTCTCTAAGACTCGGTGGAAATGATACTATAAATCCAGGCTCCTACTGCCATGCCTATTTAAACTGTAAGCTCTGGCACTCAGCTGGTAAAGCAGCATGTAACACTATGATTTTAAGGAAGAAAAAAAAATCTTTGGTTCCATTGCTATGGTAATTTTTTTGTATTATAAAATTTTATCCTTCAAAAATTGAAATGGTTGTCTGGTTCCTCCAAGTTAACTTGAATTTCCAAACTGGAAATTTTGTCAGCTTCAGGGAATTCTGATGACTTACCAAAGATATCAATCACCTCACTGCCTTATGCTGAGCAGAATTATGTTATGAGTTATATAATGCTATTGGGTTTTATGAGTGCCAATAATAAATGATAAAAGAAGTCTCCTGAGTTAGCTTACCAAGAAAGGTCTAAATCAGCCTTTAGGAGAACAAAGCCCTGGTGCTCACTATAAAAAATGAGAAGACAGGTGTCTTCAGCAGACTCTAATCAGTCCATCACTATTTCCTGAGCATGAAGATAGCTTGGTGGCACCAGGTTCACTTAAACAACAAAAAACCTCAGGAGACATTTTGCTAAAGTTTGCATATCGTTTTCAGACATTTGGAATTTTGGCTTCTAAAGAAAAAAAAAAAAAAAATTTGAAAACCTTATTCCTAGTTCTTAAACTGTTGAACATAGCCATATTTTTAATTGTATATTAGACACACTCAAAAAGAAGAACATAAGTGGTTTATTATACGAATGTAAACTGGAAGTCTACTGCAAAGCCAAGACTTGGATTTAAATATCCTTTAGCACAAATTCTTTAACACAAACTGGCCTCCACTTTCTGAACTAGTTCTTTTATTAAAATATACATATGTGTATAAAACATGTGGTTTGCGTTCTGTAATATTGACAGGGTATTTGCATTTCTAGTAAACAGTCAAGAGCCCTAACACCAAAACCCTTATGTGCAGATATTTGCTAATACTTGAATTTGATTATGTCACCTTTTATATAGCTTGAAATGATCTACAGTCTAGTTCCTAAGGCTTGTTGAAGCTTGCAGCACAGTCTTCAAAGAGTGAAATATCATTAAAAAGAAGTCAAGTATAGAAGTATCTGAAAGTTTTCTCTGAACAGGAAAAAAAAAATCCAAATGTCATTTCTTGCTGTGAAGATCAACTTTTCTCTGAGCAACAGTTTCAAATTATTTACTAGTTTATCTATAATTGATGTAAAACACTGTCAAGCAATCATTTCTTCAGTGTCTTCTTGGTATCCCCAGGCAGAGTTTGCTGTGACCAAGAGGACTTTCTCTGTCTTAAAAAGCCACTTCTTAAAATGTTAACAATCAAATTAAAATAATATTGATTTTTAATTACATTTTTCTTACATAAATTAAATCTTTCCAAGTCCTCCTTTTCACAACTTTTCTAGTAAGCTGCCATGTTACTTTTGCTGATATGATAGCTATATTCATTGCTGAACATCACTGTTGTCAAATGTACTGATAATTCCTCTGATGTCAGTGACAGAAAGATTGTGTCTTGTTGGTAAGGAAAGCAGATGCCTTGGGCATGTTGAAACTGAGAAATTAGATTCCCTTAGGAGAGCAACCATGAGCAGTTACCTCCCAAGTAGGAACTGGTGAACTGATTTATAAAAAATGAGAACTGACACCTTTGCTTAAAACTAGAAATAAGCATGCAGAATAGTTTGCAGAAGTGTATGTGCATTCTTGTTTTCAGTTATGTTCTTCTGTTTATATTCTTCTGTTTTCCTCTAGACAGGTTTAGCATGGACATGTATCAAGGAAGGGGGTCTTAGTATGCAGCTTCAGACATTGATAGATTAAAGGTATAAGTGACATTCAGTTGACTATTGCGTTTCTGTACCAAGAAATTTAGTTAAATATGGAAGTGTTTACTGCTTTACTAATCCACCAAGCTTTCTTATCCCTTTCGAACATCTTCCAAAATAGACTTAATGTTTCAGGAATTGCTTCAAGATGCTGGATATTTTGGTTCTGATCCAGCAAAGTAAGGGAGGCGGATGTAGCTTTCAGATGCCCCCTGGGATAATTTGCAAACCAGAGCTGAGTGTGTGCCAAGGGGCTTTGCTGGAGTAGATGCTGGGGCACTTGGCAGAATGAGGCTGCCAGGGTCATTTCTCCATTTGTGCAGGAGGGAAAGAGCTACTAGAGGCTGTGTGTCCTCTTCACCTATTGTTTGGTCCAAAATCTAATTAAAGACAGATTCCTCCTCTGCTATCTACCCTGTGGACTTCCACTCTTCCTGCAAAGTCTATCCATTTCCAGCATTGCACAGATCCATTTGAACAGAATTAATTTAATTTAAGCTTATAGGCATCTCTTATTTTCATACTAGAGTGACTATGCGGTATAAAAGATGAAAACACATAGACTCTTCTTAATTCCATGATGTGGTAGACAGGATTATGTAGACTGGTAGACAGGCTTTACAGATAGCAACCAAAGAATGGTTCTAATTTAAATGTAAACATTTTAATAAAAAGCACTGCTGGCTGGAGACAGCATATTTACTGGGGTGGATCAACATTTTAAACACTTTCAGAAAAGTGAGGAGTGTTTGTTTAAAGGTAGAATCTGAAAGAAGAGATGGAAGTACATGCCAGATGTAGTGTCATGTTCCAGACTTAGGGACAGATTAGGAAAAAATGTAAAGAACTGAGAAAGGAAAGAAAGAAGAGAAGGCAGATGATTATCCCATAACTACATTATCTTTCATACATGAGCAAAGCAGGAGAACATAAAAAAGAATTTTCTCAAGAAAATAGTATATTTAGGAAATAGCATTATGCTGGGTAAAACATTGGCCAGAAATAGATCTATTCTTGTGATGAATATGAATTTACTATTATTATTATTCTAAAATGTTTAGAGTGAATGTTTTTCTTATGTTCTGTTTCTCAAGATTTTAAAAATGAACATCAGAATAGTTTTCCACATCTTGATGTGTTTCTAATATACATACCTGCACAGTACTCGATCCAAAGAACATCTGTTTTGTCAGCTGTAGAGCAGGACTGCATGTTCTTGTGAAAAATATGGCTTTGGAGATGGCTGCATAAGTAACTGCTGAATTCAGCTGTGGAAAATGTTGCTGTCACGATTTAACTCTGGTAGGCATCTAAGTCTCATCCAGCCGCTTGCTCACTCCCCCTTAGTGGGATGGGGAGGAGAATCAGAAGGGTAAAAGTGAGAAAAATTGTGTGTTGAGATAAAGACAGTTTAACAGGTAAAGTAAAAGTCACACGTGCAAGCAAAGCAAAACAAGGGATTCATTCACTATTTCCCATGGGCAGGCGGGTGTTCAGCCGTCTCCAGGAAAGCAGGGCTCCATCACGTGTAACAGTGACTTGGGAAGACAAACACCGTAACTATGAATGTCCCCCCCTTCCTTCTTCTTCCTCCATCTTTTATAGCTGAGCATGATGTCATATGATATGGAATATCCCTGTGGTCAGTTGGGGCCAGCTGTCCCAGCTGTGCCCCCTCCCAACTTCTGCACACTCCAGCCTCCTCGCTGGTGGGGCAGTGAGAAGCAGAAAAGGCCTTGGCTCTGTGTAAGCACTGCTCAGCAGTAACTAAACCATCCTTGAGTTAGCAACACTGTTTTCATAACAAATCCAAAACATAGCTCCATGCAAGCTCTTAGAATTCAGTGGGAAAGAACAGTTCAGGTGAGGAACCATGATTCAATAATAAAAAGGTGTTTAGTTTCAGACATGAATAAAACGATAATGAATCTCAAACACTGAGCTTGGAAGAAGGAAGAATTAAAAGATTAGTGCAGTATGAATCTCTTTTTTCATCCTGACAAGTTTGGGATTCCTTCCCATATTGTTGGGTACAGTCTGTGAGAGAAAGTGTAATGCAAAGCAAAATGTCACATGCAATAAGGGCTAACAAATATGGAAAAAAAATAGAATTACGGTCATATCTATAACTCATAAAAATAGGTGGGATTATTTTCTTGATCTGCAAAGGATACAGGATTTAGTCCTTGTATTGGCTTTGTGTGGCAAGGTTTTGGTAGCAGGGGAGGGGGTTACAGGGGTGGCTTCTGTAAGAAGCTTCTGGAAGCTTCCCCTGTGTTCGAGAGAGAGCCCATACCAGCTGGCTCTAAGACAGACCCACCGAGCCAATCAGCGATAGTGGTAATGCCTCTGTGATAACATTTTTAAGAAGGAAAAAAAAGTTGGGACAGAAGGAAACGGCAGCCGGAGAGAGGAGTGAGAAAATGTAAGAGAAACAACCCTGCGGACACCAAGGTCGGTGAAGAAGGAGGGGGAGGAGATGCTCCAGGTGCCAGAGCAGAGATTCCCCTGCAGCCCCTGGGGAAGACCCTGGTGAGGCAGGCTGTCCCCCTGCAGCCCAGGGAGGTCCATGCTGGAGCAGATCTCCACCTGCAGCCTGGGGATGACCCCACGCCAGAGCAGGGGGATGCCTGAAGGAGGCTGTGACCCCGTGGGAAGCCCGCGCTGGAGCAGGCTCCTGGCAGGACCTGCGGCTCCGTGGAGAGAGGAGCCCACGCTGGAGCAGGTTTGTTGGCAGGGCTTGTGACCCTGTGGGGGACCCATGCTGGAGCAGTCTGTGCCTGAAGGACTGCAGCCCGTGGGAAGGACCCGTGCTGGAGCAGTTTGTGAAGAACTGCAGCCCGTGGGAAGGACCCACATTAGAGAAGTTCATGGAGGACTGTCTCCTGTGGGTAGGACCCCACGTTGGAGCAGGGGAAGAGTGTGATGAGTCCTGCCCCTGAGGAGGATGAAGCGGCAGAAAATAATGTGTGATGAACTGACCATAAACCCCCATTCCCCATCCCCCTGCGCCGCTGGGGCGGGGGGGGGTGGTAGAGAATCCGGGAGTGAAGTTGTGCCCGGGAAGAAGGGAGGGGTGGAGGGAAGGTGTTTTGAGATTTGGTTTTATTTCTCATTACCTTACTCTGCTTGATTTGTAATAAATTGAGTTAATTTTCCCCAAGCTGACTCTGTTTTGCCCGTGACGGTAATTGGTGAATGATCTCTCCTGTCCTTATCTCGACCCACAAGCTTTTTGTTATATTTTCTCTCCCCTGCCCAGCTGAGGAGGGGGAGTGATAGAGCGGCTTTGGTGGGTACCTGGCAACCAGCCCAGGTCAACCCATCACAGTCCTGTGTCTACAAAGGGCAATGTTTTCAAATGTAGCCTGGGAACTTATAGCTGGGAATATGCAAGCTGACTGGCTCTTATCTCAGGAAGTAGAAACTCAGTTTAGAAAAAAAAATTAAAACCATAAGATTTTAATTTTCATAAATCTAGTTCTGTTTTGACAAAATTGCTGGGAAAAAAATATTCCACTGCTTGTACAGAATTTAGCTCTCTATCTCCATAGCTTAACTTCTTCACATTCTTTCCTTTCCTTGCTTTAGTCTTTCAGAGCAACTTCTTTTCTTTTACATCTTGCATTCTTTTACCACTCAAACAGT
This sequence comes from Buteo buteo, assembly GCF_964188355.1. Classification (NCBI taxonomy): domain Eukaryota; kingdom Metazoa; phylum Chordata; class Aves; order Accipitriformes; family Accipitridae; genus Buteo; species Buteo buteo. The sequence goes on from NC_134179.1 coordinate 27,336,717, forward strand.
GGCTAAAAATGATGCTTTCCAGTCAAAGAGCTTATTTGAGCAAGAGTATTATTTAGCATGTTTTTTCCTTCCTATGGGTTTTGAAAATATATAAAAAAATTGAAGATTGATATAAAGAATGAAATACAAAGATTTGATTTATGGATCAGGGAGAAAATTTCAAATAGTACAGTTGGATTCTGAATGTGACTCTTCATGTTTTAACCACTCAAGATCTTCCTTCTTCTTAGATGCGCTTAATATCATAATAAGGTGAACAAATACTTCAGGGTGGTTTTAATCAGAAAGGTCATTATTCTAGGTAGAGATTTGCATTCGTCAGTGTTTGTGTTTGTGAAGGCTGAGAAAATATGTCACAGTACACTGCTGGGGGTATGTGTGTGTAAGCTCGTAATTCTCTTCCTCGGTTCTCCCTGAAATCCAGATGGATGTGTGATGCCTGATAAGAAGTGTGTGGTGTAATGGTTGGTATAATGCAGGAGTCTGGTTCATAAGAGGGCATGGCTAGTCTTGGCACAGCAGCAGGGGCTCTTGCCCCTCTCTAGGGAACTTATGCAAACTTTGGAGGTTCGCCATCCCAGTGCAGGTTCAGTTCAGCTGCTGTGTTTGTGCAGAAGTTACTGGAGACCAGTAGTTCATAGTCAGGTTTACGAAGGCAAAACTGGCACCAATTTCATCTTTTCTTGCCATGCTAGGCCTTAGACCCCTGAGGTTAAGTGAGTGCAGCATATGTAAATAAAGAACAGACATATCTGAGACAGAAATGGGACAAGCAGCTGCAGCAGAAACCACAACAAGTGTGACTCAAAAATCTTATTTTTTTCCTATTATGAAGTGTATGTTCCTACAACTAAAGAAAGATTTTCTCCCTGTTTTTTTTATTTTATTCTTTCTTTTTTATTTCTTCTTCTTTCTTTTCTTTCTTTTTTTTTTTTTTTACTTGAAATGAATGATTATAGGAACACAAACAAAATTCTTGAAATACTGTGAGTGGTGAAACCAGAAGCAAGTGCTGTCTGTACAATGCATTTTAAGGATTTTAAGGACAGGCTTCAACTTGCCTCAGCATTTCAGGAAAACAAGAATACACATGTTCCTATCTATGATGCCCACAGAACTCCAGAGCTTTGGAGCCACTCAAGCTCTTTTGCCACTGCTAATATATTTTGTTAAATTTGTTTTGTCAAAAAAGAAAAATCATGTTGAGAGGTATACCCTGAAGGTGAGCGTGATGTGCAGTTGGAGCAAATGAAGGCAGATCTTGTTCCATGTTTCTGTGTTATTTAAAACAATGCGTGGTTAATTCTTTTGCATCTCTTATCTGAGTTAACTAAGATTCTGTAAGGAGAGAAGTAAGTGGAAGCAAGCAATTGAACCAGCTGTTGGAAAGTCCATAACAAACCATAAAAACTTCAGGTCAACAGCAAGACAGCTATGTTGAAAACAAGTATCTGTGCTTGCCCAAGTTCTGCCTTTGGAGTGGGAGTTTCATTTGGACTTTGCCTCTCAGATAAGGGAGATAGAAATAAGGAGTCACTACCAGTTCCATCCGGACCTCATAGGATCTCTGGTGTCTGTGTACAACGAATCATTGATAAAGCCAATAATTACTTTCTGATTTTTCATGTCCCTGTCTTTGTACCAAACTCCTGTATAGATCTATGGAACAGCATAAGGTGCCTTAACTATTATGGCCCTCTCCAACTCTTTTTTATCTAGGATATATCTTTACCTGGATGTTTTTCTGTTCAGTGTTTCCCATCCAGTAGAGTCTCTTGGGAAAAAAGCCTGAAGTATTCAGCTTCTTGAAATTTGAAATATGTAACAGAATTATGTAAAAAGTGGTTTAATGTAATCTGTAAAGAGTTGTCACAAGACATTTGACTGAAGTTTTTGATTGCTGCAGTATGGAAGTTTGTTTCTAGGATAGAGCAATTTCTACCTAGATTGGTGCAGGAAATGAATCCCCCTAAATTAATCATGGTTCCTGTGATCAGTGAGAACAATTTTTTCTCTGGATCCAAGAAAATTCAAACTGGCTGTAGCTAGGAACCAATTTTCGGCAGCCTATTGTACTACTGAGTCCTGCCAGCCTAAGTTGTGATTGACAATAGCCGACTTCCAGGTGCAGTTTCAGCTATGCATGAGAAGGCAAAATACATCTTTGTTGCCTTCTTTCAAGCCCTGTTGGCTGAGAGTTACAGGGGTCTTGGCTGAACCTCCTTTACTAACCTCTCTGCAGTACAGCTCTTCCCTAATATCTGACCCATCCTCAAGCCTATTCCCTCTCTGTGTTGGCCCTTGTAATCAGGATGCCAAGAACTTTATGTGCTATGAAGCAGAGGCTGCTTTATTTCACTTCACATCACAGTCTCAACTGTTCCACTGAAGACAGACATGCTCCACTTCTCTGTTAGCTGCTGTAATTGGGCATCTAATGGTCAGAGCTCATATCTCTGGGAAAATCCCCATGGCAAACAGAGCAACCCTCTGCCTCAGTCAGGAAGTAACTCACCACTTTTGCTGTTACTCACCGTTATTGCCTCAGCCTGTTGTTACAGCCTGTTGGTGTGTGACAGCCTGTTCTAGGAACAACATAGCTATCTGGCAACATTATTATTAGCCCTGGAGATGTCAGATGCTTACTCCAAGTGTACAGAGGCAGATATGCACAGAAGCAAACTGAAGAGCAGAGACTTAAAGAGGAATTTAACTTTCATACTTAGTGGAGTAGGAGAGCTGATTCTCTTGGCAGCCCCTATTAGAGAGCCTTCATCCTTCTCCTTTATCTCATTTTCAAGAGACAAAACCAAAATTCCATATCAAGTTACTGTGCTGGTTTTGGCTGGGATTGAGTTAATTTTCTTCACAGTAGCTAGTATGGAGCCATGCTTTGGATTTGTGATGAAAAAAAAAGTGTTGATAACACAGGGATGTTTTCATTACTGCTGAGCAGCGCTTACACAGAGCCAAGGACTTTTCTGGCTCTCACCCCACCCCACCAGAGAGGAGGCTGGGGAGGCACAAGAATTTGGGAGGGGGCACAGCTGGGACAGCTGACCAAAGGGATATTCCATGCCATATGATGTCTTGCTCAGCATATAAAGCTGGGAGAAGAAGTAGGAAGGGGAGGGCGTTCAGAGTTTGTCTTCCCAAGTACCCATTACGCGTGATGGAGCCCTGCCTTCCTGGAGATGGCTGAACACCTGCCTGCCCATGGGAAGTCCTGAATGAATCCCTTGGTTTGCTTTGCTTGCGCGCGTGACTTTTGCTTTACCTGTTAAACTGTCTTTATCTGAACACACAATTTTTCTCACTTTTACCCTTCCAATTGTCTTTCCCATCCCACCAGGGGAGAGCGAGCAAGTGGCTGTGTGGTGCTTAGTTGCCAGCTGGAGTTAAACCACAACAGTTGCAAAACTAGAGATAGATATGGTTAAAATGGCCTAGTCACATTTTTCTCCAAAGCAGCAGCTGAAATATTTGTGTTTCATGAAAATTTTAAGGCATCTGTTTTGTACTGAAGATATGAGCCATTGCTTAGTAATGAATGCAATCAATAATGCATGTATTGACAGAACATATGAAAGTGGACGTACCTGCGGTTAAATTCGGAATGGATGTTTACAGCTGGAGAGCTATCCTTTCAAATGTTTCCTGAGGTCTTCTTCATAATAAATCAGGGCATGTGGATTTCTTACGCAGTTTAAGCCTGAGAACAAAATGTTTTGTGGATTGTGTTATAGGGGTTTTTTTTAGTTTTGTTTTTAAGTGCAGGTAATCATATGTGTGGGAGCATCTTAGCCATATACTGTCTCACAGATTTCACCACTGGCTCAGATACAGCAGTATTAAACTTTTCCAAATCACAAAAGGCCTAAGTATGACAGAGTAAGGCAGGAGAATATTGATTTGCCTTAGGCATTTTGTTTAAACTCCTACAGTAGGCAGTACTTAGAGCATTTGAGGATTTCAGATGTTGTCATTCAAAATATAGTGTATTTTGACTTTATCATGAGAAAGAAAGGATTCTTTTCTGTGGGTCTTTTTGTGCAGGGGAAGGGAAGGGAAGGGAAGGGAAGGGAAGGGAAGGGAAAATGATGAAAGATCTGTATGCTGTAAGTTTTTTCAAAATTATCTTTGGAAGGAAATCTTATTATGACCATAGTTTCTGCTTAATGACTATATACTCTCTGTCTCATTGGTCACCATTATTTCTCTGTTGCTTAATATTGAGATCTTCTTTCCTGTCTTTTTTTTTTTTTTCTCTTTTTTTTTCTGGCTCAGCAGACTTGAACTGGAAGCATTTTTTTCTAATTACAGAAAACTATGAATCTTTCTCATAAAAAGTGTTTTAATTTGAGAATTGCTTCTATAATCACTGCTCTCAAAAACAACTAGCCCATAAAACATTTTGACAGGATATTTCCTAGTCTACTTCATTTCTCAGTGTTCAACGGAGCTTTTGAATTTGCTAGTATTTGTTCGATTGTAGCAGTGTTCCTGAGTTAAATCTAATAAGAACTTTGGAGTTTTTAAGATTTTTTCCTTAAAATTCAACATATTTTTTTCTGGATAGTTTAGAATATTTTTGAAGAAATATTTAAAGGTTATTTGGAAGTATATTAAAAGTGGAATCCTAGTTTGCTTTTAGGAAAGAGGAAGGCAGCATTAATAAGTTCAGAATCTTGATTGCATCTTGAAATTATTAGCCTCCCAGACCTATATACCAAAGACATATGTTCATAGGTGCTAGTTTCCCTGCCAAGGTTTACCTTTCAATTGGAAAGCATTATTATTTACTGTGTTTGATGCACTGCTTGTTTTTAAAGATGAGACCATGGTCATTGCCTTTTGGCCATTCAAGAAAATATAAAGGCATAGCAAAAATGTACTAGAAGCTTCTTTCTTCACGTCTATGAAGAAATGTGCACTAACATCTTTGCTACATGTTGTAGCTGAAGATACTAAAATAAAGCTTTCACTACAACAAATCTCACGGTCTGTATTCAGGCAGAAGTCCTCAGCCAAAATTTAAGCATGTACAATTGTCACTTTTCAAGACACTACCTTTTTTGTAGTTGCTGTTGCCTTTTTAGAGAGTAATTTCAGACAGTGATTGCTGTTGCCATTTTTGCTTTTGTGTGAAACAAAATGTAAATTCAGGGGGAAAAAAAAAGGCAAAAAAATCCAGTGGATCAGTGCAAAGATCAGACCAAGGTGGAGGACTTGAAAGAATAGGTTTAGAGTCCAAATATAGATTGTCATGACAACATTGAGAAATATGAAAATGTTACTGATAAACAGGCATGCTCAATGAAATTTCAGGGTGAACAGTAGGAACTTAAATATCTGAATCCTTTCCCTGAGGTAAATATTTTTATTCGGGGAAAGTTAAGCACACCATTATTTTACTATTATTGTGCTACAGCCAAAATCTAATAAAAATTTAATAGGTAACCAATTTTAATAATTTTTAATACCATTTACTGGCTATTTGAATTGTACCAGGTATCAAACTTGTGCTTATTGACTACCTTGCCAAGATTTGATAGTAAATGTACTGGTCAGCAGTGCCAGTGGTTCCACTGAAATTAATTCTTATTTAAAAAAAAAAAAAAAAAGTGAAGTGAAGAACTGTTTATATGGAAGTGGTAGAAATCTAAAGCTCCTAGGAATATCCACAGGAGTAAACAGTTTGTTTGGTAGTATATGCAGGATCAAGCAGAAAAATAACGGTCTTGTTTCTGTCACTCTCAAAATACTTATTTTAAACAAGAACTTTAACTTCCCTGTGGAAATAAAATGTTATAGCCTCAATACTGAGAGGTTTCTTAAAGACATGCTGCATTAGACACAGCAAAAAAGGCTTGTTTCTTTCAAAAAAATGCAGGGTTTTCTCTTTAAGAGAAGTGGCTTCATTCTGTAGAAAACATGTTTCAGTTTAGACTATACTAACAGTACTTGAACTGGCCTTCAGGCACTTCAGACTTCAGTTGTGCCACAAAGGATTGTCTAATTTAACAAACATGTTAACCATAATTCACCACTGTTTCTGATAATAAAATGGAATTTTCTGTTTACACTGGTTTACACTGGTCTACCTAAGTTAGATGGCATACTGGGGAAGAAGGGGGGAAGAGAGGTTAAAAATACCGAGTTCCTCCCTACAATGTTGTTTCTTTGTCCCGCAGAACAGAAGTACAAATAGTGACTGCTCCTTGCAAGGTGGGCTTCTGCATGTGTCCCAACCTGAACGATCCCGTAACTGCCTGCACTCAGGAATTAGAAGTGGGCTGGAAGTGCAGTGAGAGCAAGGTGGGTGAATATATAGTCTCATATTATTTCCAAACTCTGGCTAAGCTGTAATAGGAGGAGCAAACGGAACCTTTAGCTACTGTTGCAAGTAGGTGGGGTGAGGAATATTATCGCTATAAATATGTGTATATTTGTACTTGGTTCTTGCACAGGACCATGAAGACAGCTCATGTTTGCATGAGCTTTCATGCTTTTATAACTTTCCTCCTGCCATGGACTAGAAGCAAGTATGTGGTCACTCAGTGGAACTCAGTTTCTGGTGGCTCAATAGGACACAATGGCTCCATCCTTTCTTATCCCAAGCTACAGACCTGGAAGACAAGGCCAATAAAGACACCACACAGCAAGGCAATGACAAAAGCAGTACCCCACCAGAGCTTCCTGACTCCTAATATATATTTCTAGGTTATTTAAAACTGGATATTTTTTTTTTTACTAGGATTTTTTACTACAATTTTTTTTTTAAGCATGAGAAAGATGAGGACGGAGAGAGGGAGAGAGAGAGCAAGAGACCAAGCCAGCCATAGCAGTTTTGGGAAGGATCTCTAGTGAATTATGGATTTAATGTTAACTTGTTTTGCAGTGTAGAATAGCATGGGAAGTGGCCATTAGAAAGTGTGCTGAAATACATGGAAGAAATGAATGTACACAGTAAAAGGTTGTGTATCAAAATGTTGCTGACACAGGAAAGGGGAAAAGGGAAAGGGGATTAGGTGGGAGTTACCATTAATAAGATCCTGTAGCAGCTAATTGAGATGACACAGGAATAATAACTGAGAAGAAGCCAAGACAGAAGCACCACACTGCCACAGTAGTTTATTAACATATGGGAAAGAATTTGCCTGAGCTATTAAGTTCCACTTGTAGTAAATTCCAAGGGCAGTGAATCCTCAATTAATTTTTCCATAAAGCCTTAGAGATGCTTCAGGGCTTGTCCAGATCATTAGGATTGCTTTACAGGCCCATAACAAAAAGATTATGAAGACGACACTTTTCCAAGTAATCCAAGACAAATTCAGTGCCAGATCAGGCAAGAGCTGAATATTAATTGCTCCTAAGAACCAAAAGAATTGGTTGTTTTCCTCCCATCTCAGAAGCAGGTCCAACATCATAAATGATTTAAAAACACACTCTTTTGCTTTTCTGACCACAAAAGAGTAATGTGTTCAACTACAAGCACTTAGACAGCAATAACAATGCATGTTCAAATGGAAACAAAGGGTATTTGCTCTCTCCATGTAAAATTGCACTTTGCACAGTCTAACAGACAATTGAATGTTTAAGCATCTTGCTATATGTGTAATAAGTCATGTAAATGTTCACCATTGAGTGATCCTAGGCTATGTATGCCACTGTTAGTCTGCTACATTATAAAGTGACAGAACAATTACTACTTTGAATAGCCCTGGGACACCTAGTGTGCCACATTTAATGACACAAACACACAACTGAGACTTGTAGGAATACTCTGTGTTATTATCTTAGGTTATGGTCCAGAGGAAAGACTTCAGAAGAATTTAAGGTTTGTCTGAGGTGACCTTTTAAAAAGCAGTGACCTTTGTTACATGTGGAGACTATTCACATTTTTCCAATACTTTCTCTTCTATTTAAGGCAAAAGCATGCCTTTCACATAGTTCTAGGGTACCCTACAAATGCTCCAGGCTCAATAGTTTCAATACTTCTCTTGTCAATGGATGTTCTCTTTTTAGTTATAAATAGCATCCATACCATCTTGATCACTCTCTTGATGTCATCTTCATGTTTTACAAGACTATGTATTGTGAGTGTATTTTCCCTTCCTCATCCCTTAGACAAGACATAGTGATCTCTGTTGGTATTTCTGGTGAAGAGAATGGAATTAAACATTGATGCTGGCATAGTAAGAACTTGTATTGTATTTCTTTAACACAAGGAAACATATTTCTTTAAATACAGGAAAACTTCCTAAACATTAATGGCTAATGGTATTCATGGAAAACTCTAGAGTCTGCAAAGCACAAGTAGGCTACACTTAACTCCTGGGTTGGAAGATTGCTGAAGTTTAAAATAATCTGCCTCAGCCCCACTCCTTCACTCTTGTTCACTAGAGCTCCCAATATTTCAAACAGCAAATCAGAGAAAAAAATGTATGTAACTGTTATTTTAGCAGATACTGCTCTTAATGCCTTGTTTTTTGATACAATGGAGTAAGGCTGCATTTGCCTTCTATCTGCAGCAAAAGTAAAGCAACCTTCACAGAGCTGCTGTTCTTCTTCCCATTGTGCATTGGACAGCAAGGTAGGGTGGGCCTCCTACTCTTGCCTTCTCCCCCTTCCTTTGGTGCTCCTGGAGAATGATGGTCTGCAGGAAGAGGGAAGGACACAGCAAGCAAAGCTTTTGATTTCCAGTGATTATTCACATCCAGACCATTTGCTCAGGGCTTATAGCAAAGTTATAACTGCAGCCTGACTTGGGAAGATCCTCCCAGTCAGAACATGCTATTAAGAGTTAAAGTCAGAGTGGAAAAGGTAAGGTAATTCAGCATATGATGGGCAGATGGAAAGTTAGAATTCCCCAAGAAAACAGATTTTCAGTTTTGGAAAGTTATAAGCTGATATAAAATGATCAGATCCTTGTAATTTGTAGAATGAAATTTCCAGTATCATATTCCAGTTGTATCTCACAGTTCAGTTTCCATATGGTATAATTATCTATAAACATCTCTTTAAATGAATAGTACTGTCAACAAATATTACTGTTGCATATTCAAGGAAAACAAACAGAAATGATGAGAAGACAAAGGAATATTAAAAGGCATATATATCAATAATCATGGAAGTTGGGGGTTTTCCACTCATTTAACAAATTCTTCATAACTATACGACCTTTAACTTCTCTGTCATGGCAATATTTCATTAGCAGCTGAATCATAGAATGGTTTGGCTTGGAAAGGACCTTAAAGATCATCTAGTTCCATCTCCCCTGCCATGGGTAAGGACACCTCCCACTAGACCAGGCTGCTCAAAGCCCCATCCAACCTGGCCTTAAACACTTCCAGGGATGGGGCATCCACACCTTCTCTAAGCAACTTGTTCCAGTGCCTCACCACCCTCACAGTGAAGAACTTCTTCCTTACATCTAATCTGAACCTACCTTCTTTCAGTATAAAGCCATTACCCTTTGTTCTATCACTACACGCCCTTGTAAAAAGTCCCTCTCCAGCTTTCTTGTAGGCCCCCTTTAGGTACTGGAAGGCTGCTGTAAGGTCTCCCTGGAGCCTTCTCTTCTCCAGGCTGAACAACCCCAACTCTCTCAGCCTGTCTTCATAGGGGAGGTGCCCCAGCCCTCTGATCATCTTTGCGGCCCTCCTCTGGACTCGCTAGAGCAGGTCCATGTCCTTCTTATGTTGGGGACCCCAGAGCTGAACACAGCACTCCAGGTGGGGTCTCACAAGGGCAGAGTAGAGGGGGAGAATTACCTCCCTCGACCTGCTGGTCATGCTTCTTTTGATGCAGCCCAGGGTACAGCTGGCTTTCTCAGCTGTGAGCGCATGTTGCTGGCTCATATTCAGTTTTTCATCCACTCATATCCCCAAGTCATTCTCTGCAGGGCTGCTCTCAATCCACTCATCGCCCAGCCTGTATTTGTGCTTGGGATTGCCCCAACCCATGTGCAGGACCTTGCACTTGGCCTTGTTGAACTTCATGACATTCACATGGACCCACCTCCCAGGCCTGTCAAGGTCCCTCTGGATGGCATCCCTTCTCTCCAGCGTGTTGACTGCACCACACAGCTTGGTGTAACCAGCAAACTTGCTGAGGGTGCACTCAGTCCCGATGTCTATGTCACCAACAAAGATGTTAAACAGCGCTGGTCCAAATACTGACCCCTGAGGAATGCCACTTGTCACTGGTCTCCACTCAGACATTGAGCCATTGATGGCAACTCTTTGAGTGTGACCATCCAGCCAATTCATTATCTGCCCGGTGGTCCATCTGCCAAATCCATGTCTCTCCAATTTAGAGGCAAGGATGTCATGTGGGACAGTGTCAAATGCTTTGCAGAAGTCCAGGTAGATGATGTCCGTTGATTTTCCCGTATCCACCAATGCTGTAACCCCATCGTAGGCAGCCACGAAATTTGTCAGGCATGATTTGCCCTTAGTGAAGCCATGTTGGCTCTCACCAATCACCTCCTTATTTTCCATGTGCCCTAGCATAGTTTCCAGGAGGATTCTCCCCATGATCTTGCCGGGCACATAAGGTGCGACTGAGTGGCCTGTAGTTCCCCTGGTCTTCCTTTTTTCCCTTTTTAAAAATGGGGGTTTATGTTTCCCCTTTTCCAGTCAGTGGGCACTCCCCTGGACTGCCACGACATCTCAAATATGATGCATAGTGGCTTAGCCACTTCATCTGCCAGTTCCCTCAGGACCAATGGATGCATCTCACCAGGTCCCATGGACCTGTGCACCTTCAGGTTCCTTAGATGGTCTCAAACCTGATCTTCTCCCACAGTGGGTGGTTCTTCATTCTCCCAGTCCCTGCCTTTGCCTTCTGTGTCTTGGGCAGTGTGGCTGAAGCACTTTCCAGTGAAGACAGGCAAAAAAGTCATTGAGTACCTCAGCCTTCTTCACGTCCCAGGTAACCAGGTCTCCTGTTTCTTTCTGGAGGGGGCCCGCATTTTCCCTAGTCTTCCTTTTGTCACCAACATACCTATAGAAGCTTTTCTGAGCAAGGCTTAGTGAACCACTGGAGAAAATTGAATATTTATTTTTAAGCTTTTTAAGCTCACAGAGCACAGGTTGAATTTCTGGATATTAATTTTTGTTCTGAAATTTGAGGGTTTTTTGAAACTTAGTAAAATGTCAGAAAGGGCTGCTACTGTCAGAAGGGCTTGCTATTGCTATTTTGTACCAAAACTACAGTACTTTTGAAGTTGTAGCATATTATGTTATTTTATGGTAAATTGTTTCTTGTATGACAGAGAACCAGCAAAATGCATAATGCATGTACTACATTTTAATATATTTGCACTGTTTTTACCAATAGTAAAAATTATATTCACACATTTCTAATTGTAGTGTACCTAAATCAAGTGTAATCTGCCTTTTTCTTCTCCAGTGTACTTTTTAAGAAAAGGCAATTTTGAACTTTAAACTGTTTTGTATAACCTAATGTAAGCATGTAGAGAATGAATTAATATAAGTATGTAGAGAATGAAATAATGAAAGCATCATTTTCATTTTATGCATGAATATAATTAGTATTTGCTTTTGTGCTCTATATCAAATCAAAGAGTCATTGTTATCCTTTTCTTGATAGCTATGAAGCATGAATTTTATCTCATTAATTTCTAATGCAATTCAATCCTGGTTTTAGGTCCTGTTAACCTTATTTGTATCCATAGCACCAAGCTTTTATATGCAATCTTACAGACTATATGGTTATACAACCTGTGGAGAAAGCCACATGAGCTGGGAAGAAAGAGATCATTCATTTCTGCAATCCAGTTGCCATTACTGCATGCAGATCCTGCAGCTACTATAGAAAATAGACATTTACTCTGTGTAGATGTGGACTTTCCAGTCATGATACTACTCTAAAAACGTACCTACTTGTCTTGTGGGTCTCCAGATCACAGAACTAGAGGCGTCCTAAGTTTTGAAAGCAGGACAGTTTTTGTCCAAAATCTCTGAGAAGGGAAGGTCAACATTTTGAGTGGAAAATGGGATGAAATACTTCTGTCTTACTGTTGGTGAAATCGGTTCATGTAACCATCTCTTCTTGATGTTCCCTATACAGGGAAGATACTGAATTATCAGTGACTCGTGACTTGTTCTGAGGCTTTGTAAATAACAGAGGTTACAAACTCATGAAAACAGTATTAAGAAAAACAGAAATCCAGATCAAAGTCAGGCAGTTAAATTATACTCTAAGTTTTATGCGTGGTCCTTTATGGTAGCGGGGGTTTTTTTGGCACATACCAACACATGTTGTCTTTGCCTGCCTTTATTTATGTATATATATTCATATATAAACATACATACGTACATACATCTGTAGTCATCTGTGAGCTGACCCACAAAATGGTATACATAATACGAGCACTTTGTACGACATGGACTACTGAAACTTTTACAGCTCCATTTTGACCACACAGTCGAAGAATACTGAGAGACTCCATGTAATCTTGAGAAATGTTATTTATTATAACCACAAGACAAGTTTATATATGACAGTACAATGCACTGTGGGTTGTTAAATTGTTGGTGGGTGTTTTCAAGAAGAAAAAAAAGAGATTAACGAGCAGCAAATACTGCATAAATGAAGCTGTACTTTGATTCCAAATCTCAGTTTACACTTAGGATATACTGTAATAGTCTAAACTTGTCATGTAGCCATGAAAGTGCTAAAAGCTTTAAAAAATAAACATATCCAGATGACAGAAGCCACTTTATCCTCAGGGTAATGGATCTCTGTATTAAATACCATAACATATGTATAATAAAACATATGGAATATGATATTTGCAGAACCATTTACAGAGCAATGTGTACAGGTGTGCAAGGAAGATATAAATACCTCAGCCTTGATAGATGAACTCTTACAGAATCAGGGCCACAGTTATCGCCTCTTCTATGTGTCTGTTTGTAAGTGTAAACACACTGGGGAAGGAGGATATTCACATCTGAACTAATTGTAAGCTTGCCAAAAATGTTCTTTGGGAATTCAGATTTAATTGCTTTCTTGAACTCTTGTATAAGGAGTTGTTCTCACCTTGTTCCCTGTGTATTGTTGCCGTTAACTATTAATGGGAGTCCTCCACCTAGAGTGCAGGGAGAGTGTCAGTTCGACTGGCTTTGGGCACTCACTACTCCTCCTGGAAGCACCATTCCTTTGGATACAGATTCTTGACTTGTTTCTGGATATGTGCTCACCTCTTACCCAAGCAAAGCCCTGCTCACAGAATTCTGGTGATTTTAATTGTTCACTCTTCACGTTGCTATGACTGCATCATCTTTGTATTTGAACTGCTGTACTTCTGTGAAAAGTGGCTATGTAAAAATAGCACTGCCTAACTCAGCTCTACTCCCTCTAGGTATTTGGAGCTGCTGACCAACATAAAGGTATTTTTAGTTTTACTCCTTTTAGCCCTGCAGAATCAACACAGGTATGACTGTAGTCTGAGAGAATGTATTTATTCCATAGATCCACTGAAAATGTTTTAGATGTTTTTCAATTAAGGCATTTCCATCACAACTGAAAACAAAAAAAGCAAGTCTTGCTTGATCGAGAATGGAGTATGGAGCTACACTGAACGAGCATACATTAATATATTGTACCAATGCTAAATATGCCCTTAGCTTCTCCTTGCTCCCTACTGCATGGTTATTTACAGGTTGATGGCTCAGATAGATAAATTTTTATTACCTTTGGGTTTATTATTGAATATATTATTCTTTGGGGTTAGATCCTTGCTTTTGCTGTCTGCAAATGGAAAGAGCCACAAAAAAGAGTCTTCCAAATCTGCTAGTTAATCCTGTCTGAGATACAAATGAAAGCCTTTGTCAGTCTTTTGGGCACCCTCTATTTGGAAAGTGTTCCCCTCGGAGCAGCTGGACAGTCTCCATTTGGCATATCCGTTTTGCATAAGAATTGTACATTAGGATCCTTGGTCGTCAATTGATGTCATGAGTTAAGGTAAATTAAGAATACTGTCTTGATTTCACTGAAGAATCTGACCCAGAGACACTACACTTTTATACAGTTGTCATCATGTCACTCAGTCAGGTAATATTAAATAATGTCTGGATATCACTGGAGAGCAGCAACCTGCTAAAAGAAGTAAGTTGCAACAATCTGACTTGCTCGAATTCAAGGGAAACTTCAGAAGTACTTGATGTTTAACGTTAAGCTTTCAGTTGCAGAGTCCACATTTGTTCAGATCATCTTAACTCTCACTGACCTTGGCAATGCTACAGGGGGTATATTTTTCTGTGTATGAGCTATTTTTGAATAAGCACTCTAGTGCATCGAGCACATGATTTTTAATAGCAGACTTACTGCTATACCTGCCATTTCTCTTTCTGCAAAGTAGTCTTTAAAAAAAAAGCCACAGTTATCATAGAAAATAGTATATATAACAGTCAGGACACTCTTTTTTTCTGTCCTTGCTTTGTGAGTAAACAATAAACATTTCAGTTTTTCCTAATCTGCTGGAGCTCTGTGGTATCGTAGGTCATGGAGGTTGCAGCAATCCTCAGGCATCAAATATGGTAGAGGACCATGAGCAAGCTCGGTTAGCGATTTCCTGTACATGTAAGTGAGATTCCTTTTGCTCTGCCATTATTAAGACACTTGTTTGGGAAAATAATGAAAAAATATCTCCCTCCCCATAGACCTGGATGAGGATCTTTTTCCTCTGTACTGCTGTGGGTGGATGATTCACAGACTACCTCTCAGGGCATATACTGAAAACCTTGCTGCACTGGAATCCTTAAAAGTGCCAACATGTTTCTAAGCAAGTGCAGGATGTGTGCCAAGAAAATCCACTGCAAAGGCAGTGATTAGAAATATATTTACAGATTGGGATGAATTTTTAATGAATATCTTAGCACTTCTGTCAGATGCTTTATAGGATCCTCTCTGGAAATTCTTACTATTCAAGAACACTGAGTACCTTGAGTTTTAAAGAGGAAGTGCACACAAAATCATATGCCTGACATCTCCTTGCACCCTAATATTACTGAAAATAACTCAAGTTTTGGCAATCACAGCTGATGATACAGTAGAGCAGAAAAAATGATATACGGTATGGAAAAGAAAGAGAAGTAAAGGAGCTAGAATAAATAGAATCAAGCATTGAGGAAAGCCGAAGAGTGCAAAATACATGAAAGAGATAAATTTAGAAACTTGACAGGCCATCAACACAACAGTATGGAAAGGAAGAGTGAAAAATGACACTTCGAAGATATGACTGCAACAGCCATAATAAAATGCACAAATGGGCATTCTTCCCATACAGTCTTTCTCCTGCCTACACTCTAGCTCTATATGTCAAGGCCATGTAATTATGGTAGCTTAAAAAAACAAAGGAGAAAGCCTAGTTAAACTAAAGCCTACTCAAGTATATGATATCTCTCTCTCAAATGGAGAATTGCACTGTGTAGCAATTTCATCTGAGTGAGTGAGAGTCAAAAGGGAAAAAATGAAACGAGAAGGAAATGAAGCTAAGTAATTGGAGGAAAAAGAGATGTCATGAATTGGAAATGAGTTTTGCTTTGAGGTGCTGACTCAGATGCATAGCTTTCCATAAAAGCTACAGTAAGAATAAAAATAGACCAGAATTTTAGTGATGAATAATAATAAAAGAGACTTTTATTTGCTTCATGTGCTTCAGAAATACCCAATTCTTCTGCTTATGAATAGGAAAATAGAAAATCTGTGCTATCCTTCTTTCAGACTTTGAGCCTTAGTCTCAAATCTGAAACCTGCAAATAGAAAATGAAACATAAAATATCAAGCTTGCTTTATTTCTTCTTTATTTATATTCATTCAGATGGATGGCAAAAGAAATGAAATTTAGTTGGAAAAAGGGAGATCACCTATAGGCATTTTTATACAGATGATCAAATAGATAAGTACCAGACCCTTTCTTCAGGCTTCATTTAATAAATTTGTCAAAAAAAAAGCAGTGCACATGGTTGGTAAAGAAAATAATCAATTACATTGTTAAGGGAAAGAGTTGGGCATTAGTATTTGATACCTTTTGCTGTTGCCTTCGCAATATCAGGATTTCTAATACTGCCTTTACCTCTGGAAAATGTTTTCAGCCTTTAGTTTCTTTGTTTCTGGTTTCTGAATCTTCTCTTCTGAAAGTTCATTATTATTCTTCCATTGTCTGATACTGTGTCTCCAGCTTTTTCTCCATTACTGTTCAAAATTCTTTTTAGTATCTCTCATCTACCATATTCTATCTCTTTGCCACTTTTACCATCCTAATCATAGGTCCTATTGCAAAAAAGATGTTGGGACAGAGTCACCTGCACAGAGATATATTAGCAGGGCTCATAGCTAATGGCACACATGGATTGTTAATGGTGAAAGTTACAAAGTGGAAGGGAGTTGGGGAGAGAGAGCTAGAGATGGAGGGAGTGAGGGAGGAAAACAGGGCAAAAGGGAGGAAAAGAGAGCAAATGGGAGGAAAAGAAAACAAAAGTAAAAAAAAAAAAAGAAAGAAAAGAAAACTCTCTCTAGTAGCAAGTCAGGAGGAGCAGTGATGGGATCCTCTGGCATAGTAGAGATGAACATCCTCATCTGGGTGTCCTCTCCCATGCAGCAGGTCATGATGGCTAAGGAAGTAGGGTATCTAAGGACCTGTCCAACACTCCTTTGCCAATCTTACTAAAATATTTAAACCATTTCTTGTCAGAGGCTTTGGTCTTCTTCACAACTGCACAGCCAAAGAGTTAATTGCTCCAAAAGAGATAGTCATTCTTCCTTGTGGTTACCAGGAAAGCTTGACTTCAGGAGGCTGCAAGGCTCTGTAACAGTCTGACTGATGAAGACCACTAAGGTCTGGTAAAGCAGAATATCTTCCAGGTATTGTTGTCTTTCCTCACTTTCTGATACTTTTAGTTCGGATGTTTCAAAGTTGCTTTTTCTGTCAGCTCCCATAGCATATTTCCATTGTCCCAGAGATTATAGAATGAGATCCACGATAGCAACGTATCTCTGTTGCACTAGGTGCAGCACGAATACAAATGCAGACAATTTCCTTGAATTGTGTAGAAACATTAGTCAAACTGCCAAAAAATACATGCCTTGGGAGTTTACTTAGAGCTGTGTTCTTCAAACACTACTTCAGACCTTCTTTGCAGATAGTCTTGGAATACTCTCTTCCTCTGAAATGGAATCAATGTTGGATGTGATCATGAGAACATTTTCTTCCTGATATTTCTTTAAAATATTGTGTAAGGGGAAAAAAAGAAAAAGAAAACTAGAGTACGAATTGACTGGAGTGAGAAACATTTTAGTGTTCTCAAGTTCTGATGTTGTCTGGTAAGTGGAGGTAGCTTCTTCATTGGCTGATCTCCTTTTCTTTTCAGTATGTGTGTTTTATAATAGATATCCAGAATAGCTGGGTATTACATTGTCAACAAATCAGTCATTCACTGGGAAACACAGCTCAGAGGCAAATCTACCAAATTGTTATTGTCCCAAATAAGAGTGACAGAGCATTCTGAAATGTGAAGACAGCTTAAAGCATTTGCCATAAAATCCAGTTAGTCAAAGTCGCTTTTTCCCACAAGTGAGGTGCTGGAACCCTGTGAAATCGCAGTTCTATTTTTGGCTAACTCAGAGCAGGGATTTGAATTAATGTATCCTGCCCAGAAGAACACCTGAAAAAGCAGGCCATGTAGTCATTTTTATGCTTTCCTCTTGCCCGATGAATATTTAAATAGTCTGTGCAGAATATCATGGGTCTGACAGAAAAGACTGAGGGAGAGCTACCTCTACCAAAATATTTGAGACTGCTTTAGTAACCTCTATGTGCTGTAAATGGTCAGATCCCTACAGCAAGAAAGGTCTTGATCCTGTGCATTTCATAACTCTACATGAATCCCCTGAGCACTAGGTTATTAGATAAAAATGTAAAATCAGGATACATTTTGCTTATTTAAAATGTGGCTTCTCTTGCCTTTTATTTCAAGGATGCCAAAATAAAATATTCTGTTTCAGACTGAACAAAATGTTTTGCATGAACCCCAAGTGACTGAATTTTCTTTTTCACAAAAAAGGAAGAAGAACTATACCTGCCAGAATCAGAAAAATGACCCAAAATGAAATATTTATATTTCAATCCAGCCTTCAGATAAAAGGATACATCTCTTGAATGGCTTTAATACGTAGGTCTGATTTGAAGAGCTGCTGAATATCTCCTCTCTAATTGACTTTAAGCCAGGTGCACTGGTAAAAGCTGAGATACACTGCAGCTCTGAGAATCACCTCTGGAACATTAAAAAGCTGGAGGCACAAATGTCAGCAAGTTTAAGTAAACAAAGAGAGAGTTATGCTAATTTACACTAGAAAGAGCTCAGCATAGTGTTTGTTGCCAGACTCAGGAAGGTGTTGCAAGGTTTTGTTACCTCTTGTTTTCATTTTATACAGTAAAGGAACAAGGTTAATAATACCCAAGTTAGCCCGTGGCTGGTACTCATATAGTAAAATTGAAAAAGGCGGCAGCACTGTGGCTTTTGCAATTCTAAAGTAATTAGTATTAAAAATCCCACAAGTACCTGAGACAGGTGCCTCATACAGAAAAAATGTGACATACCTATCAGAGAGGAATTTGAATGTTAAAACCAATATACCTGTAGGATAAATTCTGCCTTCAGTTATACCTAAGGCAAAGTTTGAACTTACTGCTTTGAATCTATAGTTGTACAGAAATAGAAATAAATTACTGTCAGTGTGTCAATGCAGTTTATTGCCAATTAGTATTTCTGATTAGATGGAGAAAAGTATCTACTCAAGCCTAATCTACTGGACCTCCTAAAATCACAACAGTGATATAAATGACACTGAAGAATATGACACAAATTAGCAATGAAATGTGGAGAAAGTCATGTAATGGAAAAATTAATAGTACTGACACAGAAGGTGTTGCAAGACGATGAGGGAGCAGGCGTAAGTGCTGGGCACAATTTTAAAATTTAGGCTGTAAAAAGTAGATCTTTTACCTTTTATGCAAGCTTATATACTTTACTGATAGGACATGTATGTCTCTCTGTATGATACTTTGGTTACCCATTATATGCAGAGGAAGAGTTACCTACTTATGTTTTAATCTGAAGAAGGGACCGAAGGGATCAGAGGATATTGGCTAGGATCTAGTCCTGAAAGCACTAATCTACATGTTTATCTAATGAAAAGTTGCTCGTCTGTGGAGAGCACTGGGAGGTGCAGGCACTGCTGAAAAAGATGTTGGGATTCAGGAACACAAGAGAATTGATGCTAATGAAGATGACAGCTTGAGTGTCTGGCTGCTGCATAAAAGCAGAGCACAACTGCTCAAATGTCCCAGGTTAAAACCTCGTCTTATAAACTGTGTTGGACAAATACGAGACAGGCTCTGCATGTGATGTGATGTTAGCATCTCCAGAAAAAAGTCTGAATAATTGAATCTAAAAGATCAGAAGAGAGCTACTTTAAAGCACTCATGACTTTGTGGACGACTTTGAAATGCAATCTGTTAGGACACAAAGTTGCATAAATACTTCTAATCAAATAGAGTCTGTGTATCTCTTCCTTGATTTTTCTTAATTAACAAAGGAAAATTGAATAAGGATTTTAATAAATCCCAGACTGTCTCAGCTCTTTCCTTTATCCTAAAAAGGCAATCAAGGATAGATGGAGAAAGTCAAGACCCCCTGGGTTCCTTTGCCTTCCCAATATTATTTTCTTCATCATAACTTATTTGGTTCCAAATGTTTAAGTATGGATATTTTTCTGTGCCCTGTGTTATAGGTTTTCATTCTTTCTGTGCTGCTGCTTCTTTTCTTCTTATTAGGTTTTTTTACTTTTTCCTTCCTTTCACCTTTTCCACTACACAGATGCTTGTAGACATTCCTGAACACAGAAGTTATTTGTTTGCTAGCTGCAGTTTGCAGTAAAGGTACCAGTTAAGTTTGTCAGAAGAATTTCTCTCTAGCAGCCTAGCCTTACAGGTGTTAGGCATTACCTGAGGCATTACTGGTCCTCAGACTCACTCGCTGTGAAACATGCTAAGAAAACATGACCTGAATCCTGAGACTATCAAATGACATTTTGGGTAGAGGGGCTGCTGGGAAGACTATGCCTGAACATAGCTCCATGCATTTGCCTCTCAGGAACAAAATACTCAGTTCCTGTCAGATGTCCCTTGAAGTGCTCATTACTAGGCAAAGGTAACAATGAAAATGATGTACAGTTAATCTAGAAAAATAAAAGATGATGTTCTTGATTACAAAATGGTAAACTTAGTTTGAAAAAAACAAAGCAAAACTTAAAAAAGCCCCTTAACCTTGGATAATGCTTCCATGGGAGATCATATATATCTCCTATAAGGTCTGTCCCTTCATTTTTTCCAAGGGTAGGTTAGCTTTAGTGAGTTAATTTAAATTCTATTTCTTTTCCTATAATTAATATTTTCTTTCTTATCTCTTATCTCTTCTATTGCCCACACATGTCCAATTGAAGCATCATTTGAACTGAGGAGTATTCTAACACTCCATCTGTTTATATTAAAGCTGCACCCTCTTGGGGTCCTCTCCTTCCCCTGGACTGAGGTGCAATCTCCTGGTTTCCCTCATGTTTTCTCCTGTTTTCTCATCAGACCTCCCATCCCCATTTCTCTCCCTCTTCCTTTTAATAGAAACTTCATTTTAATTTTTAGACCAAATATGACTATCATAATTCTTCCTTTCTCCCTTCACTTGGAGTAGCTAGATTACAATTCCTCCTTTGTTCCTGCTTTTTTTTCCAAAAAGGAAAGGAAGGAAGGAAAGAAATCTCTGGAGTTTACATTACTGTGACTGGTTTTAATTATCACATTTTTTTCTAGTTTTGTATTTACTTACTATCACAATGTTTTCAAGACTCTAGAAAGAGGAATCAATCCCCTGTTCTTTAGGAGTATTCATTTTACAGATATGTTTGCATGTCCTGGAAATTCTGCATTTCTATGTACTTTCCAAGGCTTAGTCTAAACTATAGAACTTGGAAATGTCTTTCAGAAATTTGACAAGATTTGGAAATCACTTTCTGATCTAGGTTCACATCCCAGATGCATGTTGATTGTATGTAAGAAAGATATGCCTAGTTATATACTATCCCAATCTCTTTTTTTCCCTTTTCACTCCCTGTGTAGTTTCCTCTGCAAGCCCGGTTCTCTCATTATGCAGAGAACTACAACATTCTCTGCTTGATCCCCTGGCTGAAGGACTGGGGATTGCTGAGAACACTTAGGGATAAACAGAGAAACCATGCTCAATTTATTCATAGCAAAGATGATACTGTTATGACTTCATGTGTTTTTTCTAAAATTTCTAACCTTATTTGTGTTTTTGGAGATCTATGCAAAATGGTCATTCTAGTTCAGTTGTTCTTTCCCATTCCCACTATCCTTTCTCTTTCTCTTTTAGGATCTCTAAAATAACCCGATTTTTCACAATAAAATCACTGCACTAGTTTGTAGGACATGAGTTTTCAGCTGCCAACCAGGCATAAAACTGCTGTTGAGAGTGGGTGTATTGGGTTTGCATGGCAAGGTTTTTGTAGAGGGGGGGTTACAGAGGTGGCTTCTGTGAGAAGCTGCTGGAAGCTTCCCCCATATCCAACAGAGCCAATGGCAGCTGGCTCCAAGATGGACCCACCACTGGCCAAGACCGAGCCCATTAGCAGAGTGTTAGAGCCTCTAGGATAACGTATTCAAGAAGGGGAAAAAGAACCTGCGCGACAGCAACTGCAGCTGAAGAGAGGAGTGAGGACATGTGAGAGGAACAGCCCTGCAGACCCCCAGGTCAGTGCAGAAGGAGGGGGAGGAGATGCTCCAGGTGCCGGAGCAGAGATTCCCCTGCAGCCCCTGGGGAAGACCATGGTGAGGCAGGCTGTGTCCCTGCAGCCCAGGGAGGTCCACGGTGGAGCAGATCTCCACCTGCAGCCCGGGGAGGACCCCACGCTGGAGCAGGTGGGTTCCCGAAGGAGACTGTGACCCTGTGGCAAGCCTGTGCTGGAGCAGGCTCCTGGCAGGACCTGTGGCCCTGTGGAGAGAGGAGCCCATGCTGGAGCAGGTTTTCTGGCAGAACTTGTGACCCCATGGGGGACCCGCGCTGGAGCAGTGTGCTCCTGAAGGACTGCAGCCTGTGGGAAGGACCCACATTGGAGAAGTTCATGGACGACTGTGTCCCATGGGAGGGACCCCACGCTGGAGTAGGGGAAGAGTGTGATGAATCTTCCCCCTGCGGAGGAAGGAGAGGCAGAGACAAAGTGTGATGAACTGACCGCAACCCCCGTTCCCCGTCCCCCTGCACTGCTTGGGGGGAGGAGGTAGAGAATTTGGGAGTGAAGTTAAGCCCGGGAAGGAGGTAGGGGTGGTGGGAAGGTGTTTTAAGATTTGGTTTTATTTTTCATTATCCTACTCTGATTTGATTGGTAATAAATAAAATTAATTTTTGTGAAGTCTTTCTTGCCCGTGACAGTAATTGGTGAGCGATCCCTCCCTGTCCTTATCTTGAACCAGGAGCCTTTCGTTGTGTTTTCTCTCCCCTCTCCAGCTGAGGAGGGGGAATGATAGAGTGGCTTTGGGGGGCACCTGTCATCCAGCCGGGATCAACCCACCACAGTTGCTACTGCAGTATTGTTTATTTTGGATTTGTGGTTGTTTCTTCACTGAAAACTTCAAAAGGTCAGCTTTGTCCAAGTGAGAAATAAGGAAACTTTCTGAAATCACAGTCTGGAAAAACTTTTTCTTGCCCATTTCTATTTTTATATAAAATTTCTTCCTCTCTTAAGGTTTTGGAGGCAACTAATCTGGTGTCAAAGGCTCAAATAACTTACTGACACAACTATTGCCAGCCTACCAGATGTGAAGCTGAAACCACATGAGTGAAGACCCAAATGAAGCTTTAGACCCTAAGTGAATATTAGAAAACAAAAACTCCTGTTAACAAATCTGGATTATGCACTGTTAACCTTGACTTCATCTTCCTCAGAGGTGTGGTCATTAATCACAATAATTCAAGGAGCCCACCACAATGAGTGGAAAAGCCCAAAGTCTTTCATGATCACAGATGAAAAAATTGTACTAGAACAGCTAAAACAAGTAAATGACAAACAGTCCATAACAGATATACATGGCGAATCATTTGCTACGGCAATACATGTAAACAAAAATCATTATGATTTTATGTAGATCACATAGATACAGAATGAAATATA
This sequence comes from Buteo buteo, assembly GCF_964188355.1. Taxonomy (NCBI): domain Eukaryota; kingdom Metazoa; phylum Chordata; class Aves; order Accipitriformes; family Accipitridae; genus Buteo; species Buteo buteo. The sequence goes on from NC_134179.1 coordinate 27,359,994, forward strand.
TAACTTTTATTTCATGTGAAATGTATATATGTAATATCAAAAGTAAAATTAAAAAAAGGCACTAACAACAACATTTCTATTAAGGTGGGTTCTTTACTTATTTTACTGAATTTCAGCAATAAAGTTTTAAGAACAGTTCAAACATCTTTAGGTAGGAACCTGTGCCTTATCTTAATCCAGACATGACTATGGTTTTAAGATTTTTTCAGCATCTGAGTAAGGGAAAAACTATATTGGCTACTTGGACTATTTCTTCTGATCTTTTGCCCCTGGAAGGCCCTGGGTCCTCTAGTTTCTGCTTAGCCTAACTAAAGCTGATATATCAAAGTTGCTTACAGTAGTGACTCATACACTAAACTGTTGCTCATATTCATTACTTATTCTGTCCCTAATGGCTATCTTATAGTAAGTACTATACCTAGGCATACTGAAAGAATACTACTGCTGATCAAAAAAGCAAAAATAGTCAGTCATACAAAAGTTATATCTGGACTGCTGAGATATGAATTCACTGCAGAATTGACTTTCCTTTGCTTTCATAGAATAAAACTAACCCTTTCACTTGGGTGTGAGGAAGGGAGGGTCAGGTGGAAATTAACAGTAGAAATCTGGAACCTGTCTAAGTTCCACAGGAGTATTTCATGTTTGTACTAAAGTACATGGAGAAGAGTGAGTACCTTCACTCACCTCAGTCTTTACTGGTAAAACTTGCCTTCAGCAGTTCCAGCTCCCTGAAGGGGAGGAAACCTGTTGCAAGGAAGGCTTACCCTCAGTGGAGGAGGATCACATCAGGGAACACTTAAACAACCTGGACATACATGAGTCCATGGAACCTAATGGGATGGACCCATGAGAACGGAGGAAGCTGGCCAGTGTCATTGCAAGACCATACTTGATTATCTTTGAAAGGTCTGAGGAACTACAGTCTGGTCAGCATCATCTCAGTCCCTGGGAAGGTGGTAGAGGAAATCTTCCTGGAAGCCATTTCCAAACATATGAAGGAAATTGGGAATAGTCAGCATGAATTTATGAATTCGTATGCTTGACCAACCCAATAGCCTTCTATGATGAAGCAACCAGCTCTGCGGATAAGGGGAGAGTACCTGGCATTGTTTATCTTGATTTCAGCAAGGTTTTCAACATTGTCTCCCATAACATTCTCAGAAACAATTTGATGAAATATGGACTGGATAAGTGGACAGAGATGGAATGAAAGTTGCCTGAATCAGACAAGAAAAACCAACCCAGCTACCAAAGATAGTAAGGTGGTTAAATGAGACCTCCATAAACCAGGTCTTAAAACAAAGAAGCTATCACTAAACTCTCAGGCTCAAAGACTTTCAATCAGCGGCACAAAGTCCCACTGGAGGCCAGTCTCTAGTGGTGTACCCCAGGGGTCCATAGTGGGGAAATGCTGTTTAACATCTTCACGAGTGACCTGAGTCAGCAAGTTTACAGGTATAAATCTGGGAGGAGTGGCTGATGCGTCACATGTGTGTACTGCCACTCAGAGGGACCTCAACTGTCTGGAAAAACAGGCAGAAAGGAACTCCATGAAGTCTGCAAAGGGAAGTGCAAAGTCCTGCACCTAAGGAGGGATAATCCCATGCAACACTACAGGCTTGGGGCCATGTGGCTACATCTCAGCTTTGTAGAAAGCGGCCAGGGGTCTGAATGGACATTAAGTTGACCAAGAGCCAGCAATGCTCCCTCGCAGCAAAGAAGATCAACAGCCTCATGGGCTTCATTAAGAGGAGTCTTGCCAGCAAGTTGAGAGAAATGATCATTCCCCTCTGCTTAGCCTGGTGAGTCATATCTGGAGTGCTGGGTCCAGTTCTGAGCTCCTCAGTGCAAGAAAGAGATGGACATACTGGAGCAATTCCAGCAAAGGGCCACAAAAATTAAGGTACTGGAGCATCTGTCACACAAAGCAAAACAGAGGGCTGGCACTGTTCAGCCTGAAGAAGAAAAGGCTCAGCAGGATCATGTCAATGTGTATAAATACCTGACCTGGGGAAGTAAAGAAGACAGAGCCATAGTCTTCTCAGTGGTGCCCAGTGACAAGACAAGGCAATGTGCACAAATGGAAATAAAGAAACTTAGCTTTAAACATTAAAAAAAAATTTCCTGAGATTCAAATTGGAAAATGTTTATTGAGAGGATGGTCAAATACAGGTTTCCCAGATTGGATTTAAAGTCTCCATCCTTAGAGATATTAAAAACCTAACTAGACATGGCCCTGAGGAACCTTTGAGAAGGGAGCTGGACTAGATAATCTCCAGAGGTTCCTTCCTATCTCAACTATTCTGTGATTCTGTGATACAACAAAGATGTCAGTTTTAAACAGGACCCTCTGACTCCTCATAAGACTTGTACAGGCACATATATGAGGGTTTAATCCCAGCCAGAAAAACAGTTACAATATAAATCTTATTCAGTCTGAATTTTAAAAACAAGCTTTTCTCAGGAGGTTTTTAGAATGCAGTACAAGTAGTTTGTAAATTCTGGGAATGGATTAGCAAAATTATGCAGGAATTTCAGAGAAACAATGCAACAGATAGTGCTCTATGATGTTGTTTCTGCCTTCCTATTTGGTGTTAGACACTGCCTAAGAGCCATTCAATATGTGTTAGGAGACCTTCATCTTCTGTCTTCTGTTAGCCAACAATATCAGTTTTCAAAATTGTTGAAGTTAGGAGTCTTTCTTCATTTCCTGGAGTGTCCTTCCCCATTTCCCAGGATTTAGTAATCTTTACCAAAGTTCCACGGTATAGAAAGGCTTTTACTACTAATTTATATGCCATATGTATTCCCCTCGTTTTTTTTTCTTTCCCTGTATGAATATATTTCCTTTATATATAAAGCATAATATATAATCTAGTCTATTCCCCCTTTCCTTCCCTCCACACACACAGAGAACATAGTCGTGCTTCCTTTTTTTGTGTGTTTGAAAGCCAAAAGTAATGTATTCATCTGAACAGCTGGGTAACTTTCATGCTACATGCAAATCAGTTTAAAAAGTAACAAACCTCAGGAAAATGTGACAAAAACCTACAATAGCGCAAATTGTAGTTCCGATACAAATCTCTCAGTGTTCAGAGAATTGTGTTCATTGTCTTTTATTTTTAGAAAATTCATTACAAGAACTTTAAAAGGAGATGTATTCTTTTTCATTGTGGCATATTCAGGAATTCCATTTTTATCTTGTTACTCTATTCATTTGGGAACATACAGTGAACCAGCAGAACAAGGTTCATTTCAGAAACTTGGCAAAGTAGGACAGTGTCCTACCAATAACAAAGAAAAAATAAAAATAAAAACTTTTAAAGAGGCATGCTTCCAGTTTGCTGTTTACTCGTGTTCTTGTTTTTATAATACCGTAAAATATGTAAATTTGAGAGGAGTGCTGGCTAGAAAGAAATAAAACTGAACATACAAATACTGCATTTTAATGCACAAAGCTTATTTAACATGTGGAAATACACATGGAATATGGACTTTCTCCTTGCTGGAAAAAAATGATAGGACATGAAAAGTTACATATACAGCAGTTTGGAATGATGGATTTGAATTTGCTCTCATTATAACATTGAAAATGATGCAATTTCCCTGAATTATTTCCAGTGTAATTTGAATATGGACTAAAATCCTGACAGGTCAAAGAACTGAAGCTATTCTGCCAGAGTGTCATTGCTATTGAGTAAAGATTTTACTGGGCATAAAAACACTTAGTTACTCTCAAAAATCTCTGTATTCTTTTCTAAAAAAAATTCCAGACAGTAGAAAATGTTAACCTTTCCTTTTATTAGTTTCAAGAAAGACATGTTTGCCTCCTCCTCTCCTCTCAGAAAGTAGCAGGAAGAATTCTGAGTGAGAAATCAAGATAATCCAGTGTAAGAGTTCGCTGTCCAAACATATACCCAGGAGTGTAAATTACATGGTGAGCTTCTTTTGTCTTGTCTAATCATCCAAATGACTAACCCTTGCAAATGTGACACTGCTCATAAGTATAGCTCTGTTCTTCTATCTAGCCTTTAAAGTTTCAACACACATTTCTGATGCTGTTATTGTGACCAGTAAATAGTAGTGGTAAGAATGAGGAATTTAATGTCTTCAGGTCTTTTGAAATATGGTTAGTACTTTTTTAAAGAAATGAGTGTTTTTGAGTTTAATAAAGAAATATCTTTATCAAAGTCATTAGGTTTCTGCAGGGAGAAATTCTCCAGGTGTATGGGAATGAAGCAACAAGTTTCTTCCATTTAATTTAGCTTGTTAAAATGATCAGCTATAACTTCTTCAGGACTATAACCTCTCAAAAATCTCAAACATTACCTGGTGATCCAGCCAAAAAAAGGGGCAGAGTAGAACTGGGACATTGGTAGGAAATTCCTTATTAAAATTGAAATAACTATTTAAAAAGTAGGTTAGTCATTATCACTTATACTGAGTGCTGCTTTTTATCCAGTAAAACCAGATTAATAAATATTCACTGTGCAGGCTGTGTTTGTGAGCTTTATATCACAATGATACAGCATTCGAGTTGCAAAATTGCAGAACTATACCATTTTTTTCTATCAGAAGTCGCAGAAACTTCTGAATTATATTATGTTTCTGTAAAAGTTTTTACTCAAGTTTAATTTTATTAATAGGCTAAATTTAGTGGAAAATGTGATATTTAGTTTTAATAGATAGGTTAGAAATATTTTCAAGAATTATACCTGCTGCTGGTTGCTCTTTTCATTGTTTTATGGTTTTACAATCATATTACCTGTAACCTCAGTGTGTCTGAAACGCTTTTGATTGCATACTACCTCTCACTTCTCTGTAAGACTGGCAATCTGACTTTCACAGCTGCCAAATACGGGTATAAACTCTATCAGTCTTATTCTTAAGCAGATAGGATTAAAATTGACCCATCAGCACTGATATCAACACATCACATCTGCAGGGTCACACATCCCATGCATTTAGTAAGTTATCCTGACTTAACACTGCTGATCTCTCAGTTAAGATTTTTTGTTAGAGGTCAAGTCCCAAACTGAGAGCTGTCATAGATTCACATCCTCTGTGGAGCAGACACAGAGTTCCATAGCATGTACACAAACTGCAGCAAGCGGAAACAGCAGTGAGCTTTTCAAACAAAATCCAAGACAGTGGCCAAAACTTAGTTCATTTTTCATGACTTGCACTGCAGTTTAGTGATAGCATCATTTTTTAAAGGCCTGGTTTATGGAGATCTTGTTTAACTACCCTACTACCTTATATACTTTGGTAGCTGGGTTTGTTTTTCTTGTCTGACTCCTGAGGTGGATGCTCAGCTTGGACCCACTCCATCCATGTTCCAACATTTCACTAAACCCAGTTAGGAACCTAGATACCCCCCAGCTTTCTGCCTCATCCACCTTCTTCAACAGCCAATGAAAAGACATGACATTTCTAGACAGTAATTCAAGTCTCCAGAAGTATTATTTTATTACCTTAAGTTAGGCTGGAAGGGATCAGACCTTGTTGATTAAGCTACAGGAGAGGTGGTCCTTTGAAAATGAGCCACTGGTGAGCCACTAACTATATATACAGCATATAATAACAACTACATAATTAGTCAGAAGTAGAAACATGATACAGTTCTGCAAAACATTTTGGGTTGGTAAAGCATAATGTTTTGGCAAAAATCCCCTTAAGGTCAACATATTCTATTCCACTGTAATTATACATTTGAAGTGATATTGCCTGAGCTCACGCCTGAGGATGTCTTAAGTAGTAGTGCATGTTCAGTGACAGGGGAATTCATCTCACTTTGTTGAAAAATAAATACTCAAAGTTTAAGATATTCACCTTTCACAGTCTATGGAGAGACTTTTAGAGATGACAAGACATCTCACCAGTCTTGAAGATCTATCTTTGCATGAGAGCAACTGACCTTTGGAAATGCAAGTTTCTCCCCAAGAAAGGAAGAATTTGCTGAAGAGATCCTTGGACAACTAGCTTAGATGCAGACTACCAACTTTTAGATGTCTATATGAAGTGAGATGCATCCAACAATAGCTGTTTGTACCCTAAGAGCTCATAACCTCAGGGGGGATTTAAAAATATTTAGAATTAAGATTTGGACTCCTGATATCTTATTCCCACAAGTTCATAGCTTCTATTCATCATTGTAGTTGTGAATACCTTCTAGCAGTCATGACGTGAATCACATTGGTCATGTGCTGGCTGATCTTTCCCAAATCCTGGATTTTATTTTTAAATATTATTAAACTTTTACCTTTTGCATTTGGTTAGTACATCTCAGGAGTAATGATGTTTGTCATTACGTAGATTTTTTACACCATTAAAATTAGATTCATTAATGCTGGTGGCTCCTTTTTTTGTATGTGAATAAGAAGGCTTAATATAGAGAGACATAAAATTGTGGGATATAATCTAATAATCAGTTTATGAAGAGCAGTGCTGTACTCAAAATACAGATCTTAGACTGTTCAAATTTTTACCAAGAGGTTGCATAGGAATTTAAGACAAACCAATGAAAAAACACCAGAATGGACTCTTTTAAAAGATTTTGTTATTCTTTTTATTTCAATTTATTTTTCATCAAACCACCATGAAAAATTCAAAAGAATACATTAGGTTTATATTCTATGTTTCTGTACTTGCACTTCAAAGATATATTTTAGAGAATAGAGCTTTAACTTATTTATTAAAAGTAACTCTTGCCATCTACCCTTCACTGTAGAGCAGGTTCTAGCTAATGATTTACTGTTGAGGTGGATTTTGTTTGTATTTATTTTTAAGTGGCTGTCACATTTCTGTATACCTAAATCATTCACAGTTCATCCTAGTAAGAAGAGAGGAGGAAAAGTGCAGCTGCGTTCCTTCTGCAAACTGCTGAGAGCATTAGGTTTGCATGGCAAGGTTTTGGTAGTGGGGGGGTTACAGGGGTGGCTTCTGTGAGAAGCTGCTGGAAGCTTCCCCCATGTCCAATAGAGCCCATACCAGCCGGCTCTAAGACGGACCTGCCGCCGGCCAAGGCTGAGCCCTTCAGGGACAGTGGTAGCACCTCTGGGATAATGTATTTAAGAAGGGGAAAAAGAACCTCTGCGACAGCAACTGCAGCTGAAGAGACGAGTGAGAATATGTGAGAGAAACAACCCTGCAGACCCCCAGGTCAGTGAAGAAGGAGGGGGAGGAGATGTTCCAGGTGCCAGAGCAGGGATGCTCCTGCAGTCCCTGGGGAAGACCATGGTGGTCTTCCTGTCCCCCTGCAGCCCATGGAGGTCCACGCCAGAAGGACTGTCTCCCATGGGAGGGACCCCACGCTGGAGCAGGGGAAGAGTGAGGAGTCCTCCCCCTGAAGAGGATGAAGTGGCAGAGGCAATGTGTGATGGACAGACCCCAACCCCTATTCCCCGTCCCCTGCGCTGCTGGGGGGAGGAGGTAGAGAAAATCGGGAGTGGAGTTGAGCGAGGAAGGAGGGAGGGGTGGTGGGAAGGTGTTCTAAGATTTGGTTTTATTTTTCATTATCCCATTCTGATTTTATTGGTAATAAATAAAATTAATTTTCCTGAAGTGAGGTCTTTTTTGCCTGTGACAGTAATTGGTGAGTGATCCCTCCCTGTCCTTATCTTGAACCATGAGTCTTTCGTTGTATTTTCTCCCCACCGTCCAGCCAAGGAGGGGAGTGATAGAGCGGCTTTGGGGGCACCTGACACCCAGCTAGGGTCAACCCACCACAGGGTGCTGCTGAGAGAACCTGTTGCTGTGGAGCAGAAGCAGCAGCCTTTGGCCGAGATGAAGTTTGAGGGTTTGTATGATGGAGAGAGTTTGGATGCCATGCCAAGAGAATGAAATCCTCTTTCTGATGAAAAAAAGCAACAAAAGTGCCATTTATTTGGGGTTAAAATTACTCCTTGGGAATATCTGTTCCCAAGCAGAAAAGTCTTCTTGCTCAATTAATGTTTTTTTGACTGCATTTGTTTACTGAAGGAATTTATTGAATCAGATTCACTGTGTCTCGAGACCTTTCAGACCAATGCTTGGTTTGTTTCCCATTTTGAACATAAAATACACCAGGTGCATGCAGCAATCTGCTTTATAACAGCAACAACAAAAACTCTTGTGGTTTTTCTCATTCCAGACTAATGTGGGAATTTGGAAACAAATAAAAGAAAAAAAGCATGGTTTTTTTCCAGCAAACTGAATTGATACACTTAAAAAATAGGGGAAAAAAATCAAACCACCCCTAAACAATGGAACATTGGCCATATATCAGAAGCTTCATTAAGAACCAAAAATGAACTGGCTTGTCAATAATATTAGCAATATACTGATGGGAGTCATAATGAATTAATGCGGTATTTAATTAATATGGAATTTGAGTTAGCAGATAGAAGCCTATATAGATGAGTGCTGAAGATCAGTAAACCAATTAATTCATTTTAATACATGCCCTGGAGTTTCATAAAAGTTTGGGAAGCTGGTAGAGCCTGACTATCTGCTTGTCTATGGCATATTAATAAACAAACATAGGATCTTTCTGTTTCAAATCTGAAGAGAAGAAATTCACATGAATGCTGGCAGTGGCTCCTGCTGATTCTTTTGACACTACAGCATTTTGAGTTAAGCCAACCTCCCTGCTGCTTTGCAATGCAAACTGAATGGGAAAATTAAGGGTAAATTACCACCAGCACGCATGATATTGTAGGCAGTCTCCAAATCTGCTCCTGTGTGCAAGATCAAAGCATTGTACTTTCAACAGATGTAACAGGAGGCCATTATGAACACTTGTCTAATGAACCATGTCCAGCTCCATGAACCATATCCAATTCTGCGGGTTTTGAAAATCCTGTGCAGAAGAGTCTGCCGTAAAGATATGTTCAAGATGAGATTTTCTCCCTGTAATATTCCTTTTTTATTTTAAGAATCCTTGCCAGCCCAAACCTTGATGAATTACTCCAACAAACTGTGTAAAGATTGCCAGCTCTGAGTGTGGGGATACACTATGACACGCACTGCTACTCTTGTGGAGGTCTTTATCTGAAACGCTGTGTTTCTGCTTCCCACTCCTCCCCAGGGTATGGCACCTCCAATTTATCAAAACCATGGTGGGAATGTGGGAGCCACTGGCTCATCCCTAGATCGCCTTTTGCTGAATGCTTTTGTTGTAATGATATGGAACTACCTCCTTGCAGTACTCTGCTTCCACAGTAGGCACTTTTTAAAACTTCCCTTCTCTACAAAGCAGATAAAATAGTCTTGAAAGTTACAGCTGTGCTTCCACAGAAAGCCTTTACGCAGGTAACATACACAAGGCTAAATGGCATGGATTGTGCTGTTCTCTGAGGCTGTATCAGACATTTTTGGTTTTTGACCCCAGCAGGGGGGGACTGTTAATCAGTTTTTCTTCCCTAAGAAATATGATCAAAGTTCAGAGTTAATTTATCCAAACAGTTGAATGGGTGAGGCTAGTTGTTCTGAAAGGGGCCTCCATTTGCTCTCCTTGTACCAATTTCAGGTTCACTGCACATTGACAGGCCCAAATCTGCATGAGAATGTGGCCTTGGCGGCTTGCCCCAGCCCATCAGGGTTATGTCGCCCTGGCATCATCTCAGCTCTGCAACCGGGGCATTGTTCTGGGCTGGAAAATCCCTCCCTCCTGCTGAGGAGCGGCTCCACAGCAGCCCATGAATATTGTTCCACCAGCCAAGCTCCCTCTGCAAATGAAACCCTGCATGGCCACGCTCTCTGAAGGTCCACGATCCCCAAGACGTGCAGCTGCCTACCCATAGCAACTGCCTGAGGCTGAGCGTCACTTTTGGCAAGACCAGCCAGCTCCAAGTGTCCCCATATCTGAATTATCTACTCTCAAGCACCAGTTCGGCTACGAGTCAGACTGCAAATGGGACTCTATTAACACTTCACATTTCCCCACTGCAGTGCCATAGACTAGAGAGGCTTTCAGAAGACACCAACTGCTGGTCATGGAGCTGTGCAATGCATCGTCTTCTCCTCTATGATAACAAAACTTGGGTTTTAGTCAAGTAAATATTTGTTGCTTTCGGCATAGTCTGAGGACCTACAAGTGCAGCCTGTTGAACTCTTGGTAGATTTGAACGTAAAGAGAGACAGGCATGTGTCAGATTTCATATGAATAAAATTGAGAGTATTATTTCACTATTTTATTACAGTTCTGTTGTTAGTTTCACTCTAAGCCTCTGATTTGTAGCTCAGACATAGACCTTTATTTAGTCCTGCAAAAGAGGTCATCGTTTCTACAAAGGGACCCTGTTTCATAAGTAGGAAAACATGAGCCCTATGCATCTTACAGAAACTGCAGAAAAGGCCTTTATGAATTCTGAAGTCAAATAAATGTTTCTGGCGGGGTGGGTTTTTGTTTATTTGCTTGCTTTTTTGACAGTTACCTAAGATTTGGGAAATTCTGGAAAATTATCCAGAATGAGCATGTTTGTTAAATAACTTTGGTACTGCGTAGTGGATTAAAAAACAACATGGTCCAATTATTCAGCCATCATCAGGTGGTGAGAATAAGAAGAGGAAAGGGAGAAACTGATGATTTTTTTTTTTTTTAAGTATGGTGTTCTTTGAGAATTACTCTTTTAGGACATAGACAATTCTGTAGTGCTAGAATATATTATGCATATGTATGTATTTGTGCATGTGTATATGTATATGTATATGTATGTATATGTATATGTATGTATATGTATGTCTGTGTCAGTGTACAATATTTAGTATGTTTTTCTTTTGTAGTCCAAATATGGGTGCATAACATGAATGTACAAAAAACAAAAAAGCTGGAAGGAGACATTTAATTTTATTTTAAATTTCATTTATTTCAGTCTTAAAGGGATGACAAATGCCCAGATATCAAGTGTCCTCAAATAAAACTATGTGGAGAATTTGCTAATGATCAAGAATCACTTGCAGATATAATAGGCTTTCATTTTGAAAAGTAATAAAATGCATCACTTTCTTGCAGGGTGAAGATTGAGCAGGACATAAAGGGTGATATTGACATGAAAATCCTTTTGTCCACTCTGACCTTTCTGTAGAAAAAATTACATGACCCCTTTGTACTAGGTGCTTTCTTTTCCATATTTGTATTCAGAATTTGGAACAAAGAATTGACTTTTTGCTAATTCCCAAGATACATTTTTTAAAAAATGAAATGCCTAATTATTTGCCTGGGAAAGATGGTTTTAGAGAATGTACAAAGTGATGAATATTTAGAAAATCATAGCTTTATAATGTCTTGGGTGCCATCCAGATATTTTTTAATGTTAACATCTTAAAATTAAACAGCTCTCTATTAAGATAAGCCTGTGCCAGAATTTTTAACTTGGATGTCCTTCACATTTGGAGCTTCAGGAGGCTGAATTTGAATTTCTGTATCCAAATGTGATATAACACAATGAATCTGTCTGTGCAGAACTTTTGATTTCTGTTTGATATTGGAGATGCTCCATGATTCTGTATATTAAGACTGTAAAACGCATTTTATATGTGGGACCAGTGTCTCTATCATCTTTTCACTTCCTTTTTTGGAGTGTTTTCCATGCTGCAATTTCAAAGGAGGGTGATCCAAGGTGACATCAGAGGGTTGTTAAATCTTGATCGTCCTCTTTTCAGGTTGAAACCCCTTTGGACAAAATCTTGACTTCTGTTCAGGACAAAGCAGTTTGCAAAGTCATAACTCTAGGGAGTTGGTAACCAAGCAACAGATCAACTGTTGGAAAACTTTGATCTCCTAATGATGCTTATTTGGGAACCTTCTGACAGGGAACTCTCTGGGGGCTGATGAGTCTAGAAGGCAGAATCTAGCATCAGAAATCTTAAAATAAAGTCTGCCAGAAGAGACAAGGGGACGGAAGGTTTTGTGAGGGTGTTTGCATTTGGGTTTGGGTTTTTTTTGGGGGGGGCATATTTTTTGTTTGTTTGTTTCGTTGATTTTTTTGTTTGATTGGTTTGGGGTTTATTTTATATTAAAGGTAACCTTTTCAATTGTATGACCAGGTAAGGAAGAAACAAACTGTTTGGACACACTGTAGATAGACCCCACTTTTCAAAAGAAGCTCATGTGTAGGACCATGAATCCCTGGAGGAGTCTGACCTATGCCCTATAGTTATAATTCTTGAAGACTTAGAAGAAAGTGAGATATGGAGTGCATTTCTTGTTTTTCTTCACTCTCTATCAGCTCAAATTCACCTGCCTCAATATAGATAATTAGTGCCATTTGAGGCATGCTGGTTTATGAGAGATGTCTACATGGGACTGGCATGTATGACACAGGACCTAAAGGGCACTATCATGCTCCCCTTTTTCTGGAACAGCAAGTGGACATCTCACAGGATGTGCAAGGATGTTTCAAATGGCCCTAAACATGTATTTAGGTGATTGAATCCTGCCCTATATTTCATGGTCTAGTTCAAGTAAAATCCGATAAGCTTTAGCTGCACAAAACTTGTGAATCTATCTGCTTCTACTACTGTACCAACCCTGTTGTACCTCCTTGAGGAGATTACCTCTACAACAGTGTTCGTCAAAGGAATGAATCACAGTGGAAACCCATGTTTAAATTTTGGCTCTGACTCAGAACATCAGGGTACCTGGGCCTTGGTGTCCCGCTGCCACAAAAGAGGAAAGAACCCAGGCAGTGTGCCAAATAAGCCGCTAATGAAGCTCAGAGCTATGAAGTATAGATATTACACAAAGCTCTAATTCAGTCTAACTGCAATGTTACTTTAAACCCAATGCAGGTATGTATGTATCAGCTTATTGAGTTATTAAGCCTATTTTTCTTTGGTATGGAATTATATGGTAAATATATATATATTCTACAGTTTGGGGGATCAAGCTAAATCCTTATATATTTATTTTTCCATCATGAATGTCCAAGATACTTTTTTTTAAATTTGTTTTGTTTTATATTTATTTGATTATATTTTTTATTTTCTCTAAAATATAACTCACTGTTCATTGCTTGACAGTGAACAGTGAACAAAATTGTCACATGAGCGTTTAGATATGCAGTATAAAATGATCTCAGACTTTTACATAATTTTTAGTAGGGATGAGGCATACCTAAAAAATGGAATGAAAAGTAAAAAAAAGAAAATTGAAAGAGGAGAATATGGTAAGTGGGAATGGATTGACCCACAAAAAAAATATATTCTCAAAACACAGCTTTGAAAGGATATTAAATAATTCAAGCTTCCTTATAGAACAGAAAGATGAAAACTGTGAGTGTTGAAAACTCCAAGTAATAATATTTTTCTCCAAATTTATCTTGTTTTTTTCCATAATGTCAGTGATCTAATGGAAGTATTGGCTCTCTGGACAAACTCTTCCTTACCTGTATCCTTAGTCTGTCACAGTTGTAACAGCTGTACTATATTAATCTTGTAAAATGAAGATAAATTAATCATTTCAATTTCTTATGAAGAGCTATGAAAGCTAGACAGAGAAATTTTGGAAATACAGGACTAAAAGACCCTTTATGACTGCAAGAATAATTAATTTCTTAGACTTACATAGTCTTGAAAGATCAGAAGATTTCCTAGTCTCATTCACTGAAGACTTCAGAAAACATGGTTTAAAATGGATAAGAAGGATGCATTTTAAGGAACACTAGATATATGTCTGTGTGTAAGGTAATTCAAATAGCCAATCTTAAAAACAGTAAATCTATAGCATGACCTCTAGCTTATACAGAAAGTAAATAAACGATTGTGTTATCACATATGAAATACCTTGTACATTTTTAAATATTGACTGATATTACTAAATTTATCAATGAATATTTTGCTACACAGATATCGTCAGAAGCTGGTATAGCTTATCATTTGGTATAGAATGAAATGCATAGTAATTTATACTTACATTTATAGATACAAAGGCCTGAGAAGTCCATTAGAGAAATGAGTCTCATTTTTAGTGCAGTATTAGGTGGAGAACTGTACTGAATACATTTGAGGATAGAATATTTTTATCAGGTTACACAGTTCTGATTTAAAATGATAGGGACTCCATCACATCTTGTGATAGATTATGCCAGAATTAAATTATCTTCCAGGTGGAAAAATACTTCTCTTTCCACCCAGTCTGATTATGTGCAGGTATAAAAATCCAATCTCATTGTGCCTTTTTATTTCACATGAGAGAACTCTCTCTTACCATAAAACCTCTTTTGAGGTAAACCTTTTTGGGGGGGCTAATAGAATAAATTGATTTGTTTAATTTTTACCCTTGAAGACATGTTTTATTTGAGTTCTATATTTTTTTGCCAAGTTCTGTTGAGTTTTATGTCACATTTGCTCTGAATTTATTCATAATTTCTGCTTTTTGTTCTAATTTCTCTGTTTCTGTTTTGAAATGAATCTCCAAATTGTTCAAACCTACAGCAGCTGCATAAATGTTTCTAATAAAAGTCTCACTAATTTCATTTACAGAAGTAAATGAAAGAAGTAAGTACACTGCCTAACTATGGAAGGTCACATTTGCTTTGTAACAAAAGCTTTGGTTTTAAAGTCTCTTGTATATAGGCAATGGATATGCTTTAAAGTAGGATTTCCTTTTCTGCTTTCAGATATATGACATTGGCTGCACAAGAGCCTATTGTTCACAAAGCATAAGGAATTCAGTTTGGTCTATCAAAATGATCCAAATTCATCATTACTTATCTCTCCCTTCTGTCATACATGTTGAGCAACAATATAGCCTATTATTCATCACTAGAGAGTAATGTGCAATTTGACAACAGAAGGATAGCTGAAAAGTCACTTCAGGAAACCATATTTCCAAAACTTCCCACTGATCTCGTAGAATATAAATATCTTTGGTAGATGATCAGATGATCAGGTAATCAGAAAGTGTAGCTTAAATACAGAAAGATGGATTGTGTTTCTTCTTAAATGAGTACAATGCAAGGAGGTCATACGAGATTGTTCTCTTTGCTCCTGGAGGAACAGAGGCAACATGTAGGAAGCAAAGAACACAGTGAGTCTTGGTTCCATTGCATTATGTATTAATAACTGTCTTTGGGAAAAACAGAATAATCGGCAGTGAACAAAGGCTGCTCGGCTCTGTATGACTGAGTTGCTCCAGGAAATGTTTCTGTGTCTCAACTCAGTCTCAGACAGCTCTAGCTGGTACGGTGTAACCTTGTTAATTTATTAGCTTTTCTGTTCAGAATTGACTAAACTGTAAAATACAGTAAAACAGCCTAATCTCAACTGTGGCATTCTGCTTTTATATTGATGAAATAATACACGTGTCAAAACAAAAGAGCATCCTGTTCCAGAAAATACAAGGAGGAATAAAGAAGAGAAGGAGATGACAAATATTTTTAAAAAATTAGGAGTAGAAAATTTAGTCCGCAGAGATATCCGAGCTATTCTATTCTCTGATCTCAGAGACCTCAGCCTGCAAGTACTTCTTGAATCTGTTGCATCTTGAAAGGTCTGCCAACTGTATGGGAAAGAGGAGCGTGCATGGAAAACAGGGGCCAAATAAGTGGTCTTCCACAAGGAAAATAGTTTTAAAGGGTTCCTTTCTCTGTGGCTTTTAAAGATAGAGGGGATCTCCTGACAGACACGTTAATTCACCTTGCTGATGGTAGTACTGTGAGGTGGTTGCCTGTGGAAACAGAGGAGGTCACCAGGAGGAGACAAATTTGGGTGACTGAGTAGTAACAAAGCCAGATCTGAACCCCAAATTGCTGCAGAGGGTTTCAGCTTTGTATCTCTGAAGTATTAATATCATCAGTGTAGGCTCAGTGGCTCATCCAACGCCAGTCCAGTAGTTGGAAACAGAAAAGGCAGAACACCCAGGACCAAAAGTAGTCCTGCAAAGACACATTAATCCTCTCAGCAAGGCAGCCCAATGCATCTGTGGCTTTCCAGCTGTGACACAAGAGGAATGACCAACTGTCTATTGTACAGCTGTTTCACTCTTTCACTGTAAGTAACATAACTCAAATTTATTTGGATGTCTAGCAATGCTGCCCTGTGGGATTTTTAATCATTTGTTTCCCAATAGTTCTCCAGCTGTGACAGAGACTACTAATTGAATCTTGCACAGGTCCAGAGTATGCTTGAAATACCTTTTACTCCTGCTTTAAAGAAGCTAGTAAAGTTCTCCATGAGTACAGAGTTCCATAACTGCATCATACTCTCAGCTACATTTTGGTTACAGAAGATCCCCTTGCTTTCTCAGTCCCGCTGGATTTGGACCGAATGCTGCTTACACCTTCAGCAGCACCCTGCTTTTTCATTGTTCTCTTTGTTTACCTTACTGTTATATTGACTTGTTTTGCTGAAGAACTGCACTGCATTGCTGTTGCATACTGTAACTCTTCCTTGCTTTATTGCTAACACCAGCACTACACATAAAAGACTACTGCACAATGAATAATTAATCTGACAAATTTAGCCTCTTCAGATAGATTTCCGTTAATGCCTTTGTTTCACAAAAAGTATTTTTGGAATGTGACTGAATTTTACTCTGCATTAATCATGCGCCTATGTGACTATTTGCTATTTGTGATCAGAACATATTGGTTACTTGTGAGAGCCTAGCTAAGTTATGTGTTATTGTTTCTGTTCTGCATTTGGCTGTATGCACAAAAACTGGCAGCCAACTGCTTGTGTGTGTGTATGTAGAGCCAAATTTCTGTGCTGGTAAAATTCCATGGTTGCACCACCGGAGAATTAGGACCTTTGCATTCAGTTTCTGTGACTCTTTGTACAGAGTCTAACATTTACTCTCCATTAATGTTTATGCCAGATCAGCAGGAGGGGAAAGAGATACAAGTGGAGCCAAACACATTTGTCTAAAAATTTGGTTAAGTAGTCATGGACAATTACTTGGAATAATAAGCCAGAGTAGCATTTGTGATAAGTGATCATTAGTAGTATTAATATTAGAATTGTTACTCTTTCTTGTGTCCAGGATTTATTATGTAGTGAGGCCTCTTAACTTTTATTGAAACGCTAATGTGTAAAGTGGTGTTTAAAATCTGTACTTTTCCCTTTAAAGCTGGCATTCTCTTAAAGATAATGACTGACTGTGGATATGTACTTAAGTTCAACAATAACTATTAAAGATTTCAGAGAGCTCCAGAGCTGTAACTGATTTTCTTTTAATAATGACACATACTATTTTACATTGTTTTTTTTCATATTCAGCCATCCTTTCAAACACTAATTACTCTATAAAAAAACAACCTTGCCAGATGGACCAATCATTATCCCTACCTTTGAGGTAAAAATAGAAAGAAATCTTCAGGCTAAGCTTTTCATTTTGGCTGCCTCAGTTTGGACTTTGTTTCATAAAACCTGGGTGTCTTTACGGGGTGTTAGACCATATGTTCATCCCCAAATGGAAGCTCTCCATACATACACGGTCTTCTGTGTTCTGTGACTCTGAAGTGATGGATGTGAGTCAGTTGGAAAAGCTGATTTGGGGCACCTTCCCTTAGGATCAACAAAAGAGAACAAAACTTAGACATTTATAATTCCCACTTCTGGGCTCAGCTTTAGATTTAACGTGCCTGTCCCATAATGTGTTCTTTTCAGTTTTTATGCAATGATTGTTCTGTTGAGTGTACAACAAAATTACATAATGTATGTATATATATATATCTCAAAGAAATTTCAAGCATTGTGTAGTAGTTCCAAATCTATACATGAAGTGTCAGGTGGTTACTCTGCCAATTACATTGCTCTGTTTAAAGCACATGTCTTCTTATAAATTCAGTGACTATGTTCAAATATCTCATCAAAGGCATATAATGTGCTAATATGTATAGAAAAGAAAAGAAAAGATTGACTAAGATTTTAAGAAGTGACTAGAGGTTTCAGACATGTAGTTGGAGGAGCTTGGTTTTCACTGGGCAAAAGCTTAGCATTTCCTAAAGATCTTATCAAGTTCCTTTAACTGAATCCCCAGAAGAAAACCAGCTCTCTTCCCCACAACTGCTAGACATTTTAGAAACCTATAGTATTGAGCTACACTATTTATCTACTCTACCTATATACCTGCCTGGGATCTATAAATACCATCCCCATTGCCTTAGTTTGACAGACTGCTCTGACATAGCCACAGTAAGATCTCTTTGACCTACCAATATGAGGACTGGTAAATGCATATTCAATAAGCTGTAATTGTGTCAGGTTTTATATAGTTTGCATTACTTGATATGGAATGCTATTCTTGAGGCAAAACACACATTTGCTGAGGTCTTCTCATTTCTGTAGGGAATAAGTCCACTCTGGACCTCAGGGTAGGGAAAAAAGGGTCTGGCACTAGCTGGATATCTCTGAGCTAACCTGAGCATCTGGAAGCACTGACCTGCATTCAAGCAAGCAGATTGTCCAGCTGCAGTACTTTTAGGGTAGATATTAGAGTGATTTACTTGAATTTTCTTAACAGAGATGTGCAGCTGATTCAGTAAGTTCTAATATAAGAAGTGAGTGTCTACTGCAAGTGTACAGTATCTATAAATTTTTTTCATATAAAATTTGTTTTCAGTTTTCATTAACCAAAATGTTAGTTTAAACAGCATTCCTTCTTTATTGCTTAGTATCGGTGTATAAATAAGTTTCTTACTGTGGTAACATAATCTCAGATTCTGTGTACACCTCAGGGAGTTTACATATTTTCTCATGGAATACAAAGTCATATTAGCCTAGAAATACGAGAGTAAGGAACTGGCTAACATCATACATGTTCACCTCAAGAAAAGTGCAGAGACAGCTGATATTCACTAACATTGGACCTGGAAGCAGTAGAAGCATGTTAGTGTGGTGTTATGTGTGCTCATTACACTCAGTGCCAAAAGGGCATTCCTGCCTTGTGGACCAAGTAAGTATCTTGTCATGGCTCTGTCCCACCCCGTATGCACTCTGCCTGATGCTGGCCAGAATATGTGGAAGGGAACAGCCCTTGGAGTACAACATCAGCACAATGGTCCATTTCGTGGTGCTGACATGCCCCAAACCAATGATGTCTCTATCAGGCTATGGTTGTGTCCTTTCCTTGCTTCCTATCACAACCTTCCAAAGGAATTCTGCCTGAATTTTCTCAGTAAAATGGTGATCAGAACAACTATCAATAAGGCAGCAAACAACCAAACACAAAATATAAAGATTGCAGGAAAACTACCCTCATTAGCACTGAAAGATGGTGTTAATGACTGCATCTTGGAAAGCAAAGGAATCAGCAGCCTTGCCACTGCAGATAAATAAGGGTTATCACACCTTTAAGACAGTCAGGGTGCTTGCTCCTTTGATGGCTTTGAATGAAGAAATCAGCAGAAAAATCCTGACCATGACTCTGCTGATACAAGTGTATCAGTATTTTATATCTAGCTTTCCTCCATTTTCACATATCCTCCTGGTGCTTAAATGTGAATTGAACCATGCTCAAAGATGTGCAACAGAGAAAAAGCAATATTTTCAGATGTAACAACTCATTCACATGTGAAGCTTGACCATCTTTTGCTAACACTCCCAAATAATGCAGTTATCTCCCCAACTCGGCTTGTAGGCACACTCAAAACCTAGTAGGTCTTTCTGTCTTTAAAATAATATCACCCTCCTGCAATCCTCAGCACACTTTAACCAGTTTTAGTGATATTTACCCTATTTTATGGGAAAACTTGCACTATAAATAAAAACAATTTTCTCCAAAGTGAATATGGTCTTGCACATAAAGTTTTGGTTGGCTGGTTGGTTGCTTTTTGTTTCTTTGTTCATTTGCTTTTTAATTTGGAAGTTATGTTGGAAAACTGTTTATGCCTCCATTTCAGAATGATATCTGGTAACCATATTATGTATTTACGTTAAGAGATGTCTTCTCCCTTTGGCCGTTTCTGTAGAAAAAATACTCCCCTATTCCTATAAATGATGTCTTAGTAGTGGTCAGCAATTTCTTTTGGGATACCTTATGTGTTTGGAGACAAGATATCATTTGTTGACTCCCAGCTAACAGGTTCTTTCAGTGGGACAGCAACACCTAGAACAGAAATTTGACCCAAATTGCCTTCAAGGCACTCGCTAATCTTGTCTGAACAGGTAAAGCATGAGCACTATAACAAAAAAGGAAGATGCTCTTGCATCTTGTGGTTGCATCCTGTTGTATCTGTGGTGCAATCTCCCTGTGAAGCTCCTGTGCAGTTGGGAGATTCATAGCATCTCTTTCCTTCATAGAATCGCTGAGAGGCTGTGCTTATAATTGCTGCTTTCCCCTCTCTGTTGGTGCATTAATCATGTCTTTATCTTCCTTGGTGGCCTAGGAACAGAATAGCTTTGAGAACCCTACATGGCTGGCAGGTTTTTTTGTTGTTGCTTTTTTTTTTTTTTTGAGTCAGACAGTTGGAGACTTTTGCATGCATAAACGCATGTATATTGTGTGGACGTAAGCCTCATACCCTTAGCACACCAAGTCACAATACACCTGCACCTAGGAATTTGACATAGACAAGATCTTTACTTGGTTGGACAATGAGGGACGTTAAGAAACCCTCTACTGAAATGTAAGTCTTCAAAACATGATCATAAGGGAAAATCATCAGTGCTTTTTCCTATACTACACAAGAAGTAACACTCTTTCTAAGGCTTTTACTCTCAATTCAGATGAAGTACAGAAAATTTGAATATATATTTCTGTTTTAAGCTTCCTTTCTGTTGACAGAAGACACAGATACCAAGTCAAATAATATTAGTAGTTACAGTAATTCAACAGTTCAGTGGTCTAATAGACCAGTTGGTAGGTGGCTTGAGATGCTGCTAAGGTTTACGGCATGGCATTAGTTTCATGAAACTGTTTAAACACTACTGCTTTGTACTTACTGCAGATAAATACAAAATTCTAATTGGACCAATTTAAAGACACACAAACAAATGCCTAAGACTTCTTACCAAAGAGGTCCTATTATTTATAGGAACCTGCAATGCTCCGTACGTTACTAAAAACTCTTAGAGAGCTCTGGAACTTCAGAAATGACAACTGCAGAATGGCACTGGTCTTACTATCCTAATTAGCAGAAGATGGTTAGAAATATGGCTTTTTAAAACAGTAACAGAATGCAAATGTTTAGTTACTTATTACCTTAAGTTCTTCATAGTTATAAAAAATGTTCTTTCTGCAAATTAACATTGCTTTCAATTTTTTTAGGGTTGCAGTGCTGGAGTTGGTCTATGAATTCTGTGATATATATTCAGATATGAAATTATAGATGTTGCTTTATTTAAAGTATCCCCTGGTGACTTGGAAAAAAAAAAAGCAACTTTTTTTCAAATAATAACTTAGCAAAAAAATGGGAGTTTTGCCCAATGAATAGGATATACTGGTACTCAAAGTGGTTAAATCCTTGTTTTTCATTTTTGTTTCCCACATAGCAATATAACACTAATTTGAAGTTAATAATTTCAAGTTCTTTTTGGAGTTTGATCATACAGATGTTATACCTCTGAAAGCATATACACTGGCAATCAAAGCATGTTGAAAGGCTCCAGACTTCAGGAATGTTGCCAAGGATTTGTCATATCAAATGTAGTGCAAACTGCAACACTGCAAGACACTGCAAACTGAAACAGGCACTGCAAGGAAACCTTCTCACTAGTTTTTTAAACAAGGTATTG
Organism: Buteo buteo; assembly: GCF_964188355.1. NCBI lineage: Eukaryota > Metazoa > Chordata > Aves > Accipitriformes > Accipitridae > Buteo > Buteo buteo. The sequence continues at coordinate 27,381,654 of NC_134179.1, forward strand.
ATTTATTTGTTTTAATTGCTTTTTTGCTGATTGCTAGCATACTGCAAATCCACAGATAGGAAGTATATGACAGAGTGTGGTGTCATCAGTTTTTATTTTCTCTTCATGTGGGATGCTTTTACGACTGCCATTCATGTACACTATAAGACTTCCCAAAAATGGGAGGAGAGCATCAAGTATTTTGTTCATCCTGTGTGACTGCTTACTATTTTTTCTGCTTGTAAGAAGGGGGAGAATTGTGCTGCAGCCTACTTTTCCCCCTCATTTGAAATTCTTTGGTTTCTATGGAAACAATATATTCTATTGTTGTAGTTGTAAATTGGGGGACGGTAGCTCTCCAGCATTCCATAAAAAGCAGTAGCACAAGTTCTCTGTGACTATGTGGAAAAGCTGGTTTGGTCCATGGTGCTTCTATATGAAGTGTATTTTGAACCATAATCAGAAGTCATCTACTGACCTTGATATTCAACGCTGAGTTACATATTTTATTAAAATGCCTATTATCTCTACTCAAGATTACCTAACACATGAAATCTTCAAATATGTATTTGCAGTATTTACACCTGTCAGCATTTAATGACACAAAAATTAATGTCCATGATTCATCAAGCCCATTGATCTCTATTTGTCAGTTGCATTATTCATGCAGTATATAGTTGCTCTGCAGAAGTGTAATTGACATTTCTCAAGGATTTTTGGATTTCTGGCCTGGGCTTTTAGACATTCATAAAAGCTGGAGGCTAATATTAAAAGCAGTAGGATGGTAAATCAGTGCTAAATTGATAGCTATGACTGAATGCACCCAAAATAACATATCGATTAGTCATAATGCTGTAAATGAGGATGATTTAAACAAAGAATTTCTTAATCATTTCTCTATATTAATTCTCTCTGTAACAAACAGACAGAAGGATAGTTCTAATGGGAAATAACTCCCTTTTCCAACTCTCAAAGTGTTTATTCAGAATTTCTGAAATTCATTTCTGAACTATTTTTAAAATCTCTTTTAGAACTCTTAAAAAGAAAAGAAATCACAGAGTCTTCAACTATGGATCATATTTTATTTCCATTTTTGCACCAACCTTGCCTTCTTCATTTAAAAACTGAAAATATACACCTCATTTCTATTTACTGGACAAATACCGCAATGATGCCATCATTATCCAACTGAAAGTTAGCCTTGGCACTCTTCGCTCCCCCTGCTACACACACATAATGAATTTGGTACAAAAATCACAAGACACTTTGAGAAACTAATGCATCTTAGTTTCTTTCTAGATACCTTTCCGTTCTGTCTTCTTTATGATTTTTTTCAATAGAACATAAATATTTATTAAAAATTAACTTTCAATAATAATTTATTATTTAATTAAAAATAATTTAATAAAAAATAATAAAAATGGGACTTTCAGTGAACAAATTAATTAAAACCTAACTCCTTTTAAAGTAGAATTATAAACAGAGAGCCACAATCAAGTGATTGCATTCCAATAGCTCCCACAGGGAATGATTCATGACCCTGTGCTGTAACTTTTGTATGGAGAAAGTAGGAAAAGGTTATTAAATTACTGCCAATACAGATGCAACCAATACAAGCATGGGAGAAGCTGTCAGTAGTTGTGATCTAGATCAGTTTCTTACCCTGGTAAAACCCACACATCTTATTAATACAGAAGGTCCTATATGTAGCAACAAAAGATGAAGTCCATACTTCTTCAAGAAGAAGAATTTTTTTTCTGGGAAATAGTAACTGAAAAAGTGATGGTACCATAATGGAACCAAAACTACTAATATAATCCTGCTGTATATAAAGATGAGAGTAGGAGAAGACAGAGACTACATTCCTTCTGATCTTAATAATGGCACAAATACTTCCAGCAATCTGTGTTCCTGCCTTATATTGATATGGAAAACATACTGAAATATTGGATAGAATTTAGAAAAAGCACCATGAAATTTGTCTAAGTAGAAAGCCAGAAGACATTTTTTTTAAAAAAAATATTTATTTTATCAAGAAAAAATGACAAAGAATAATTTTGGCAAAAATAACAAAGAATAAACAAAGAATAAGTTTATATATACCTATAAGGAAAAACAACAATGTGACAAGATCCAGTGAGCTGGAAACAGAAGCTGGATGTGTTTAGTAACAAGCAAGGTAAACGTTTTCTGCAACAAAAATAATTAACTACTAGAACAACTTGTCATGGCCTCAGACTGATTATCACCATCACTGAAAATGTTTATATGAAGGCTGAGAGGAATATTATTTTTTTAAATATAGGCTGTAGTTCAATTTAAAAGAGAAATTAATTCAAGATTTTTTTTTTTATGAGGAACAAAATAGAAAGTCATAATAGAAAGCCCCAACAGTCCCTTTTCAGCTTTTAAATCAATGAATCTTGATTGTCTTCAAATTCATCACTTTATGCTTTCTCCTCTTTCATTTGCAGTATTATCAATAAGTATGTGTATGAGTATGTGTGTATATGTCTATGGTCATGAGTGCAGGTTTTGGAGTTGGCATTCTCCAGCAGTCTCTTACATATGGGCATTTTCTTTTTGAAGAGCAGTATTTTTAATCCTCAGCTTCTGAAGGAAGTCCCTGGAGAAGATGAAGGTGGGTCAGGAAGAGAAGATGCTCCAGAATATTCAACAGCTAAACAGAAACTTTCCTCTGAGAAACCCTAACAGGGAAAGTGTGATATCAGGTGGACAGGGTCAGAGGAGCTAAGGAAGTTATGGTAGGTGGATACAGACTTCCTTAATTAGGCTCTGATTAAGCATTTGTACCTTAATCAGATATAAAACCCAGCGCATCCGTGACTGTATCCAGTCCCACAAGCACAGGTAAAAGACCTGAACAGCCCACACAGTAGCGTGCCTAAATGTACTGAGCTCTTACTGCATCGTCTGGGCACTTCATTCCGTACTGTTATACACAATAATAATGTCAAGGCTTACTCATGGTTATCCAGTGGGCCTGTATGCAAGTGCTTTGTCTATTTGGGGAAATCAGGCTCTTCCTAACAGCAGCTAGTTAATCTTTAGGAAGTCTTAACTAGATGTATACGCTTCTGTTTTAGTGATCTAGATATTTCCTGCTCCTTCCTCTTTATAAAATGGCAACTTCTATTCAGAATTCCTTAAATATTTATAGATGTATTAAATTCTTCTGTGCTCTATAGTCTGCCTTCAGAATATTTTATTGAGGGTACCCACCAGGTTCATCATTTCATGGAACACTCTGCCATGTTACTGCCATGTTTCTACATTATCTCAAAAGATAATCTTGCTGTCTCAGTCCTAACCCTTCTCTTCTTGCTGTCCTTTTCATCTTAAGGTTTTTAAATAACAAAATCAAAACTTCATGGTGTGTAACTACTCAGAAATAAGCTCCATTAAGTGAAATTTAAAGGAGTTCTCATTTTCCAAGCTGGTGCTTTTATCTCTCCAATAGCTGTCGTTTACTAACAGTCCAAAGCAGGTTTTTCAAAACCATTCCTACAACACTGTGGTCAGAAATTATCTTTAAGCTTTTGACAGATGAGCTGAATTCAAGATATACTCTTCCGATTTCCATCTGCAGGCAATTTATATGTCATGGTTATCAGAAAACTTGTGTATTACCGGAACCATGTTTATTGGAAATGATGGAGGGCTAACTTTAAATTTTAGAAGAGTCATTGGAAGTGGCATTTGTGGAGTGGATTTGTGTTATAAGGTTTCTTTAAAAGAGGGCAGCTAAAGAAATACCGGTTCTTTGAATAGTAAGCTGAAAAGTTTGAACACCAAGACCATCATGAGGTCCTTTCCTGGGATTTCACAGTTTTTAGACCATAAGTGTTCTGTTAGACAGCTAACTGTATGAGTTTCTGTTTACCCATTCATAAGAAATATTCTTAAAATCAGTAATACTTTACCTGGCAACTCCTTCATGCAAGACACTTTTTAATATCTTTATAAACATTAGTGCTTATGATATTCTGAGGCACAAATAAAAAGTTTTACTTATTTTTTAGTATAACCAATGTGTAAATCTAGTGTGAACAATGAGAACTGAGGAAAGAAAATGAAGACAAGAAGAATGCAATGCTCTTGAATCTTTTGTCTGTCTCTTGCACCTGAAGGTACCCAGAAGAGGTACCAATTTTAGGTGTCTGGTGTTAGGTATCTGACATTTTACGTAATCTGAGTGCAACGTATTGAGCTAGACCCCTCAGTTGTTATTAAAAACACTTTTCAGCTCACCCCTAATATTCTATGGCATGAAAGGCAAGGGTAAGCTTTTTTAATAAATGTTGAAGTGCAACTACATTATTTCTCTAATTTAATTTCCACATCTGTGGTGTTCTGGACTTTTCTATTAGAACTCCACTTGATGCAGGCAAGAAGATACTGAAACAAACTGAAAGTATGCATCAGCAGTCCAAATCACATAATAAAAATGACAGTTGCTGTTTTCCTTACAGTGCAGACTATTCAAAGTAGAGAAGGACACTATGGAGAATCCTTCATTAAGAATTCTCTTCAGCAGCTGAAGCTTGCTGTGCTGGTGGGTGCTTTCTTTGGGAAGAGCAAGGATGGAAGATCATTCCGAGATGGCCACTTGTTTACAGCATAAGCCAGACACTCACCTCTCCTGTAAGGGCAGGGCTGCTTATAACAATTTTCTCTCTCAGACTTCTTCTGTTGAACCCAGCCCTATAAAAGCACTTCCTTAGGAAACCAACAAACAAATGCAATTTTCTTCTTGTTTAGCTGCTTTCTTTTAGTTCCCTGAATACAGTTCAAGTATCCCACACTCCTCCTTTTACTAGTTTAAGATACTGATGTGTAACTTTGCTTCTTCGATGCATATTTTCAGCCAAGTTAGTGAGGATTTGTTCTGTTGCACTTTGTCCATAAAATACACATGAACTCGACTTAGCTCTACAGACTTTATTGTCAGCCTCATGAAAGCTAAGAGCAAAAAGTCAAGCACAAGCATATGTGGTTTTAGTATTGAATGTTAATCTGTTATCTTAAATTCATCAATTCATCCTCCTATTGTTCTTCTTTAAATAAAGTTCTGGTAGTATGATATCTTTACTTGTTCTACCTTGATATATGTTAACCAAAGACCAAGAAAACCCACTAGTCATTTGCCCAATAACAGGATGTCTTTGAAATAGCCTTTGCTTTGTACTCATCTGATATAATTAACTTTGCTTTCTGCTATAATCCATATATGCTCTATTGTGTTGAGAACAAGAAAGGCATCTTCTCAGATACAACAGCCCTAAGTCATCAGCTGGAAAAGCTACTTTAATGACATCTAGGGGAAAAGGAGTTGTGTAAGACAGTTCTGTGCAAGGAATAGGTCTTGAAACACCAGCTGAAGACAAACGAAACTCGTTAGTCTCAGTCTGGAACAGACTAGAACTGGCTATGTTTGTCTCTTTCTGTTAAAATAAAATTCTGTGATGTGTCTACTCAGAGAAAAATGTGTGTTATAAATGACAAATTCACCACTTCTTCCATGTCTTTATTAGTGACAAGATTACAGTGGAAAAAACCTTAAGACTTGTTCAACCTCCAGTTCCTTAGAATTTAAGGTTAAGCTGAGGTATATACATATCTGTTGATTTCTGAACTTAAGATTTGTACAATAACTTTCAGGATCACCATTTTATCTTGATTTGCTGATAGCCTGAGTTGGAAATAACAGGCAATGAATAACTATCCAATAAAACCTGCTATAGAACTTTTGCTCTAAATCAGAATATATTTATTTATGTTTAAAGTGTTCATACTTCAATCTGAAACAAGTGAAAAGAATGCTGGAGGAATATTTTAATTTGCTGCAATGTTCCATTCCAGTCTTAAGAAAAAGGGGATTGTCTTTTAGAGCAAATATATACAAAATCACACATTTCTTTACAACATCACTTAAGAAAAATATAACCTTCACAGATACTTTCTGTGGTACAAGATAATTAAAACTCAACTTCATAAAATTCAGAAAAATATTTGGAAGAATCATACAGCTGTACTTGCCATGTCATAGTGTTCTGCATTGTGAAATGTTGCTTTATAGCACACAGTCCTGTCCTGTTTCATTCACACAGAGTTTAGGGCTCTAGTTCTGCAAAGATTAATGGATGTGTACACTCTTTGTACACTCTGAGGAGTTTCGTTGATGCCAATGGAGCTGGTTGCAGCACAGAAAGTTAAGACAGGCATTAGTCTTTTCAGGATCAGCCTCTAAGCCTATTATATCAGGGCACAAAATTAGGTTAGATTGCACTCTTAGTGAGGTTAGTGAAGCCCTGTTGCCTAAACCATTGTGGTGCAGCTGAAAAGAATAGTAGAATTTGACACAATGGATAAAACACTCTAAGGGAAGAGTGCACTAAGGAGGCTTACAGTGTTATTATGTAGGATAATGCTGGTTAGGCAATTAAATCATCTCTTTTTTGGTGAAAGTCATTATTCTTTTGAGTGATCATGGGCCAGAACCAAATCTTAATGGCTTATACTCTATACTTGAAAATGGTCTGACCCATTTCAGCCAAGAACATTCTGTTTATTTTCTTAGTTCTAACATTATCTGATACTGAAAAAATGACCTTTAAGTGGTCCCCAGTGCACTTATACTCTTTGTTCTAGGAATACAAGGAATCTTGAGTATTGTCAGCTGAAACAGTTTTTTTATATACTTTATTTTTAACATCAGCTAAAGTTCATCCTTCTCTGACTGAGAGTATCGAGATTATAGGAAAATCAAAAGCTGAGGCAGAGAAGACTTCAGGAGTGAATCAAAATTTGAAATCTAGCATTGTATATAAATTAAGCTGCCATTCAAGCTGCACTTATTTATACTGTGGTTTGTAGAAGTGATTATTATGGAAATAATAATGCATTTAGTTTTCTTGCAAATTACTTTGTAGTACATCTTATCTCTGTGAAGTCTGCATAATCATAGAGGGGATCAGTTATGCTTTTAAAAAAAAATAAAATAATGGCAGTCTCCTATGGAGTTTAGAAGACAAAAGTTTTCCCCAAAATGTACTGTTCAAAGTAAAACTAGGGATACACTTGATGGAATTAGTTTCTCTACAAACTCTTATCTGGCATCTTCTCCAAAGACGGCCCAAGCTGCTGTGGGCCTGGCTGGGTCCCTGGCCTTTGCAGCTGTCTTGGGTACATGCTTTCCCTTGTCCAAGGGTCAGTTTTCCCAGAGAAAATAGAGAGTAAAAACACAGGCTTTGGTTTTTAAATGTTCGAAATCAACTGATTAAATATTTTATACAGGAATTAGGTGACATTATACACTTTATGTCTCACCCGATGTCTTCGTAACACTCCTGAGAACTGTGGTAGTGTTGTTCCTATTTAATAAAAAGGGAGCTGGTTCAGCCAATTCATCCATATCATCTTAGAGATACACCTCAGGTTCAGACAAACCTGGGAGACATTTAATTGACTCCAAAGGGAGTGTAGATAACCAACTCAGATAGAAGTATCTACAGTCTATCAGTAGGTAGACCATCTGTTGGTAGACAGTATCTGTGCTGTTTTTCAAACTGGGACTAGGAAAAGTAAGTGGACAACTAGAGTACACCAGGGGAAAAACAGTGGCAGTAGTTTACTTGTCACTACAGGGGCAGTCTAAAGGAGATAAAGAAGGCAGCTTTTCAGGCCTTTCTCATCACTCACAAAAGCATCTTTCCTCTGTCTTCAGTTGCTTTCCGTTTGGTTACGAAATAAAACCTTGTGGCAGTGTTGCCTGTTTTGTTTTTTTTCATAAAAACAGATTCGCTTTTTCTCTGTTTAAGCAAAGGTTTGCCTTCTCCCACAGGAAATCCACAGACAGATCAGACACCACACTGTTTGGCCCATGCTATGTGCTTTCACTGTTACGTTCAATACTTGGATTTACAGTGAAATTTGCAACAAGATTTTAAGTTCCACCAAGCAACCCCTCTGAAGCAGCTATTAGCCATATAGAGGTATCTTTTGGCTGATCAACCAGTGCCTAAGAGGTGGGTACTAGGTAACAAAGATCTGATTAAATCCCCTTTAATCCCAATAGTCTATTTTAAATATAATAAATTTGTTTTATTTTAACTGAATCTAACCTTTCAGCTCAATATAACTCAATACCAACTTTCTACTCGTGTGTTCCATGATATATTTTTTTCTATTAGCAGTGAAGAAACTACTAAATAATACTTGCAATGTCTTTACACTTATGAGTTGAAAAGAACTGATTTCTGCATTTATGTTTTATTTTACAGTCTTGCCCTAACTGTCTAGTTTTAAGATTTCTGTAAATTAGATTTTTGTGTTACGGATGGTAGAATAAGATGAAAAGCCATTGTTAATAGCCAATTGTTCTTTAATTCTGTGCACATCCATCTCCTTTTAGCCAACTAAGCCTTCATGTAACTAAAATGTAAAATGTTATGCAAAATATTGTAAAAACAGAAGTAGTGAGTATTTTAATCTTTAATACCTGGCTGTTAGTAGAGATTTCCTTTAATTTTGCTATCAAACCTTACATTTTTGTTGGTATGTTGCCCATCTCTACCCATTATCAGATACTTAAAGAATAATTTATTATGCTCTGAAGAGCATTCTCTTCAAGTAAAGAGGCTAATAACATTGTTAAGGTGGTAGAAGGTGTCAAAATGTAATGAATGAAAGGTACAATGAAATGCATTAGACAGATGCAAACAGGTTTTTATAGCAATTTAAAATATTTCAGACAAAAAAAAATTCTGTTCCTTAATCTAAATTCTAAAGCGGATGTGTTGTGACTCATGTAATTGATTAACAAATACCAGCATATGTGTAAGATAGTTATATAGTCAAAGTTGGAATCTTTTCAGTACATAGTTTATGAAGTATGTGTATTGCTCTTGTTTTTTTCTGTATAATGAAAATACTTCTGGTCAACACTTGGCAAAATTCTATGTATCTGTAATTATTTTGATCTGTAATCAATCTGTAAAATTATGAGATAAATTTTTTGTTGCTGTTTTTATCAATAGAAAAATGATAGTATATTCCTATCAGTCTTGGGAAAGGCATCCATAATCTTAAAAACAATCCACATCTAATTGCATACAGCATACAATGCAGATTTTATTCAGGAACAACTAAAGTAAACTACTCTCACTTTTCATTTGAGACTTCCCACTTCAATTTCCCTTTTCTATCAGAGTGTCTGTTGACTATTATTGGTCTATTGTTGGAGATATTTGGATCTACTCCCATGCACATTCTATGGGGGTACCAATGCCTTTCTCATCTTTAAATTCTGAAAAAAAAAAAAAAATTATTCTTAAAAATACAAGAAACACAGATGTCAGAAACACAGCTGGCAGACTGCTATTTGAAAGGAGGTCAACTGCTGGAGGGAAAATCTATGAGGATATTTAACCTACAGCAATAGCACACCTATAGACCCTCACAAAATATTGTGGAAGCTGCTCTTTTTAAAGGGTAGACATAGTAGGATAAGTTGAAGGTGCAACAACTAACAGTAATGACGTATGGCTGGAACACTCACCAAACCTAGATGGACGGAAACCCGCATCCCACTCCACAGGCGAGTGCATCAGTAGCTGAGGCAGCATTTAAGTGCTGATGCAGCACTTAAATAAGTCTATCTCATTTAAGGTCACTTAGGCCTTGGAGGCTGGTTATTCAGCCTCAGTCTTGTTTGGTTTTAGCGGATTTTTATATTTGCCCAGTAAAGCAAGTGTCAGATGCAGATATATGTTAGACATACATACAATAGATCAAAGATCTGGCCTACCAAGATTGATTTTTACCTGTAAGATGATGGAAATCCCACAGTTAAAAGGCAGCCTTTTCATATTTATTCTTATTTGTTGTTTGATGACTTGGTCGCATTCAGCACTATGGCAATAATGACAAATAACTCTTTATAGGTGAATTTCTTGTAGGTGATTTTAATCTTAAAATGTAATGTATACAAGAGAAAATGGATAAATAAAGACATTTGACATTGAGACATAATGTGGAAAGTAATTGTTTCCTAATATTGCTAATTCTAAATCCCACAGTACTGTCGAAGTGTGTGAAAGCTTGTAGTTGGCACACTGTGGGAATTATGATAGCAAAGTTACTTTTTCTCCTTTGATTTCACATATGTAAAGTAAGCTATTATCATAGAAAAAATAAGCTTTTAAGCTTATTTTATTGGTTATTATTTAAGAGTTTATTGAAAGATGCTGATGGAAATAATGGCATTTTAAGTTATTGTTATACATATTTTTAAATATGAGTATTAAAACAGTTTGCTAAATGATGATTTGCCCTGACCCCATCAGAGGCTATGAGAAATCTCAAGTTATTTTCCAAAGGCCAGTATTACACCTAGTGTCTTCTAAGTGCATGTTGGATATTCTATTTCAATATCATAAAGGTATACTAATTATTTGCATTATTGTAATGCTTATTGTGTCAACTTTTCTACTTTTATATACACTTGCAGAAACACGTAAGTGATCTGTTAACTAATACATGTCATACTGTTATTGTTTTATTAAGTTTAAATTAACTGCATCAGTGAAAAGCATAATTAGTTTAAAAGTTACCCATTTTATTTTCCATGTTATCTAAATTGTGTATGCTTTAAAATAAGAAGTCTTACTTGGTGGCTAAGTGAAATGGTGTTTATCTATTCCGTAATCATAGTTTATGTACGTGAAACGCATGACCAGAGTACATTAATTTAATGTAGTCAAAGTACAATAAAAGAACTATGGTTTCAAAGTGGTTTCATGGTTACTAAGTCAAAGGGAAAACCTGCTATGTTCACTAAGCTTGAAGCTTAGTTTCTGATATGACTGAAAATAACTGATCTATTACATAGCGTGAACATTGTTTTTATTTCTCCCCATGTTTGTTTTTTTGCTTTTGTGTTTTCCCTTCATCTAATGCCATTTCCAACACTGACAGGAGATCATCTCTATTGATCATTGTTTTAAGACTAATTCTTCCCATTCAGTTGTTACAAATGCAAGTGGTTGTCTTTTTTATTTTTGCTTTTGCATGTATATAGGCAAAGGTGGAACAATAACTATTTGTCATTCTTAAGAAGAAGGAAAGAAAAAAAGGAAAACCCCCACAATTCATATCATTCAGTCCTTAAACCTTCACTTCTGGTTTTCAAGGCAGTTTTCTATACATAGATTTCATCGAAACAGAAAACCTACTTGCAGCCAGCATTCATTTCTTTCACTATTAATTGTCATTCATTTGAAATCCCATAGGTTAAAACACTGTGAAAATTGATTTGTGACTTTGAAATACAGTCGGCTTAATCCTATTCTAATAACAAAGACATATTTCTTCACTACCTGATGGCAGAAGGAAAAATATCACCTCTTAGAAATGATGTCACTGAGTGTTTGTAGCTGTCTTTCCAGACCCTTTAGTTATTCTATGTTTCTACTCTTTAAATAAAAGCTGCATCTTATGTGTCCAATGTCACAGTCCCGTGTCATACTTAGAAACACAGTGTAAATATTAACAAATGGCAGTTCAATAAATGGACTTAAAGATATTTCACAGATTAAAAAAAAATCTGAAGTGTTCTAGGAATTAATTTTTTAGATATTCTATAGGATCTTCATTAGATGTCTTCTACCTTTAAATTCTGTCAAGTTCTAATACAATTTCTAAATAAGTCTTCTAACTTCTATAACAGCTGTGTTCCTCTGTTTTGTCCTTATTAAGCTCTACAAGGTCTTCAAGAACATCATCTAACACAAGCACAATATTGCAGAAGTAAACATGTACCAAGACAGATGTTTTGCATACGACTTTTAATTAAGAAAATATTTGAGCGATTTTATGACCTCCTCAATGTCAAAAAGGAAAATTTTGCCTGAGTGTTAATTAACATCTTAGAGCCTTTGTGACATTACAGCTATTCATTTTACGTTGTTGGATTCTTGCTAACAGTAAAAAATATTTCATATTTAGGTTGTATTCAATTTTTTATTAAATTTAAAAAAATCTCATGCATTGTCTTTTACTCAGCTAATGCATACACTGTCATAGAAAGCACAAAAATACACTAAAGTTAGGGTTACATAATGACTTTTAGTCTATGTTTCTTAACTCATAGAATTTTTTTTTTTTTTTTCAAAAGTAAATGTCTAGGCTTGCTGTATGTATGATTTTACATTTAAAGTTAAGAAAATTTTCATTTTGGTAATCTCAGTTATATGTTTATGCATTATTCCTCATGCAGTATTTTCCAAAAATAATTTTGTAAAACAGCCTATGCCAGAAAAAAAATCTTGTATCATTTAAATAAAATTATTTCTATATGGATATATAATAGCAAGCTGTATGCCTAAAAAAGAAAAATATATGCATTCAGAGATAGCAGCAGTGTTAGCAAAATTGTTTGAATATATATTTATTTGTTATAAATAGTTTAAAAGCTGCTTTATAACAATCTAGACAGATTTTTTTTCTTTTTTATCTTGAGTGATGAATAACTGACCATATTTAATATAAGGACAGGCACAACTTGATACAATGTTCCCACAGGTACTTGCTTCTTTTTGAAGGTCATGCTTCTTTAAATACGCACATAGTTCATTCAACACTAAATAATATATATGTAGAAACACACATCAAATACGGTGTATTAGTTCCTTTAAAGTTTTATAATATACTGTAACTCAAGCATTTGATAACTTATTTTTAATTTTAAAACTCATTTTTTCCCTATTCTTTAGACAAGTGTTGTATCGAGATGGTTTGCACATGTATTCGTGTAAAGGAGGAATCACAGATACTATATCTAATTTGGGATTTGGATCCAGTCAAAGGTATTCACACAAAAGGTAAGTGACTACCTGTCTTCTCATGTATGCATCTACAGGTAGGTGTCTGTCTGTGCATGGGTGTCTTAACTCTTCTTATAGTCAAGGGAGAGCTGATCAGTGCAGAGCACAGACAGGGATCCAGTCAATCCTGAGCTAAATGAACAGCCAGGATGCCTCCCTTGCATGCAGACAGCTACACTGAGATGTCCTGATCTCAAACTAAGTCTTAATTCTGTTGCCTAAGCATAGGGTTCAGCGTCATTTTAGAAGCCCCAGGTCATGAAGCCACCACCTGCTGCTTCAAAAGGTGATGATCCTCCCCAGGTCCTGTGCCATGCCCTATAGCTCGTTGTAGACACTCTAAGAGCTTTTCAAATGGTGCTAGAAATGGAAACAAGGAGGCCTTGCTCTTTACCCAGACTGGCAACTGACCTGCTTGGTGGTTTGAGCAAGTCCTTTAACTGGCATCTGCAAAAAGACATTTATAATACCAAGATTTAGTCAGGAAAAGCATTAGATAAATGTCCTAAATTCTTTTATGTAAACCTCAAGGAACTGCCATGTGATAAGATGCTTTTAACAATGCAGCCTTGGCTAGGACATTGGATTAGATGTCCATAAAACAACAAAATATTGTTGTGTGGAAAACACCAATAATATATATTATTCTGTATTTTAATATAGCTACATTATATCTCCCTCTATATTAATATATAGATTGCTCACAGGTTTTTGAATCCCAAGCTAGGGAACAACCTCAGTAAAACAGCTTGGAAACAAGACTCTTGATTTTAATTGAGAAAAGTTGGGAGTGCTGTCTTGTACAGGTATCCAAGCTTTGTGAGGGGTAATTTGCAATGAGTCAAGAGAGGCTCCAGGTTTATTTACAAAATTATCACTTTTATAACTGTTCATTAAAAAGCTTAGTTCAAAAAACAGGTATGTGAACACTCCCATCACAGAAAACATTTCCATTTTAACTGACCCTTGAGTCAGAAACTTTTCTACCCCTGGGACAGGAGACAGGTCAGCATTTCGTGCCATTGTTTGGCCTCAATATTGAGGCTGCTGTTAGACTGAAAAGTGCCTGATGTTCCCTAGTGATGTTTATTGTGGCATTGATGCTTGCTAATGAAAAAAGGATATAAGGTCAATTTATTTTATGCAGACCAGAAAACAGTTACTAAGGATAACTACTTTTGATCATGTACTCCAGATTTTATAGCTAACTCCTAGCAGTCAATGATTCTGTATTCATGGCTCATAAAAAATAACATCATCCTTAACAGAGCTGGAGAGGTCAGGTGAATCATACTTAAGAATGTTTCTCACGTATATCTACAAGAATGCTAATCACTCAACACTGATTAAAGTCAGAGAAGCTGCCCACTTTGGCAAAATAATATATCCCGAGAAGCTTTAAATATGTATGCAAAATAGTTGCATGAAGATGAACAATTGTTAACTGGAGGTGAGGCTAAACCATTGTCTGCACAGTTTTGGCACGCCTGTCTTACACAAATCTCATGTGAATGTGTTTATAAATCTTTCAGGTCGTATGACTCAGCACTCCAAAATTAGAAAAGGCCAAAGCAAAAGACTCAAATTATGCTTCCATTTAGGCATTTATTACCTGATCATGTATTACTTTTTTAGGTGAAGTTTTGCCTTCATACATAAGGAGGTCACTTTATATTTTCTTTCAGTGAGGTGATGAGAAGCCCGCAATGCCAGTGCGGGATAGTATTCTTAAATGCTCTTCACCCACAACTTTTTACATACTGATCCCCAGGACTGCTTTTCAACCAAGTGACACCACATAGTTTATTTCAGGATGGCCCTGTGTCAGGGCCCTGAGGGCACTAATAGGTCTGAATGGCCCTGACCAGCCCCACCTGGAATCTCCCACCCATGGGCCCAGGAGCCCCATTTCAGCTCAGTCCGGGACCTCCAGCCCCTCTCTGAGCTATGCTGAAAGAGTCTCCAGCTCTCTCTCCAGCTCCTGGATGGACCCCTGGAATGTACACTGCAGTCTTGTCTCCAGCCCTGTCTCCTGCTGCTCCTCACCGGGTTCCCTGGCCTTGGTTCATGGCCTACTGTTGATGGACCTTGTTACCAGCACCAGGCTCTGCCTGCCATGCTCAGGTCTTGTGGGACGTTGCCCCGCTGCTAAGGGCACAGTCTGCGCTGGGGTTGCTCTCAGCTCCCCTTCCCTTGGCGAGCAGCCAGGCCTGACACCCAGGTATCTAAGAGTAAAGAGGAAAATGATCGTATTTCAACAGTAGCAAGTACCAGTGTCATAAAGACTGGCAGAAGTAAGGTCGCATTGGTAACTCCTGCCTTCACAGCTGAAGAGTTTTTCTTCTTAGCTTCCCAGTCTGGATTCTTCCTGTGGCATCTATTGCCTTTAAAAATATCCCCAAAATAATACAGAAGATTTTCCTGGTTTAGTCAATTAAAAACTACAAAATGATTGCTAAAAATCTGAATTTAAAAAAGTATGTTAATTTTTTCAACTTAAAATTTTAAGACTTCTCCAAAGACACTTCTTTGGCTTATACACTTTCTAGAAAAATATTTCCTGGGTTCACCTCTTTCCTTGGAAGTCATTACTTTTGAAATGCCTAAGGGACCTAGCCCTAGCAAAACCCTTCCTAAATACTTAGATCTAGGAATAAAGGAACTACCACTGAAATACAAGCCTAAAATGAATCTCTAAGGGGGCTTGAAATCACCACTGGATCATATGCAATAATAAAAAAATCAGGGTAGAGGAACAGAAAACACACAGAATTTTCTAAATAAAAGGGATAAAGCAAGCAGGAATCTTCCAAATGTACAGTGTTTTCTAGTGTAAACTTGTGTTGCACTTTAGCAGCCCTCCTTATAAAGACCTCCTAAAGGAAGAGTCTAGCCCTTTAAATTACACTAACATTCACTCTACTGTAAAGCACACACGCATTAATTCATAAGCCTCCCTAATGTTTTTTTCCACCTAAGATGAACTAGAAAGCAGCAGACTTGCTGACATTAGTTTTCATGTCGCTCAACAGTTCTGACAAGCAGATGTGAAAACTCAAGTGTATCATGATTTACAAAGCCAGCCTCTGGCTTGCCCAATCACAACTTGGCCTTAGCAATGTGACCGGGATGCCTGCCTCACTGCCGCATCCTTTTCCTGCATTTCCAATGTCTACACTCAACTGTTTAAATGCAGTGCACAAAGAGGTTTCATCCTGCTACACCCTGCAGTACAAGGTTCCCCTCCATCACCTATAGACGGAACTCAAGAGCCAGCAAAATGTAATTTGAAAGTGGAATTAAAGCCTTGGATTTCCTCTTCTTAGAGATAAATGTTACCCAGAATGGGGTTTATTTCCTTTCAGAAGTCAAGCTGAAATTCAGCTGCTGCAACTGTATTCATCCCTTTGCCATCTCAGCAAGTTTGTCCTGTGTAAATAGTGTGATCTTAATAAATAAATACTGAAGCACAGCTGGTGTTGGCAAGATATCACTGTTAGGTTGCTGAGCCCTGCTATCACCAGTGGGTGTTGCTAATTATTCTCAAAACTGGGAAGTATAGGGGAAAGGAATGCAGACGAGAGTAACAGGGGTTGGAACAAAAATAAAAGACTGTTTGCCTCAGTCCACAGCAAGGACATCTGAGCACCATGAAGGCAGGCATTTCACCAAACTTGGTTCTGAACTGTTTCCTTATCAAAACAAGAGTTAACAGCCACAGTGGTATAAAGCTGTAGCTACATATTTGCTGCTTAAAGTGTACAGCCCAAGTTTCCTCATCTACTTTTGAATAAAAATTTGTTCCAAAATGACTAAGTAAAATTACTCCAGTATTAAAATTATTGAGTATATTAAGCAGACGTGATCTTAACTGTGTGACTGGCAGTTTTAGAAAGGGTAAATTAATATTGGGTCTTTGATGGCAGGCTCCAAACACAACTTGCATATCAAAGTAACTTCAGCTCCAGCTACTCTAGAGGGAAAACCACAACACATTTTCTGGTTATTTCTTTTTCTTATCATTCAAAATGCACATGAAACCAAATAAGATGCCGAACTTGGAGTTTCAATGATTCAAATTAACTTCATTAGCCATTCATAGTCTACTAACTTACAGATGTTCAGAACACAAATTCTAGAGACCATCGAGGAAAATATGGGGTAATACTGAGAATATTAAATAAAAAAATAAAGAGGTTCCAATAAAGGTAATGCAAAGGTTAAAGTCTAGGGGTGCAATTATGTGAGGACTAGAAGGAACAAATGTTAACTGAGAAGGCAGGAAGAGCTTGGACCATTGTGTTTATCTGCAGGCTAGTAGGCTGGGAATAGGTGAAGGTTATGCAGTAAAGACAGAAGTACCTCTGAACTTTGATTGCAGCAGAATAGAAAAGCTGAAGGAGGAATGTGAAGGAAGCATTAAAAATATGAGAGTATATATGTTAGTTATGTAAACCTCCCTCACAACTTTGAGATTATTATATTTAATACAGATCATCTTAATTTGAGCAGTTGAGAGAAACTAAGAGACTAAATCTTGTGAGCTTTATTTATGTATGTATGGAAAACCAATAGGGAGCTTGGTCCATTATGAAAGAAAATTCATAAAACTGTTTGGGTCGTCCCCCCCCCCTTTTAAAGAACTTAGTTTAATGTGTGTATCTTGTAGAATACTATTGTAAGACATGATATAGAAGTGTGACTTCAGGTGCTACTTATTTCCCTTGCTAGCAGGCACAGAGCTCCTGGTTTGAATACTCTTGTGACTATTATAAATAAAAAGTTTTGACTAACTGCCTCTCCACCACTGAGACATGGAAGATTCCCTCAGGCTCTTACTGTGTTTGGAATAGTTAATTAGTGAATGCTACTCAAAAATGAATCCCAAATCAGTGTTATTTCCTGTTTTCCCACTATCGTTTTTTTTTAAATGGTGTCTGAAGTGATAGGGCTGCAGTTTCAGATCTCATTTGGTAATTGAACATTTTTATTTACTGGTAGGCTGTCGCTTTGAATGAGAACACAAACTGGCTAGGGAGTTACCTAGCCAACATAATGTGCATAGCAGAAAACAATAAAAATAGTTTAAAATAGGCCCAATGAGGAAAGGCTTCATTATGATACCAGAAGAGCTATTAGTCAGAAGGAACGGTTCTCATGAGACAAGGAGAAAGCTCAGGCATTTAAATTTTTTTCTCAGCTTTAGATGTGGATGAGAGCTTAAAAACCTTTCACTTACAGCATGTTTAGTAGGGTTTTCTGAAAGCATGTGTGTAAACAGTGTTCTGAAGTTTGCTGTATTTGGAGTGGGATTTCAAAGGATATTTTAAACGTTCCATGTTCTCTTTAAATACACTTCTGTGTCATTGTGATACTATGTTATCTATTTGGGTTAGATTTGTGATGCTTTGCCCTTTGCAGCTACAAACCATGAGCATAGCTGGTTCTAAGCCAGGGTCTCAGCTGTGGAGGCAGTGAGTATTATGCCTTGATAAATCAAGTTTCCAAGGATGACCATGAAGTCACAGCCTTCTAGAACTGCTCGCTTATTCCTTATAATATATCAAGAGAGATAAGTCAGTACACAGATTACAGGGGAAGTTGGAGAGAAAAGGAAGAGCTGATCTTTAACACACAAGAAGCTAGAGTTGCCTGATGCTTGCAACAGAAAACAGAGAAACACTTTGAAACATAAGTCTGGTTCAAGTACTGTGACAGAGAGAAAGTCATTTAACTTTCCATTGTATGTTAGTTTTCTCAAGTACTGAACTTGGAAATAGCACTTAACTGAAGAAACAGATCTTGGACTGACAATTGTCTGAAATAACTTTCTTGGCATGCAGTGCTAGCCAAAAAAAGAAGAAAACTCAGCAGAGCTTAGCACCATCAGGAAGGCTACTGGGAGCAGGACAGAGAGAGACAGTTTGCCACACAAGACTTTGAGGTGCTTACATCTTGAGCATGGTGGGCCATTCTGTCTGTTCTCTGCATCTCAAGAAGGACACAGTGGAGAAGGCAAAGGGACAACTAAAATGATGGAGGTGATGGAACAGCTGGCTTGTGAGAAGAGAATAAAATGTCAGGGACTCTCCAGCTAGGAGCAAGGTGTGAGCAAAGTTTACAAAATCATTAAGGTGGCACGAAAGAGGAAGAATCTTGGTACAAGAGCCTTCAGTAATAAAACTAAGTGGCACTTCAAGAAAATTGTAGGAGTTTAATTTCAAACAGATAAAAGAGCATAATTCTGCTTGCTGGTAGTGAGTTTCTGGAATCTTTTGTTATAGGAGATTGCGGTTGCAGATGATATTAGACACCTGCAAAAAGGAAGTAGATAAATTATTGGACAGCAGGTCCATGAAAATATACTGAAAAGAAGAGGCAGGGATGTACCCTCCAGCATCCTTACTGCAAGAATAATGGATGATGGGGGAGTAGGTACAGCAAGTATGGCAGGAAGTGGCCAGGCTTGCATGCATTCCTTAAACAGCTTCTCTTACAGCCAAAATCTTTATCAGATTCAACTTAGACAACAGTCCAACAAAATCTTCAAGCCCTCTCACGGAAGGGATGGGGAAAGGTTATGGAGAAAAGAACAGGGTGGAATCAGGTGACAACATGTGCCAAGAAATGAAAAAGGGGAGGGAGAGTGAGATTCAAAAGATCAAAAATAGAAAAAAATAGGGAAGTGTGTGTGCAGGGACACCAACAAGCAATTTCAATGTTTCCTGAAAGCATCCAAGGAGCCAGCAGACATTGCCTAGCAGATTTCTGCCGAAAGATGCAAGAAAACAAGGGAATGGAAACATACACCATGGCGACGGACATCCTCCCTGCCAGACCTCCACTGCCTGGTGCTGGGACCAACCAACTTAACCAGGGCCAGCAGGCTGATGAGAAGGTCAAACTATTTGCAGGGCCCTTGGATGGGGAGGGCATTAATAAGAAGGGAATGATGGTGTAACCTTTCAAGGCATATTTAAGAACCGGGGTTGGGAATGAAAGTGCTCCAGCTTTCCAGGAGGTGAACAGCGGATGGGAAGGGGACAAAAAATGAAGGTGCAGGTGAAGAGCAGGAAGACTGAAGAGGTGGAGGGAGAATAAGCACAAGAAAGAGGGAGCACATAATTTTATTTTTTTTTAATTAATTTTGTTTGAAATCACTGAGTTGGAGGAGGGAGAAAGAAACTTGAAGCAGGGAAGAGTAGAGCAGTGTGGTTGGATGTGTGGAACACTGCTTTGCCTCGTCCCGCCTGCTTTCAGAAAGTTGTTCTGTGAAAGGG
The DNA here is from genome assembly GCF_964188355.1 of Buteo buteo. Taxonomy (NCBI): domain Eukaryota; kingdom Metazoa; phylum Chordata; class Aves; order Accipitriformes; family Accipitridae; genus Buteo; species Buteo buteo. The sequence continues at coordinate 27,401,818 of NC_134179.1, forward strand.
CTGTAGCATATTCAGGGCAGCAGGGTCCAGCTTTCTAGAGAAAAAGCTGATGATGGTGCACAATAAAAACCTACAGCCCACAGTCTTTGGCTCCAGCTGCATGAGTACAGTCTGGATGCACTAGATAGTGGTGGTGTTCACAGTGGTGGCAATGGTGTGTGGATATTTTTCAGGTGGGCGAGCAGGAATGTAACCAGTGACATAGTTCTGGTGCCACAGACAGGTGTTTTCCATTGTGGTGATTACCACCATGGTCACCACCCAAATGTTGCTGACTGTGGCGGTCTGATGTAAAATGAATATTATACCTGTCTATCTCAGCCTCACTGTAGTGTCATTTAGAATTGATGAGCAAGCAGATATTTTCATAAGTTCAAAGGCACTTTTGTGTATGGAAGGGAAAAAGTAAAATCTTTTTGAAGACTTTCATACGTTTTGTTTTGTTTTGTTTTGTTTTTAAGCAAGGGGTTGCAGGTGATGAGGTAGTAACTATCATACTTGACGGAAATTCCAATCTGAACTTGACAGAAGGGTTTTCTTTTTAGGATTCATTTCTAATTGAAGTTCTGAAAGTACTGCACTACACTCAGCCTAAGCAGAGTACTCCCAAAACAATCAGTATTTACCTCTATTGAAGAACCTATCAGCTTCTTTAATATACATTTTTTCAGATTTCTATGACACCTATCCAGTGTCATAGCTGGTTCTTTACTCTTGAATTTTGTATGAGATAATGACACAATGACAAAGGTCCCCCTAATATTATTTCCTTCTTTGACAGCAATGTGGAGTTATCTGTGCAAGTCTTGGCTTCTCACCTTTCTTTTCTGCTTCATTTTCCAGAAACTGGCAGATCAGCTTTAAAAGAACAGAATTTATTATGCAGATGTGAGGTGAGGTAGGCTTTTAGATACTTCTGGATGCAGAGGAAGATGAGGTTATTTTTTCAGGAGTTTGTATTTTAAGAAATGGTTCGTGGGATAAACATGTGGTTTAAAATTATACTATGCACATATAATATTGTCCTAGCTTGATATTATAACTTAAAAAAATATATAAATGTGTCTGAATTACAAGGATTTCCTGTCTTTGTGGGACCGTATGGATGACCTAGATAATTACATGGGAGCCTGAAATGTGTCCTGATTTCAGTATAATTATCCATTTACTCCTTCGATGCTTTTCCTTCATACACAATAGCTATGGGGCTCAGCTGCTTCAGACTACCTGCCACTGAGTTTAATTAAAATCCTCACTAGCGCAATGTACATCAAGATATTCAAAACTGTGGAGCATCCTGGCTTTGTGCGAATTCCCCTGGATGAGCTCAGCGGCTGGTAGTCTCCATCCCCAAAGCTCCCTTAAAATATGTAGGTGATCAGGGGAGAGGGTAAGAAAAAAATATTAGTGGCCAGGAAGTGAAGATTTCAGTGGTTACAGGCTGAAAAGAATCTGATAAGTTTTCACTGTGCTACAAAACTCTTCGTCTCTTCTCAATTAGTGTTGCCTTCTTTTAAGGTAGTATCTATGTAAGTGCCTTGACTAAAATCTGACACTTGAGATGTAACATCAACTCTTCAGCTTTCTCAAAAGTTCTGAGAAAAGTTAAGAATAAAATGATGAATATGATATCTAGCAGTCCTTAGACTTCTTTCACTGTAGCCAGTTTTAGATGCAGAAATGGTGCAGTCTGTGGGTTTCACTTCATCAAGTCTTGCTGATGGTAACTCTTTCCTTGGTATAGTTCAGAATCCACTGACATGGACCATTGCTGGCATAGGCAGCAATGCATTCCTGAATGTCTCCACTCTCTCATCAAGAGGCCTCAAGATATCAGAGTGGACAATTTCCTCCTGTAGGGTATTGCAAAATTCTGTACATGTACAACTGCCAATATTATAGACATGGATGCTGGTGGTAAAGACAGATGTGGAGAGGCCCTATAATTTAGCCAGTGGAAAACTAACAAAAATCAACTGGATTTTCTGAGTAAAAAGAAAGAGAGAAAAAACCTTTGGAAATCATTAAATGAAATTAGATGTAAAGAGAAATCATGGAAATAAAATCACTTAGGTAGAGTAGTTGAACAGGTAAATGGAAATGAATAGTGTGGAACACAATTTCTTAAACTACTCTGTAGGTTACAAAACATTTATTTAGAATGTAAGGTGATTTAACTTAATCTGACATTAGAGTTTCAGAGAGGAATAAGTATAGAATTGGGTTAAAGTGTATGAGAACACAGCTAGTCTATGTAGTTTTACAACAATTTAATTAATTTAGAGCAAGATATATGAGTGTACGTGTTGGCCAGTGGTCTAAATGTAGATGTGGTTCACAGTATAACTCTACATGGTAAGGGAATAACTTGGCTAATATCTATGAAAAACAGTTTCGTTCAAGTTCTCAGCATCAATGGTAAATGCAATGAAGTTTGCTTTTCTTTATAAATGATTACAGGCAGAAAGAAAGAAAGGTGCAGTAATAAATGAATTGAAGCTGTAATGGGTACTGACAGTTTGGAATAAAAGCTAGAAAGGTGGCTATGTGCAGTAACTAAGCTATGATTTCACATTCTGTAGATTTTATGCCAGTGTTTGTATGACTTCCGATATCTGTAAAATCTATCCTTACTGTATCTTTTTTTTCTTCAGTGAAGTTAATCTAGCTATTTTCTTTAAGCTGATTGACTGACATTAGCTATTAAGACTAAAATGAAGCTGCTGGGTGAAAGAAGAGAGAACTAGAAATTCTTCAGAAAAGATTTGGAGCAGTTTCCAGTACTGATCTTCCTAGTTAGAAATTTACACGTGCCTGGAGGGCCACAGGAATGGGGTGGAGATTGCCACAGTGAGGTATAGTGTTGAGGGGAGAGGACAAACTGGTTTGGATTCCTTTTCTTTTTCTACTGTTCTGAAAAAAATGGAAAAAAAAGCAGTGAAATATGTTTTATTATTTATACACATACATACCCACATATATACAGACGTTATATGTATACTATGGTGTATATAATATATGGTACTTACAGGTTAATAGGAAGCAATGACATAGGCATTAGAGGATGCATAAACCCTTCATTTGATCCAAGGCCTAACTAAAATTAAAGTAAGTTTCAAATTAATGTATCATATAATAAAGTATCTGACAAAAAATGGCTAATATTCAATTATTTCAATTGTTCTTGAAATAGTTTAATAAAGTTGACATAAATTAATGAACATTTTTGAAAACTTGTTCATCTGAAGTTTTCTGGTGTTTTGCTATGATTGCCTATGAAGGACAGAGAAGAGCGAGGCTGGAAAGAAGGGAACAGATTCCTGATTTCTAGTATTGACTGCTAATGAGACTGCTCATTCATAAGCATGGAAGAGGATAAAGTTGTGTTTTGTTTTGTTCTGTGATAGTGTTGAACATGCATTTTGTAGTGTCTGTCAAATATATCCATTGATTTTTATGGCTGTGAATTGTCTATCAAAAGTTCATGAGTTCCTTAAGCATATCAGTAATTTCTAAACAGGCAGTTGTTAAAAGACAAATGAAGAAACAATCACAAAAATTTCAGAGCTTTATTTTTTCTAGTTTGCAACGGGGTAGTTGAATTGCATTACTTAACTTTAAAACATGCTATGAGGTAAAGTGATATGGTTTCTTTACTGTGATTTGATGGACCTTTTTCAAATAGCTAGATTGTTGGAACTCAGAAAAACCATCTGATAATTCAGTATTGCAATATTTCAAGTCATAAGACAAAAATTCATGTTTTTTCTTGGTAAAACTGCTAATTAAATCCAAGCAAGTGAATAGTCATAAAATATATGGCTGAAAAAAATTCATTCCAATACTTGAGAGAACAACTTACAGAAAACATTTGTAAGTTCATTATTTCTCTAGTTCAGAGTTAACATTTTATTTAATTAAAGTTTATTACAAGTTAAGTACTGTTTTCTACACAGCTTTTACATAATGTAAAATATTCTTTCCTACAAAGAAAAGTGGCTTGTGTTATGAATTATGTCTTTGGCTTTCTGTAGGCATCAAATGATTATCTACGAAATAGTCCTCTCCATTTGTACATGTCAGAAACCTGTGCATGCAAAATCAATCATGATTCCTATCACGCTGCCCTGAATCATATCTTTATTAGATTACTTTGGAGCTGGATGAGTCACAGTGTAAGACGATCACTGCAGAGTGGGAGAGCTGCACCCCATGACATTGACTGGACACCCTGTTTAGAGCTCTTCTCACTTCTGCTTTCTCCAGTGGTTGGTATTGGCTACTTCAGGTGTTGGTCTCTTCTAGACAGAGTAGCAAACCTACTGAATGAATTTCAATTTGGTAAAACACTCTCTTTGGTGGTCTTTTTACATATTGTGTGACCTCATAAAGAGATAACTGCCCACAGGCGTCGGTTTCTTGATTTCTCTTTTGAGTGACTTCTAAAAGTGTCTAAGAGTTTTTTATTTCACAACTTGATAAGCTTATATTTTAATACTTGAAAACTGTGAGCTGTACAAAAGGTATTAGAGGATCTAATTATGAGACAACTCACAAACTGAGCCACGCTATAAATAAATACCTGGCTGTAAGGAATTGCAGCCATTGAATTAGGTGGAGATTAAATTTCAGCTACCTTATATGACATTAGTGTGAATTTTTAGACATGTTAGGATAAGTGGAACCAAGCCTTCCCCTAGACAGTATTTACCCTATTAGATATTCTTTATGTAGTACTTTTTAAAAACGGAAAAAAACCCAGTGGTATTCACAAGAGCAGAAATTATACGTTCTGTGTGCCTACCATGAAAGCATCTACAATTGGGAAGTCCAATATTTAGAGCATGCTATCCTTTTAAATTATAAAACAACTAACTAAAGTATTTTAATTGTGTTTTTTTTAAAGATTACTGGCCTTGTGCCCGGATTTCACTATGGTAAGTGAGCTCCTGATCTTTCACAGTCATCAGATACGTCATAAAATATTTCTGTCAGTGCTGTAAACTTTTCATGCTCTTATTGTACAAAAGTGAGGATGTCTGGTGTGTTTAACTTAAAGTCTTGTGTGTGTAACATGAATTTACATGCCTTCTATTTACATCTATTTTGTCTCACCCTTCATAACTGCTTTATTTTATAATTTTTCTTCAGGAAGGAGTTTTTAGGGCTTGAGATGCTGTCTTTAGTTAAACCAGAGCTTGCTTTAGATAAATAGGATTTACTTTTCCTTTCAAACTTAATTACTTTTCAGAATCATGATCAATTTCCCGCCTTGCTTGCTTGAGGGGAGTGACACTGTAGGAGACCCTTATGCATTTGCTTTGTAATAAGCCTTTATTCATACACTTCAGGCTATACAATCAGCTCCTCCGCACCAGAGTGTGTGCCTGTGTGTGTGGATGCAGCCGGAGGCCTGCAGATTGGAATGCTGATGATGGGGAGCAGAAGTGCTGAGGAATGAATCTGTGTTTGAGAAAAGCAATAATCTGGCTGTGAGTGTCCACAGGTCTTATTATAAAAAATTAAGCTACCTTTCATGGCCTCTTTTTTTTTTTTTTTAAAAATGGAGATTTCCTACATAATACCCTACCTGAAAGAGTTTGATTCTAGTGTTCTCTTTTTCACTTGTTTTAAAAATGTTGTGGAAAAGGAAAGTAATCATTTTTCCTCTAATAAAAAGACATACTAATCTGAGATCGTAATAGTTAACATAGGGTGTTTTTTCTTGTTGGAACAATCAGTTTCATGTCTCAACTTCCGGCTTGTCATCTTTGTCTGGTTTAAAATAAAGTCAATTTTAAAGCATAAATGTAGTTCCTAGGGAACAAAGATTTATGGTAAGCTACAAATATTATCTGTAGTTTTGCTATGACAGTGATATTTCACATGGTCAAGGAACCAGTTATATTTATATTAATAGAAAAGCCCTTTTTTTCAAGGAGAAGCATGAAGACTTACAGAGGGAGAAAAAAAAGAAAAAAGCATTAAAGATATTTCAATGCCACTGGAAAACAATTTAGTTTGCACATTACTGCTTCTTAAAAGTCAGCTTCTTGTCAATTTTACTTGGTATCCAGAGTGATTTTCATGGTTGGACTTCTTTAAATGGACCATAACATAACCATTTAGTAGAAAGAATAGTCTTTGCATTTTCACCTCAGTGTCAGCTAAAAGAAATGGATAAAACAGAGAGGCCCATATTCAAAGGTCTCCTCTTGAACATTGGAAAAGTTCTGGTCCTTATCCAAACATGGTACCTTGTAGACATCTTGATTTAAATGTTAAAGTAAAAGTAAAAATTTGTAAGTAGATAGAGTAAATGATCCTTCAGTGCCTCTTCCAACCCTATTTTGAAACTACTTTCTGTAATTTTGGCTGTTTGTCTTCACAGTCGGACAGTAGGAGAATATTTTGTGTTTGCTTTAGTACAACCTCAGATACAGAAAAATAATTTTGACTAAATTCTAGCATTGTACAAACCAAATATTAAAAACAAACATTGGATCAAATTAAATTTCCATTGGGAAATCTCAAGAATTGTAGTGCCTTAACTAATGTAACACAGGTTGCCAAAAGGCTTGGTTTTGAATCTTTCCTGTAATCGGTTTTGAATCTCTCCTGTAATCAGTTGGTACAAAAGTATTCAAGGAAGGGCTTCAGACAATCTAGAGATGGAAAGAGAGAATTTTTTAATTACAGGGGGTTTTTTCCTACTGAGCCATTTACACTCATCAAATGTTTTAAAGTTGAATTTTTAATCTATTTAACAATGAGTCTTCTATCACTTCCCTTCAACTAATGCAGTGCACTGTGACAGGAAGCTTTTCCTGTTGACTTGGTCTAAATTTAAATTACTGCATGCCTCAAACCATGGGGTGTGCTGTCCCAAAAGATCTGACATTTCAGTCCAGGAATAGGGTGAAACTATTTCATCTGTGAAACTGGATGAGCTGTTTTGTTCTCCAGAGAAGGGTGAGGGTTGCATAATAACTTTACTAATTGTCCCTTGAAAACCATGCCAACTTCAAAGGAGCAAGCATTTCTGCAGGAGGATTATACAGAAATAGACATTAAAGATCAAAATGACTTACTGATACAACTTGTTTTGTCCATTTATTTCCAGTGCCTGTTAATCTTCACATAGTTTTAAGGATTAGATAGGTCCATACCAGTATCTTTTTGTAGCTCAAATACAGTAACTCCTCCACATTTTCTGACACCAAATCCTCTGATGTTTATGACTGGTCTTGCAGTTTTTAACCTATTAGTCACTACTTTCATTGCAGTTATGTATGTGAGATCTGGTCTCTGCTGAGAACACTGTTGCTCTAAAGCAGAGAAGGATCCTGGTCCTTGTATAAAGAACAAATGGATCCCAGTCCAACAGACACATATAAACTATTGTTCATTTGGATTATAAATTGTGCTTGTTCATACACATATAAAACCTAATAAAGATACTCATATTTTGGTTAAGAGTAAGTAGTTCTTATTTACTTTAAGACAAACTTAAGTCCTTGACTTAAAACATAGTCTGAAAAAGACTCAGGGATTTTTTCATGGAGGTCTTTAAAACTTTTTTCTTAGGTACGACTACGTTGATGTTTGCATTTGATATTTATGCAACTTCACAGGTCATGTGTAACTGTTCCTTTCTGTGGCATGTTTCAAAAAGGTTTTCATGAAACTAGTAGTTACAGAGAGTGGTTTTTAAATTTGATAATGAAATAATGGTGGAAATGTCATGTTCACGATGATAGCAGGAGAATGAACCACAACCTGCAAAAAAGAATGATATACAAATAAATTCTTGTGATAGGGACATAGCACAGAAACTTGTCTTGCATTGGTTTGCCTTTATTTCTGCCTGTGTCTGTGGCCTCTTTTCATTTTTTATGCAAATTATCTCGATTTCTATTAAGGTAAGTCAGGTAGTCTATAAAACCATGCTGAAAATCAGTGCCAAGAAGTACTGGCTCCTGTTGTTATTGGCATCCATTAACAATATTTAACTCCAGTTCCCATCCAGGGAAAAAAAAAAAAAAAGGAAAAAAAAGGAAAGAAAAATGTATTTCTGACATTTCAAAGAGAAAGAGCTCTCAGAGTTCTTGCTTTCCACTTTTCAGTCATTTAAATTACTGTCTTGGAACAATGGATCTTACTGCATTTTGAACAGAAGTTAATGGAACCATATAAATGAAATTCCCTGACTCTGTAATAGTGCCTCAAGCTACCTATGGCAGGAAGACTTAGTTCATGAGAATTGCAAGCAAATTTCTAAATCTGTAATTCTGAATTGGATATCTTGTATTATTGTCAATATACAGAGATATTAGAAAGAACTTAAAACCAAACCAAACTCCACTAAGCAATAATTTCTTCTCTTTTTTTTTTTTGCAGAACAGACATTTTTATTTGCCGCTGATGATTTCGCTTTCCCTTCTGTGACTTAGTGGGACAAAGTAGAAAGGCAAGACGAAAGAAATCATTTTATTGCTTCAACCTCATCATTGCAGTGTGGGAATTCACCGAATTCCTATTTTCTCTTTTATGTATATTGTCTGTTTAACATTACTGCTCACCTTATAATTACATAAAGATCCTTTTATAATTTTGACTCAAGTAGAGGATCACCTTTCTCTGTGGTGTGTAACAGGAGGCTAAAGTGAGATCCTCAATGAGACCTTTGTCTCTGGGCTCTGTCAGTGGGTTCAGGATTCTGTGCAACAAATTTGTTTAGTGAGGAGGACAGGAAAAAATGTGGACATCATTATTTTTGCAAAGATGTTGGAAGAGTTGGCAAACTGAACAATCATGCATCAGGATGCTGCATGTACTTTAGCATTTGAGTCTTGATATATTTGGCAAATGTGTTTTTATTAAATGCTATAATATGATGGAGGAAGTGTTGTGAAATAGTTTCTTCTCTGTTGAGTGTTTCCAATGCATTTACTTTTATAATATAGTAGGACTGTAAATAAATGATTTTTCTTGTATGCTTATTAGGACACATCTAAATTCGCAAGTACAGTACTACTGAAGGCCATAGATTTCCTACTGTCAGCATATCTGTCACTCAGCATATTTGACACATGGCCTTCTAACTTCTCCATTTACAACTTTTTCAGTTGTGAGTCAAATTGTACAATACTTTGTACAATTACAATTATAGTTAAACAATATGCCTAACATCTTTTTCTCAGTAAGACCTGAACTTCTTATTTCTGAATAATGAGGAAGACAAATATGCACTTTTACAGATTATTTATAGAGGCAGAGGTTTATATGAAAAAGAGCACAAGCCTGCACCTCTCTTTAGTAACAAAGGAGAAAATAATTTTGAAATTCCAATTCTCAAGTCTCTATCGACAATTTTCAGTGTTCACATTTTTTCGGTGAAATCTCTCAGAATATACCTCTTATTTTATTATTTCTGTTTCTCAGTGTTCAAAGTGATATCCAGATTCCAATGTCTTTGTTTATGCTGAAAAGTTCATGCTTATGTTTGGGGACTCGGTGTGGGGAAAAAAACCCACCAAAATACCATGAACACCATAGCTGGAAGTCATCCAGGTGAACTCAAAAGTTCAAAAGTTCTTAAATGTTTAAATCTCAGCTAATCATCAAAGTTAATGGGAAGGAACAGGAACCTTTTCAGCTGAATCATTTGTTCATTTTTTTTAACCTATTTTAGGATGAGATTAATCATTCTCCTGAAGTTCACACGTTTCTGGACGCTGAATATAAAGGCTGTGTCAGATGGCTAATACTAAGATATCTAACTTTTGGACAACTGAAAATTGGGCATGATGAACTGTAGCTATAATTGGTTAGAGTGGGAATTGTTTGGAACTTAGGATTCAAAATGTGTTCAATTTTCAGTCTCCCTATAGGGCCACTGTGGGAAAGAATGGCAAAATCTGTCCTTCCCACAAATTGATCAGACTGCTAAAGAATGTTAAATTTAGTCTTCACAGAAATGACAGAAACGAAACATGAAGGAGTGAAATGTCAACTTCTCTGAACTGTTTAAATGGACTTCAACTGAGTGTAGCTTGAATCACTGTGGTTTATACCAACAGAAATCTGCATGTGAGAAATGGTCCATCCCTGGTCATATGCTACATAAACCAGGAAAAGATATCTGACGGGGTACCAGAGAAGTATCATCTCCAACACAGTGGAGGAACGTTGTACTTTTCCACTCAGGACTCAAATCCAATGACTAGTCAGATATTTGTGTATGTGTGTGAGTATACATATATACATATACATACACATACATGTATACATATATGTATACATATACATACACAAACTGTACATAGATAGATAGATAGATAGATAAACTGTGGTGCCTCTGGAATTTTGGACAATAGTCCAAGTTTAATATGTTACTTTACACTGGGTTAAATTACTGATGGCATAACTTGGCCATTATACTGAAGATAAAATTTGCTGTTTACATACAGAGTGTTAGTCTTGCTGGCAGAATAACACACCATTGAAAATAAGCAAACATACCTGTATGATGTTCAGGACCCAAGTTAGTAATTTTGCACGATGCTGCAGGCTGTTTTTCCATGTGGAGAGGCATATCAGTACCCACAGATATCTCTTTCACAGTGTTAAGTGGGCTTTGACACTCTCTGTAGTGAGGTTGAAGTGTTTCAAAAGAAAAGTTTTCAGCAACTTGTTGAATGCCACTTCAGTCTAAGCCCAAAGTAAAATTGTGAGGGTGTCAGTTATGGCAAATTACAAGTTGCTTTTTCTTCTTGCCCTATTTTACCATTCAAACATTTTCTATAACTAGTCTTCTGCTTGAAAAAAAACCTCGCCGTTTTTCATCTTCATGAGAAATTCTGAGATTTTCACATATTCTTGCTGCCAAAACAAAACAGCCTAAATCAACCTTTGGAAAAAGCAACATGAAATTTGTTGTAAATTTAAACTCTTGAGTATGAGAACGCAAAGGCTTATGGAAGACATCTGAGAAGATAAGAAAACCCTGGTCTCTGACAGGGACAGGAAGGACGAGGCGCAGTCCCTTCTGGAGGCCAGAGCCACAGTGTGGGCAGGGCACAAGCAAACACTATGTGGGAAAAATCCTACCTTAACGAAGTTAAATGCTAAACGTCTTCTGCTTCTGTGCCTATCTGTGTAAACAACTAGTTATGGTTATGGTACAGGGCAAAACAACAACATAATCCCCATCAGTCTTGACTGCCAGTTTTTCTTTCTTTTGGTCTCTATTGTATGCCCCATGCCCCTGCATGCTGTGAGGCATGCAGTTGTCTGTTTAAGAAAGAAGGACAGGCAACAAACATATTGGTTCTCAGTAATAAAATATTTTGTGAAGAGGATACAGCTGCTCCTAGTTTAATATCTGCCAGCTGAAAGCATCTCTATCCCCCAGAAAAAGCAGCAGAGAGAAAGGTTATCTCTGGGAAGCATAGCAACACTGTTTCTAGTAAATAATTTCTAAATCTAGACGTACACTGTAGTTTTATGATAAACCTGCTTTACTTATTGTCCTGAACGGACTACTTATTCTACTTCAATCTGTTTCAGGAGTCTAGCTACTAGATTTCATCTTTTATAACTAAACTTAGCAGACTGACCCAAGAAATCAAAGAGATGCCTAAGGTATTCATCTGAAATACATTTTTTGTATAATCTAATTCTAACTCTGTGATATTTTCCACCCTATGTCCTTCTCTTGAAGGGACTTACGGTGCTTCAGATCTGGGATCTTCCCCTTAGTAACTGATATATTATAAAGGACATCTGTCGTTCTCTTGATCCTAACCACTGCTAGTGGCTGCTAGCCAAACAGACATCAAAACCAGTAATTTATCATTACCTCGTTATCCTTTCTGAATGCTGAAGAAGTCCTGCTCAAAGGCATGTATTTGGAAGATGTGAACCAAATCATAAATGGAGCATTTCACATTACAGAATACTTCACCACTTCCATTTTTAGATAATTTTGTTGTCTAGGGTTAGGTAGGGCTGCGTCAGTAAAGGTCTTACACTCCTAAAATCTGCAGAGACCTACCCTCAGGTGAGGACTGCAGAACATTCTGTGAGATTTTTCATCTGTATAAGAAGAGTCAGGTGCCTCAGGGTGAAATGTAAGGAGCTGTAAGGCTGATTTCAGACCTAGCCTAGAGCTTAGCAATGCAGGGCCCCTGGTTGAAATCCCACCCAAAGCTGCAACCTTGGTACTTCATTCAGGGATTGGGGCAATGTTGCTATCAGGTAATTGTTCAGACATTACAACAATCTCCCAGGATGCAGAAGACCTATTTTGTAAGGCCTGCTCAGCTCCAGAGTGCACAAACCAGTCTCCCCCATGTTACAGGAAAACACTACAGCTCTGAGGAGACGGCACAGTCTGAACTGCAAAAGAGACGGCAGCTCCCTGCTGAACTTGGATGTCTCTCTTCCCGAATGAACATACCGATTATGGGCTATTACATATTGGGGGAAGAATGGGTAGAAGTAAGGTGATGCTAGACTTACGGACGCAAAAGCTCGAGTGCCTTTCGCACCTCCCATCCACTACAGCTGTGACTTGTGCTCCGTCTTATCCTAGTGGGGCCTTCCTGTAGCTGGGAGTCCTGTGCACAGGCTTGTACTTGTTTGACGGCTGTAGAAGTTAAATATTCTCTTTTACCTGTGAAAGCCAGTATTTTAAAAAGAAATTATAACCACAGGTTTAGGTGGGCTGGCTGACCCTACCCTCCACTGGATGATGCCTCCTGACAGCTCAGCGAGCAGAACTTGCATGTCCTGGCCCCAAAACAGGAGACAGCTGTCTCTCTGAGGAGCACTGTCCTGTCAAGTGTCAACACCATTCTGGGAACAGATATGTGCTTCGGCTGTGGCGAACACCTAAAACAGAAAGTAGACACCTCTGAGCAGGGATTTTTCTGAGATAAGAGAAGAGGGCTTACCACGTTAGTGTCTCTTCAGACTTGGGCTTTAAGACTCTCCATTAGCTGCTTAAATATCTTTATTAGCCAACTTCTTTGATTTGAAGGTGCTATAGATTAAAAATTATTTTAAATAAATGTTATTTCCTTTCCTGATCATCTGCCACATTTTGCTTGGCCTTTTACAAAACCATATTATTTTACTTTTTTTCTTTTCTTTCTGTGCCTTTTCCTTTTTTTCCACTATTGAATAGTTTCTTTAACAGAAATTTGATTTTTATGGCACATGAAATCAGCAATCATCTGCACTCTGATCAAACTGGTCTCACTGAGAAATTAGGGCTATCTTTACAGTTGGAAGTGCTGCTGGTAGAATCAACACACTCCCTGCCCTCCTTAATGTAATCACAGATGCTGTAAAAATGCTCAGATTGATACAGCTGGTTCAAGTTCATTGCAATGACATCAGCTATATTGGTGTCAAACTGCACCTACGCAGATGCATAACTCTTCCAGTGAAAACTCACAGGAGATACTGATACAGTTAGGCTGGTAAATGCTATAAATAGACAACATCCAGTTTATATTCAGCCCTCAGTGAAGAGGGCTTGTACGGTACTGGAAGGCAGTAAGATTCACTATATCTATGTTAATGTGAATTTACCTCCCTCTGATAACTGCCAGTTTTGAAAATTAACCAAAAAAATGCTTTGGTTTTACATGTTTAACTCTGAAAGCCTGTATATTTCATATCTGCTTGGGGAGTATAATATTCATGAGAAAATGAACTCAGATTTCTCTGCTGAGGCTAAATGATATTGGTGATGGATATTTTACTGGAAAGAGACGTATATAGCACCAGTGGCCTGAATATTCAATATAGGGACTATAGATTTTCTTTGTCAAAGATAAAATATTAGTTTCAATTCTAATGGGACATGCTGAAATACAGTTAATAATATTTAATTATTTAAGCTTTGACAAGTGGGTAACAAACGCCTCTCCTTGCATTGCCAGTCAAGTACTCTGTTCCCATAAGGCTTTCACGGATTGATAGGCTTTAAAGTCAGGTGGCGTACTACATCTTTTGGTCTGACCTCATAGCTGACGCAGTTGCCAATAACTTGTGTTTCACTACAGTATACCTGTTGAGAACAGGTTAATTTTGTATTTGGGTGAACCCACAGTAGTCAGCTCTTGTTGACCTTGGCCAATCCCTCCTGTTCCCACGCTGGAGATCATTTCTCCCTCTGTAGGGTCTACACAACTGCTGGCACTGACCAGGTAGGAAATAGGGACACCGATATTATTTTTCCTCTTTTTTTTCTAACCTGCATAATTTTAGTGATTCTTTAGTGAAGAAAAAGGTCCAGCAGTTGTTTATATTGGAGGTGGCAGCAAGTTGCAGCACAGGGATGGTGAAAAGCTGTTGTTAGACGAAAGATAGCAGGAGTACAGGAGGGGAGATGAAGAAAGGTTTCTTCTATAGAAAATACAGCATAGAAGGACAACCTCTTGTATCCAGGTCTTGAAGAAGAAAATGGGAAAATTGAGCTCTTCTCTTGCTTGGCTGCTCCTTAGGTTAATTGCTCCCACTGTTAAAGGAGTATGCCTTATTTCCAAGTTTAACTGATCCAAATAACAAAGCTGCTCACTAGCAGGGTAGTGTTTCTGTTGTCTTTATAGTACAGGGATATTACAGATTAATAAAATTTAATAATTTTTAAAAATTCTTTTGATTATCTCAGACCTAGTGGGAGGATGTACTGTATGAAAGTTTTGACAGGGAAGCAAAGTTATTGGTCTACTGCTATTCTTCAAACAGGATCTATTCTAGGTTGAATCTCCCAGTTAGTATTACTCCATTTTCAAGCACTTTCTAGCTGTTATGTCAGAAACAGTGACCTATATTTTTATTTTGTCCTAGATTTCATACTTTCCTTTTTTATTATATTTACACTTATGTTTATAATGTGCATTTCATTGATAAAAGTTTAATAATGTTGTTTTAAAAGCCTTCATTTTTACATAACTGATTACTATGCTGTGATAAAATTAAAATACAAACACAAAAGAGGCAGTGGAAGATATTGCAATACTTCTAAAGTGCCCCCAGTAATGAATAGGCATTTGAAATAACTGAAAAAACCAAAGTACATAGATAAGCATAAACATGCAGTGGTAATTTAATTTGAGATACTATTGAAAAGTCGGTGAGAAAATCAGTAATTCTGTATTGGATGTACATTTGGAAGGTGTACGACGGCAGTGGTAAATGTATTGCAATAAAGGGGGAGGTGGGGGAAGTTGCTATTAAACAAGTTCCTATCTGGACTTTTTTGCTTGTCTCCTTGGTTTCGATCATATTGATGTGATGGTTGGACTCAATGATCTTGAAGGTCTTTTCCAACCTAAATGATTCTATGATTCTATGAGTCTATGAAACATTTCATTTTGACTTTGAATTTTGCTTCAAGTTATATTGACTTTGCTTAGTCTAATATAAATCATTATTTGTGTTCAGTATTGGGTAAAGACTTATCTGTATCGATGTATGCTAGACTGACCGTTATTAAACAATACATTCTGTAGTTTCTTAGATGATTGGTTTTGTTTCAGAATGTCAATTCTTCCTTATAGTCTAATGTTAAATCTTTGGATTTTGATTATAATTCATAATAAATAGACATTTTGAAATATATATCTTAATTTTCATTTGGAAGGAGTGTTTTGTTTTCTATTGAGCAGTAAGTAAATTATCAAATGAAAAAGGACAGGAAAATAACATCACTTCCCACAGCACTTTGAGATTATACTACTCTGTGGCAAGACTTTCATGGGAACAAATTAGTACATTGTCATACTGTTAAAGATAATTTTGTAATTTGAATACACCCAGTTAAATTAAACTTATGGAGGCCAGTAAATTTGGACACTTCCTGAAATCATTTAGCACTTTGATATTGCAGTCATAGTGATCTTGTTACATAGGACTATCTCATTTTACATGAGTTTTGGAATATAATAAATAGCTTGAAAAAGAATGTCATAAATTCACTAATTAAGTGGAAATTCAAACCAGCATTCACAGAAACAGAGGAACTTCCCTGATTCTCATCTGACATCATCTCCAGATTTCATGTTCATTGTCCATACTATAGGCACAAGGTTTTACTTAAAAATATAATTGCTTGTATATTGACAACATGATTCTTACCCTAATCTAATTTTCAGAAACATCTGAGTCATCTTAACAGGAACTATTTAAAAAGTCTACCAGAAGCAGGGATCCAACTATTTCTAACAGAGTTACCAGCAAAGCTGCATAATTGTGCAAAGTGAATGTGATTATTTGCTGCTTTTCTCCTTTCTGCCTTATTCCTTTATACTGGCACCAGAGCCACACATATCTGCATCATTCAAGTATATTCTTGGGGAAAAAAATGTGTCATTCCCTCCACTGTGTTCCCCCTCCACACGCTGTGGATGATAATCTTTCTAGGCATCATTCTCCAAAATATTATATTAAATTACTCTAGCATAGGATCTGTCTGTTTACCTGTCATTCATCAAAACACCTAGAGATTGCTGTGATTAACTCCTGGTCATGCCTGTGCTTGTAGAGCGGGGTGATGCTTTTAAGATTCGCCCATGTTTCCTCATTCCCGCTCCATGCCAGCCCTGGTCTCAAACTCACTTTTCTCCAAATGTCTTTCACAGCAAAGGGATAAGAGGAAGTTGGGAAAGACAACTAATTTTAAATCTTTGCTGTGGGTCACCAAAGAAGGGGTTTCCGAAACTGCTGACAAAAGGTAGGTACCACATTTTTTGTTTTTCTCCCCTTAAAACATTCAGTAAGATTCGGGCCCCTTAATCCCTTACCCTCTTGGTGAAAAAAATGATATCACACCTCTAGTAGTTTTTAAAGCATCCAATTTGTACAAAAGAGAAGTATTGAACAGAAGTGGAAAAGGATTGCTCACACAGTACCTCATTCTAATGCTAGGAAGGCTGCGTACTAAATATATTGTAAATTGATTAACTATCAGAATGATCCATATAAACATCCTCCGCTAGTTTGAAAATTAAATATGCTTGACCATTGATCTGCCAACAGTAGCCTTGATCTTAAATATTCTGTTAGGAATTACATGATTTAATTTGTATGATTTGTTTTGTGTATTCTTACTTACTTACGCACTCTAGCAATTTATCACAGGAAAGCCATATGGCAGCCATAAACTTGAACAGATTATGTTCAAGAATTTCCAACTACAAACTGAAGTAAAGTAAGTTTCTATTTCATGCAGATGTATTCTCCAACTTGTTAGATTGCTTTCTAGGAAATGTCACATGTTGTATTTTCCACATAAGGTAGGTTTTGTCCTCTAGTTACATGTATTGGCAAACTAAACAGACACCTTTTTATGCTGCTGCTGAAGAATCTTTTTTCACTGCTCTCTAAAGTTCTATTCATACATGAGATAAAGCATTATCCTCAGCCCTCCTCAAACAATGTATTTCCTTTTTAAGTGTCTACTTTGAGTATGCAGGTTCTCTTGAGCAATAGCACACTAACAGCTGCTGATAAAATTATACCTATGGAAGAGTAAAAATATCCTTTTCCTTGTTCATTTTTATTAATGTAGATAATGTTGATTTTGTACTAGTAAGCCTTATGTTGTCGCCTTTGCAAAACAGCTATGTACACACTTTAGACTCTTCCCACACTGTTTAAAAATCATTCAGTTTATCTTCTGGCCACAAAGTAACCTTTTTCATATGAGGCTGTTCTTACAAGGTCTGCCAAAAATTCTTACCACAGATAAATCTTTTATATTTTTCCAGTGCCTGAGTATCATCCTTTTAGCAATCATTAAGCTTGTATATATCCATTTTGATGTTGCTTTAGGGATGCCTTTAATTCCCAAAATGTCAGACAAAATGCAAACAGAAGGTTCTGAGCATATTTTGCTTCCAATTATTTGACGTTATGGACTAAAATAATTTACTTTTTCATTCTGAGAAGATGGTTATGGCCTCTGCTAGAAATTAAGCATGTAGTGAGTTAGCTTTTTGATGTTTTCTCCAGAATATGCACTTCCTTTTCCATTTTAAGAACCAAACTCCAGAGCAACTTCCAAATGATGATAACTGCCTAGAAGAGAAACAATACCATCAGAACAATAGCATGAAATTTATGCTAGATTATCACCATGAATGACATTTGGTTTGGATGGACAGATGAAGTAAAAGTTTAGAAATCTAGTGGAAAGTGTATTTATTTTTTACATTCTTTTCCCTACAGTTTTCTAATAAAAGAAAGGAAGTATCTTCCTTCATAGGACTTTCAATGCTCCAGGAGGAACAATGTAAGGTATAATTCCTTTATATAGAGAGGACATTAGGAATAATGTACCTCCGCCTGTGAAAAAGCCTATTGTATTTTTAACAAGCACAAAGAATGCATTTCATAAGGGATTATAAACTCAGTACAATATGCCACATACAAAGCAGTATTTGAAATGTTGCAAGGGTACACCTGGTATCTGCTGATATTCCACCTATATAACTTCCCTGCATTATCTCTGTTCATATATTGATACTGCTCTAAACTCTGAAAAATATGCTGATGTGCCACAGTGCATACACTTTGCATAGGATTCATCTGACTGAAGGCAGATTTTCATTTGAACTAGTCATCCTTGTCTTCCATGTCATCCATGGAGATATAGCAAATATATTTAAGGGGTCACTAAAGTAATGTATGTCACCAACATGTATATCTAAACCAGATCATTCAATCAATCACACACACTGACAGTGTCTATATCTCTCCACCAGATAAAAAGGGAACCTGATGAGTGAACTTAGTCTTATGTTTGGGAAAAACTTTCTGATTAAGAAGCTGTGAAGGGCAATGAACAATGGAATGGGCCAACAGCAATAGCAAAAGTCATGTTGTTTAAATCTTCTACTAGACAAAATACTAACCTAGTGCTGAAAAATTCTAGACTTACTTGGAAATGGACCCTTTATTTACCTCTAACTGCTACGTACCTGAGTAAGAATGAGTAACGCTGGGCTGTCAAGCATTTAACAGAGAGAAGCTCTTATAGCTCAATAGAATTAATAACCCTGAAAATTTAGTTTCTTTTTTGTAAGGTAATTTCTGGATATGTGAAATTAAGTTAAAGACTGATCAAGTGTCTCTGTCTTCCTTACAAACACTACAAAGATTATTGACTGGAAGTTAGCATGGATAAATTTCCTCTCGCAGTCCAGCTTACCTAAACGTTATACTGCTGAAATGCAACCCTGAATTCTTCACTGAAACAACAAATTCCTTTAACAACCAACTTTAAAAAGCTTATATATTTCAATATCCAACTGAAACAAATTGTCTATAGTAGTCAGAGAAGAATTTTCTAATAAAAGCATGCAAATGAACACTGTGAGTACATATGTCATGGAAGTCTGCTGTGTGCAATAAGGGAGTTTGTTGAAAAGGTATGCAAATATCTGAATGTGTTTAATAATAAGCCATAAATTAATAGGGAACTTATATTATTTCATTTCATAAGCTAGTATCTTTGCACGTTCTTGTTGGCATGTGGCAAATAGAAATTACAAGATTCTCAGCACAAAAGGAGTAGGGAGCTGAAGATTTTCTTATGAAAGCAAGCAGGAATATTTTGTGTAAGTGAAGAACAGAAAGTCTGTAGGACTGCAAAGTGTGTTGACACACAATTTAAAAATAAAGTGCCTTTTTTCTGGCCTAATTACAAGATGTACTCTTCAGATGCACTGAAAGTCAGAAATTTGTAGAGAACAGTAAAAAGGTTACTGTATAGGAAATACAGATGTGGGATTTGAAGCACAAGGGTAGAATAGCACCTCCACAGAAACTGCTGTGCTGAAACTTAAGCAATTTGTCAGCTGGCAATGTGGGAGTTCTTGGCCTCATAGGTTTCAACATTAGGGGAAGAAAAAAAAAAGAGGCTGACAGATGGGATATTTTACATCTGTAAGGTGATGTATCATTATGTCTGAGTTAATTAAAAGTTCTTCTGTTAGAAGAAAGATGTGCTTTGAAAGATTTTGGCATTTAATATGATGATGTGTTTTTTCACTGACAAAAGGAACTTAGATTTGTATGATATACTGTGCTCAAAAAATTTATTTTGGGGCAAAATAAAATGTGAAATTAAATTTGTTTTTTAAATAATTCACTCAAGCAAATGAAGATGCTAAATTATGTAAGAGCATGTGTGACTTTTTCTCTTGGCAATAAATGAATGGGATTTGTAAACAGAAAAAAGTGCTTAGCTTTGAAAATGGAGGGTCCAATTCACAAAAGCCTTTTATATCATTTGTGCAAGTGTACTTAGTCTGCTGAGAAAGTGTGCTGAAAGCGATTGTGGTCACAGTCCTGCTGCTGCTTATATACTGATTTCTAGGGCTCAGTTCAAATGTGTAGAAACGGCTTTGTTGTTTATTCCATCTAGTGCCAGACAAAATTTAATAGAGTACCCTACTTGCTTCAGAAAAGTGCAGGTCTCTGCTCACTTCAGTGTCATATCTGCTTCCCTTGCTAAATGTCTTAGTCACACTAAAGCCTCTGGAAAGCAATCTTTAGGCAACTGAATTAAGCTCTGTGTCTCTACAGCTCTTCCAGGGACTGAGATTCAGTCTTGTGTAATGGGCCCTCCTGGAGCTTAAACTGTCTGACCCTCAGATCCAGATGTGGGTGGTACTCAAGATGCATACAGATGATGCTCTCTCTATACAGGAAAACAGTGCTGGTCTGTCTTGACCAGCATTTCTGGTTCAGAGCTGTGCCTCATTGCAAAACCCAAAAACTTCATGGATTTCAACTAAACTGGATTTCCAAATGCATGTCTACATTGTACTTCATAGGAGCCAGTCTGGCCTCAGAGTTAGGCCTAGGTGAATTGAGTCTTCAAGTGACTGTGCCACTTCTGAGTCTGCATGGCTTGAAGGAGCTGCAATCCTTGTACACACAATTTGGGGCTCATATCATTCATAACGGACAAACTTGTTTCTAAATACATGTAATGAATGATCAATTGTTATCTAATGAGAGGTGGCTGGTAGCCTTATAATTGTATTCTGACTGGCATAGTGGCAGATGAAATTTTTACTGTAAGTATAAATCATGCCTTGTCTTGGATGTAGGTATTTTATATTCATTTACACCAGTTCTAGGTGAATGCAAGCTTGGCATTTTGTTCTGACTTGGTAGCAACTTTGTCACCACTTGATGTTTGCTTGAATCTTCACAAATGACACAGGGAAGGAGCAAACCAAGTAGTTCATTCTGGTGGAGGGGTTTTTTTTATTTTTAAATTTATTTTTTCTAATAATGAACCTGAACCACAGTCATACATAATGGCCACTTCTATACTAGTCAACTAAGAAACGTTAAGGAACTTTCCTGGGCACTGGAACTTGGGTATTTACATTATCAAATTGTCAGAAAAGTGCTTGACATTTTTTGTCCTATAAGAACTATAACTGCAAAAATTATCAGGCATAGTTTCAGATTTAGCAGAGAATATTCAATAGAAAAGTTAGATGCTATTCTTTTTTGGAGTCTGTAAAAGTTTAATAGGAAAGATATAGGTGCTTGGCAGATATTGGTCTCAACAACAGCGAATAGTCTCAAGCAATTTGCTAGTACAGAAATTGGCAAAAAAAGCTAAAAATACAGTGTAATTACTCTTTTGCTACTAATAATTATTTATTTTTTGGCAGTTTTAGAGTCATTGCCTTTCAAAATTCATCTTACAGAATGATGAAAATAGTGACAGTCATGAGGCCTGAGATTTTGTTTGCATGTTTCTGTGTTTGCAGGCCTTTTCTATGCAATTTTAAAGCTGGATGACCAAAACCAACCATAAATGCCAAGACAGGGACCCATCAACTCCTTAGATAATAGCATAACAATATTTCCAATATTGATTACTATCAATTTTGTTATATTTGAAAATATTTACTTTTAATAGCCACTATGTCTTTCAAATTGGAGACACATGGATTTGATGGGTGGATCACTTGATGAATAAGGAATTGGCTGGATGGTCATGCTCAAATAGTTGTGGTCAACGGCTCAATGTCCAGGTGGAGAGCAGTGACGAGTGGCATTCCTCAGGGGTCAGTATTTGGACCAGCGCTGTTTAACATCTTTGTCAGCAACATGGACAGCGGGACTGAGTGCACCCTCAGCAAGTTTGCCTACGACACCAAGCTGTGTGGTGCGGTCAACACGCTGGAGGGATGGGATGCCATCCAGAGGGACCTTGACAGGTGTGAGAGGTGGGCCTATGCGAACCTCATGAAGTTCAACAAGGCCAAGTGCAAGGTCCTGCACATGGGTTGGGGCAATCCCAAGAACAAATACAGGCTGGGCGATGAGTGGATTGAGAGCAGCCCTGAGGAGGAGGACTTGGGGGTGTTAGTGGATGAAAGACTGAGTATGAGCCAGCAATGTGCGCTTGCAGCCCAGAAAGCCAGTCTTGTTCTGGGCTGCATCATAAGAAGCATGACCAGCAGGTCGAGGGAGGTGATTCTCCCCCTCTACTCAGCTCTCGTGGGACACCACCTGGATACTGCATTCGCCTCTGGGGCCCCCAGCTTAAGAAGGACATGGACCTGTTGAATCGAGTCTAGAGGAGGGCCACAAAGACAAACAGAGGGCTGGGGCACCTCCCCTATGAAGACAGGCTGAGAGAGTTGGGGTTGTTCAGCCTGGAGAAGAGAAGGCTCCAGGGACACCTTACAGCAGCCTTCCAGTACCTAAAGGGGGCCTACAAGAAAGCTGGAGAGGGACTTTTTACAAGAGCATGTAGTGATAGGACAAGGGATAATGGCTTTAAACTGAAAGGGGGTAGATTTAGATTAGATATTAGGAAAAAATTCCTTACTGTGAGGGTGGCGAGGCACTGGAACAGGTTGCCCAGAGAGGCTGTGGATGTCCCATCCCTGGCAGTGTTCAAGGCCAGGCTGGATGGGGCTTTGAGCAACCTGGTCTAGTGGAAGGTGTCCCTGCCCATGGCAAGGGTGTTGGAAATAGATGATCTTTAAGGTCCCTTCTAACCCAAACCATTCTGTGATTCTATGATTCTATGAAATTTGTGCTTTCATGTCAGCACACTTATTAAACATTACACTTTTCCCCAACACTACCTGCTCTTCCTGCTAACATCTTTGGGACAGACTTTTTCCAGAGGGCTTTTCTGAAGTCCAACTAAATTACATTTAACAATTCTTTATCCATTATTGTTTCAATGCTTTTGAACAAAATGAGGCTTAAGCAGTACAATTTCCTTTTACTGAAGCTCTGCTGATTTCTGTTGTATTACTCTTATTTGTGTGTTTTATAAGCCTCTTTAAATGTGTTTTCAGCTAATTTACCTAATACTTAAGTCATGTTCACTGGTCTACAATTTTCAGGCTAACCCCTAACACATCATTTAAAGATGGCTACAATACTGGCTACCATCCAGTCTACTACCACAACAGTGGAGATTAATGAGAAATTCTGTATTTTTTGTTTGCAATTCAGTCACTTTGATAGGGATTTTCAAAGGTCACTAATGCAGTTAGGTACCCAAATCCCATTAACATTTAGTGAAAAATGTGCATTGTACTCCCAGAGCTTCTCTGGAAAACTCCTAATTTTCAGTCATAAGTGCTCCTTGGTGAATGCTGTTTCATCCTAGTTACGCAATGATATGAATTCACAGTTTGGCATAGCACCCTCCTTTTTAATACAGCATCACTTTGGCTATATCAGCAGTGAAGTGTAACACAGAAATCATGAATTCTTTTTTGTGTAAAGCATAAAGTAGTAATAATAGTGTGGTCAGTTTAACCCTACCCTGAACCAGCCATGGATTTAGACCCTTCCATTTCATGCAAATTACACAGTTCTATTCAACATACTGGCAAATGTAATTAACTTTGTTAATCTTTTTCATATTCCTCTTCCTTACCTATTAAGGACTTCCTTCCACCCTTTGCAGTCTGTTACTCCCTGTTCAGTTTTTACCATATAATGCCAACTCTACCTGCATGTACTGCAGCAGTTCTAATCTGTTGCCTTCCACTGATTGCTTCTAATTTAATGCTTCTTTAAGTTGACTTAAATTCTGAAGTTTGGGACTAGACCTAGAAACCTGAAGTTCCCATTCCACTGTAGGTTTTATAAAGCCTATTGATAGTTGCCTGAGTTCACCTATGTACAGCATCTTTTCTAAAGAAGCCAAGAGATACTTGAACAACATTACAAGGGATCTTATAAATCTGTATTGCCTAAGAGAGTACAGCAGTAGATGTTAAAATTGGGGCAGCTTTTAAAATAGTTTTTACAGTTGAGGAAAACAAACAGACAAACAAAAAAAACCTCTAAAAATTAAAAGATTAAACTTTCACCCAAAGAGCACTTTGCTTCTTCAGAGGACTTCAAAATCATTTGGAGAATTTCTGTTACACAGACAATTGTATGTGACCACTATAGCTGTAAGACACAGAAAATGTTGGTCAAGACATATGAGTGAAGCTAACTGTGGCATTCCTAAGACCACATGAGAAAAACCTGCTTAGGTTTGTGTCTTACAATTAACACAACACCAGAGGATAACATTTGACGTGAAATAGTCATTATCCTTTGTGACACAGAAAGAGTATAAATTCCAGTTCTGAATAGTCAGAAAGAGAATTTGAAAAAGTCTTTTTTTTTTTCTTTCATTTTTCTTCTTAAAGCTATCAGTTTTGACACAGAGATTCTAAAATGTCCTATCTAGAGGCTAGGAAGAACTGACTTTAATACTGTAACTAGTAGGATGTATGATAAGTAATACTCAAAACACAAGCTGATGTTCATTGAAATAAAGTATAACTATTTGCTATTTGCATAACAAAAAAAATAGAATGAATATTTTGTGTAAATGAATTTTTAGCTACTTCTAGTCCAACAATCTGATTTCTGGGTGGTTGCTAGTTGGTAAATTATTATTGTGTTGTACCTTGTTAGAGTAGTGTATTTTTTTCTCTAATTTACATCCAGTTTGTTTCAGTGGGAGAAAGCAGGATTGAGATTTTTGACTTTTGATCAGAAATAAGAACAAGTTCTCCTGAATGACAGGGAAGATACTGCTTTTCTCAGCAAGAACTGACTGAATTGAAAAATAATATTTGGTTACAAAATGTTTAACATAGAATGTTTGAAAAAGATTTCTCAGAGGCTTCAGAGTGTCTGTAAAGATATGTTCTTGATCAAAATTTGTATTTTTAATATTTTTATGGTCTTGTTTCATAATGCAGTCAGAAGTATCCCTGCAGCTACATTACTGGTTTCAATACAAACGCGGGAAAAAAGTAAAGGAAATAACTTCCTGATTCCTATTATAATATGACTGGAAGGAACTGCAACTACTGTATTTGCAAGTGTTTCACAGAATATTTTTGGCCCACGTTTATCAACATTACATGTTAGAAAACTAAAATCCACTGATTTTACCGTGGGATTTAATAGAAACAAGATCGGTATCTGATCATGCCAGAGAGCACGTGAATAAAAATGTGCCATCTTAAAGACTAGAGGTTTTGCCGAGATGGGTTATTTTTTAAATTTGCCCATCTGTGTGACTCAACAACTTTTCTGTATGTTAAGGTAGGATTTGAAACACTGAGGGACAGTAGTTGTCAATTTGAAGTGATTTGAGAATGAATCTGGAAAAAATTTGTCCATCTAAATTTGTTTTATGAATCTTGCCAAAAACTCTCTGATTTAGCTTATAGCCATTATGTACAGTATTATAATACTGACTTTTTTTCAAGTTCCTTGTGATTACTAACACTGGAAGATCTAAATTCTACAGAACGCCTTTTATTAAAGTAAATGAGGCTTCTAATAAAGTGTTAGGGATTTAGAGATGTGAGATGCAAAAGAACTCTGTTTCCTAATTTTTTAATTTATATTTGTTCTGCTCCAACAGGAGCACATTTTAATTCTATGCTAAAGAAAGGAGATACTAAAAAAAACAGCTATGTGCATTCATTACTGCTGAAATGAAGGCTTAAATAGGGACAAAGCAGGAAAATGAAATTGAATGTTAAAATGTTATTTCTCTGCATCAGCTTCCCAGTTTCTATTTTAAATATTGGTTGCAGAAGCCAAAGCAAATATACAATTGCTTTGCATTGCAAACTGACTCAACACATTGAACAGAGTATTTAATCTGGTTTGGACACCCAGAATGCCAATCACCATAATACCAAGGTACTGTTGTAATGCCTAAGAGTATTGAAGATATGTGCTATGGTGTTTAACCTATTGCATATTGAATTTGTGTTGTGATGTTATTCCAATGAGTACTGGATTGTGTCATATACAAAAGCTTCAGCCCTATGATTGCTATGTCCAGCACCTACATAGCCCTTTAAGTTTGTAAATGCATTATTAATGGCAAAAATTATCTCCCTGTTTTGGACGTACAAATAGCACAGCATCGTGGTCAGACAAAATGTATATTTATATAATTTCTCTCCTCTCTCTTTTAGTCTGCATGTGTGCAAAACCTTTTAGATACTTCTGCCTGGCTGCTATTTGATAGCAATGAGGGCCAAAAGTCTAATTCCAAAGACAGATTTTGGCCTCAGCAGTAGAGCTGTACTCTGAAAAGGAAATGTAAAGTTGACAGGGTAAGATCCTGTGCTCACTGTATCTCTCTGAAGTTAGACCAGGTGTAATCAGCTGACAGAGAAGATCAGGACTCAGTTCTGAATCCACTCAGAATTGCACTGAGCTCTGTCTTTTTCCTTCCATCGCCGTGTGTAGGAATAAAGGGAAAACTGAACCTGTGAGCAGGTGGTTGAAATTACAGCAGCAGGTGAATGACTGGGTCCCCAGCGACACCCTGGCCCACAGTAAAACTAAGTGAGCGGGACGTGGATGTCACATGTGAAACCAGTGGACAGGACAGGTAACAAATGAGAAAAGGTGAAACTTCAGAGGTACCTGAAGAGCCACTTTTGGGGAGTACAGCCTTGTGAGCTAACAGCACCCATGTAACAGAATCTGTTGTATCATATAAAGCTGATATAGCCTAGGTAATGGTATCACAAATACCAAACTTGGATATGGATGCAGCAAATGTGGGATCAATGGGAAGAAGTATTGTTTATTTAGGAGAAGACTGGGGTGAAGAACAGACAGCAAAGAGCTGGGTCAAGAAACAGGAGGGGTAATGAGGTATGTGAATAATCTGATCAATGCTGTAAGAGTACCTGTGGGCAGCCTCAAGATTGATCACCACACCCTAATCAGGAAAATAAACCACCCTGTTCTGACAATACCGTGAGAGTCAAACCTGCTTTAACAGTCAGGGTGACTGGGGTGGTGGTGGTTTCCCTGGCTGGAAGGAGATCACCCAAGCAAGTGGGTCGAGGCTCCTGGTCCCGGCCTGGAAGTGTGGACAGATACCTTCTCTTTCAAAGAACAAAGATAAGTGATTTACTTCCCAGCTCTGTCATAAACATCCTGTATGACCTTTAACATGCTGTTATCTGAACTGCTCTCTCTCTTTCTCATGCTTTTTCTATCTTCTTTCAATCAACAGCACTTCAGTGCATGAACTGATCTCTGTCTAGGTATATAGTCACATGGATCATTTATCACCTGTGGCTCACCAAGCTCAATTTCTTCATGAGGTTATTTAACATGCATACTGATAAATTAGATCCTCACTTATGTTTGCAAATCTCTGCCACTCCAGATCTTGATCTCAGGTCACCTATGCAACCTCATTGTTTTAGATATACTTGTGCATTTAGAATCTGCTAAAATCTAGCCAACAAACAAACAAGCAAACAAAAAAAACCGAAAAAATGAAAAAAAAACAACACAAAACCCAAACCTTCTGATTAGGAATTATTTAGCATCTCAGTATTTGGGTTATCAACAAACTTTTCTGAAGGCACTTGTATTTGGTAAAAATGTTGATTTTCTGATTTTGACAATCAGGGCTTTAAGAGATGTTTCAAGTTAGTCACCCAAAGTGGAGGTATTTAATCATTAGTTGCTTTGTTCTATAATTCAGCTCAATTTCCTAAATGGTGCACAAAAAGAAAATAAAATGGATTAAATCACTCTATTGCTCTCAGCTATATTCTCTTTAAAGTGTAAACAAGATTAAAAAATAATTGAGTATATACTTGTGACTAGCTTAAAAAGTTACGACCATGGTTCTGAATGCAGATATGGAATTAATTTATTGAGGAAGCCATGTGACCTTTTTGTACTCTCACTTTCTGAAGTGGAATTGAGCTTGGACTAGAATTGAAATCACAAATGAATTTGTGCCTTAAAAGTCAATTTTTTAGTGCAATGCAAAGAACCATTTCAGGGTCTTGGTCACCAGAAGAGAGTAAATTTGGAAACTGGTGGTATCATTTGATCTATAGAGATATCTGTCTTACTTAGATCAGCTTTTCAGAGGTAATGAAGATCATTAAAATTGTCTGATCTTCTCCATAAGCTTTTTATGGCTCTGATTAAGTGACTTGGGAACATTATGCTGTGCTTGAGGGGGTAAATTGACTCTTTGTTGCAATAGTCTTATTAATTAAGCCTGCTAGAAATCTTGGAGTCTTTTACTGTATCCAGATTGTTTGTAAATACTTTAATTTATTTCAATGTGTATATGTTTTCAATGTAAACTTTGTTTCCTTTCCCCCCTTTAATCCTAAAATAGGATTGCTTCTAGGAAATAAAAAGCAAAAATAGAAAGCCCAGATTTCTGGTTCAATAAACTGTTTGGATAATTTTATGCAAACTACCCTTCTTCAGCTGGTTGAATTTGGAACATTAATTTGAAACATCTTGGAGAAAAGCTGTGGATATTTCCTGTTTGTGGAAAGTCAGATTCAGAAGTCTAAAAGTTTACATATTTTTAAATGGTTTCTGACATCTTTTATACATGTACACTTACAAATAGTCATATAGAAAATTATATGACAGCTAGAGCTGGAGACTTTTCAATATTTTTGTTTTATTTTTTTTTGTCCAAAATTCTACTTACATTGAAAACTTTCAGGAGGTAGACTAACTTCAGCAAGAATTAAATTTCTCACTAAAGTGAAAGACTTATTCAGCACAGAAGTGTTAAAAGCCTAGGGATCTGTGTGTTTGTATAGGATATAGAAACGTAAAATTCAAGTCTCTGATTCTGCCTGGAAAACTATATTGTAGTACAGATCACTTGTTCCTGATTTGGCTGTAGAGAGGTAAACCATTCTCAGTATTTTCCACTGGAACTTTTTGTATGTGTAACTAAGGAATTATTATAGCAGGATCCATACTGATTCTAACTCTCACAGATCATTGTGCTTTTGACCAATGGACAGTTTTGTTGCTGATGAGGGCAAGAATTTGGGTTTTATTGAGTGTGTGTGAGATTTTTTTCTTATTTTGAGAACATTCATATGAGAACAGCTATATTCTGTTCAACTATAATGACAATATGTTAGTCTTTATAATAAAACAGAATACTATGCTGTTGGTAATTTTGTTTTTAAATCATTTCCCTCCATGTCAAATTAGGACCTGTTTGGGGAAATGTGGGTTAAATCCATTCATGGAAAATTCCACTTTAAAATAATAATGAATATCCTATATAAAATAAAGATAACCAAACAGGGAAAAATACATAGGTCAGATGTGAGACTGTGTGGATAAGAATAAGGGCAGCGTAATTTTAAAAGATATGTTTACATAAAGTATAAATAATAGTATTTGTAATAGATACACTCTTAAAGAAAACTTCTTGTGATTCCATTCCCACAGGATGTTAAACTTATGTGCACTCTAAGCCTACTGTATACTACTATAAAATACTACACAGTGCATGTTAAGCAGGTGTCTTAGCCTGTAACTAAACCCCTAAGTTTCTAGTAGTATTTTCCATATTTTTTCCTCTTCTTTCAGAGAAGAAATTCACATTAACAATCCTATTTTTAACTTCACTGAAAGTGGAAAAAGACATAGTCCTCTCAGGGAATTACCAATTCAAAAGTTAAACCCTGGAAAAAGGAGGAATGAATTAGGCATCCCTCTGACATCTGGTACTGATCAAAGATCTCAGCACCAGTTCAGAGGTGATTTTTACAGTGGCACAGTCCGTGTATGGCATTCTGATAAAGATGACACTTCAGGAGTTATTTTTATTGAGTTCTATGTATAATTACAGCCTGAAATACTGGGTTTAGGGTTGGGGTTTTTTTTGTTTACTACTATAAATATAAGGTACTTCAAGAGAATTTCCAGCTAAGCTGGGAACTTGAATGTCTTAGAAGTTCTTCTCATAAACAGGGAGCTGGTTGGGACATCGTGGAAGTGACAAGCCTGGATGAGAGGAATAACCAAGTAGACTGCTGACAGTCTTTCTGCTTTACATGACCTCCTGGTAGCCACTACTTCAGGGACTGAGTCTCACCTGCAGTTTGGTGAGAATGCAGAGCGTTGCTTTGCTCTCATAGACTGGAGTAGGGCCCAGCTCTTGCTGATTAGGCAGCCTGATTTGGGATTTTTGTTGACAAAGGTCTGCTATGTTGACTGTAGAAAGCCCTGTTCCACTTAACTTGCTGCTTCTCCTCAGATTTAACAGTTCAGCAAAACCAGCCTTACGAATCTACTACTTGGGAATGATCACCTGCTCACAAGGTACCAGTTAACAAATGTGAAAGCAAACTTCCTTGCCTTCATCAGTCTTATTCCAATGATTTGTGTACTCCAGCCTTTACCCATTCTTTTAGAACATTCATGGTTCTCTCTGCTCCTGTCAGGAAGATAAATAAATGAATAAAAAAGTTCCATCTTAAGTGCCCTGGAAGTTGAGTTGCTACAGGACTTATATCTCCTCAGAAGAATGTCTTGTCAGTGCAACCGCCCTTACTCTTTCTCCTCTGTCTCTTGTCCAGCTGGTGCCAGTCACTTTTTCCTCCCTGTTGCTCTCCCAAACTTTCCTATGGAAAAGCTGGCTGCCCAAATGGCAGTAGACTGCTAATGATGGTGGGTCCAATACGATGGTCATGGCCAAAGACAGAGCTTGGGTGGAAAAAGAGGACAGAGAGTAGAGTCTCTTACCACTTCACCAGCATGTTGCATTTCAACAGAGGTATCTTTGGGCCCTGGAGATAAATCAACAATCTTGAATTAAGATGAATTACAGGCTTCGACTGGAATTAAAGTCAGTTACTAAAAGTAAGTTACTGGCAGTTTTTTACCCATATGTTCTATACAGAGTCACATTTTAATTAGATATCAATCAAAAT